>NW_024349505.1:3952238-4294265 GCF_902729225.1 Pteropus medius | reverse complement strand
AGTAGTTTGATTAAAATTCCATTAATTAATTTACTGGTTAAGTAAGTTAAAATAGTCAAACAAGTTCTGTACTATTGCCTCAAGTAAATAAGATTCTGGCTAAAAGCAAGAAATTTTTTGTGTACGTGTGAAAAATTGAACATTTTCTCGTCATCACAATATCATCACCTGATAGCAGACCAGGTAGCTCCTTTTATTATAGGTAAAATAAATGATGGTAATAATAAAGTTTTTTTTAATGCTCACATGGCCTTTTTTTTTATAGTGACATTGGATAATGAAATCCAGTAAGTTTTAAGTGTATAATTCAACAGTAAGTCTTACATATTTTGAATTGCATGTTCACTGCACATAGATTTCTTTCTGTCACCACATACTTGACCTCTTTTACCTCATTTACCACCCCACTTTCCTCTTCCCTCTGGTAACCACTAGTCTATTGTCCATGTCCATGAGTCTCTGATTGTTTGTCATGGTTTGTTGTTGTTGTTGTTGCTTTTAGGTTTATATACCACATATAAATGATATCATGTGATTTTCAACTTTGTTTGTCTGGCTTATTTCACTTAGCATGAGTATCTTGAGGTCCATCTATGTTGTCGCAATGGTAATATTTCATTTCTTCTTATGGCTGAGTAATATTCCATCGTATATATGTACCACAGCTTCTTTATCTAATCATCTATTGTAGGACACTGGCTGCTTCCATGTCCTGGCCGCTGTGAATAATGCTGCTGTGAACATTGGTATGCAAATATCTTTTCAGATATGGCTTTTCAAGTATTTGGGTTAAATACCCGGTAGAGGGATTGCTGGATCATATGGTAGATCAATTTTTAGTTTTTTGAGGAAACTCTATACTGTTTCCCATAGTGACTATAGCAATTTGCAGTCCTACCAGCAATGTATGAGGGTTTCTTTTTCTTCTCATCCTCTTCAATACTTATTATTACTTGTCCTGTTGATAATAGCTATTCTAACAGGTGTCAGATGGTATCTCATTGTGGTTTGGATTTGCATTTCCTAATAGCTAGCGGTGCTGAGAATCCTTTCATATGTTTGTTGGCCACATGTATGTCTTCTTGGGAAAAATGTCTGTTCCGGTCCTCTTCCCATTTTTAATTGGATCCGCATGGCTTTTGGAAAGGTTCATTTTCATGTTGTCTAGATAATCAATGTGAATTTCAGAAAATATCATAACATTATTTGAGCCAGAATAATTTGTCTTTATGTAATTTATACCAAAATTCAAAATGCAGAAATATTTAAGCTAGATATCAGTAATCATCATTATTATGCACAAAGTTTTTGCTTTGTTCAGAGTGAATTTCTTAAAGTAGACTCTCCGAAATAGAATATATGAATTAAAAATGAGTATTCTAAATATTTTTTCCCATAGTAGAAGAAGTCTTTGCTACAATATGACTTGTATAACTTTATCTTTACTTCTTTGATATTTTAATGTAAAGAAAATCATAGTAAATTTTTGTAAAGAGGGAGATTTGGTTGCTATCATTAGCATTTACTTTATTAAAAGTAATGTCAATCATTTCCAGTAATTATTTTACTAATTGTTTCAATTTTTGATTACATAGTTTAGTAATATAAAATATTTATTTTATCCAATTTTTACATTTGCTTTATATTCTAACTTGTCTGGTATTGATATTTACACTGAAGTTTGTTCAAAATGGCCCAATGCATCACTGACCAACAGTTTTGGAATTTTTTTTTAGTTCTAAATGTACTCTATACTCAATAGAAATAATTTAGAAAAAGATAACATAATAAAGACAAAAATGACAAAATTTTTCTATCAAGAGAAAAATATAATTTTCTTTCTTTTTTACCCAATAGATATTTTCTATTTGCTCTGTGCCTCAGTTTCCTTAAGTGGAAAACAGAGATAAAAATAGTTACTTTCTTATAGGGCTGTTATGAGAAATAAATAAGTATGTATATAGCACTAAAATCACATGCATATGTATATGAAGTTTATGTGATATAAGTCATAACTACAATATAGTCATATCTTTATAATCCAATATCTTATAGATCAAGAAATCTCATTTATTAGTCTCTCTTTTTCCTAATCAAACATTCTTGACCTTCTTAAATCTTTTCAAGGTGTTTTTTTTTCCAATTAAAATTGTTCTATAGGCAAAGAAAAACAAGCAAAATCATTGTCAGCATATTCTTATATGTTTGTAAAGAGTAAAGAGACAAACATCATAAGAATATGTAGAGGAAGTTTTCAAACAGGAAGAAATAGTAACAGAAAATGTTTGGAACTTTAAAAAGGAAAGAAAATAGTACAGTAGGTAAAAGTTGGGGTAAATGTAATAGACTATTCTTGAGTTTCTTATGTACAATACTTGAGGCAAAATTATAACATGTTGGGGTGGTCCGTGTATATAGATAGTATACTCAAAACAATTATATTTAAGTGATGAGAAGAATGCAGAGACCTAAGTAGAAGGGAGGTTTTAATGCTTCACTTAAGGTGGTAAACTGTTAATAACAATAAGCTGTAATAAGTTATATATGTATATCAGAAAACCAAGAGCAACCACTAAGAAAACTAAGTAACACAACTTAATCAAACACAGCATTAAAAAAACAAGATATAATACTACAAAAGTTTCAAGTAACGCACAGGAGAGCTAGAAAAAAAGAAAAAGTGTGATAAAAAGCAGGAAAACAAAGAAAACAAATAATAAGATGGCAGACTTAGCTTTAAAGTTCAATAACTCTAAATGTAATTTTAAATTCACCAACTAAAAGACAGAGATTTGTGGATCTAATGAGAAAACACGGAACAACTATATGTTGTCTCTGGGAAACTCACTGCAAATACAACATAGGTAGACTGAAAGTAATGAATGAAAATAGATATATTATGGCAATATTATTTTTTTAAAAAACAGAATATATATGTTAATGAGGTAATGTAGACTTCATAGCAAAGAAATTTACATCACATAATGATCAAAGGATCAGTCCTCCAAGAAGTTGGTGACTTTAATTATGTGCATAAGAAACAACATAAAAACTGATAGAAATGAGAAGAGAAAGCATCCGTTTCCTGATCTTGTCTGTCAGCAGAAATGAACAAAAAGAAAGAGTTCCAACTCACTTCTGCTATCTAACTTGTGCTTCAGAGGAACTAATTGGCCAATATATTTATATTAAACAATTACGACTAAATAACATGAAGTAATGTAGGGATTATAAAGAGAACACATATTTCTGCTCATGGTAACTATGCAATTGAATAGAAAATAAAATACAGATTCCACTAAAATACAATTCAAAGGAAGAATAGAGGAAACATATCTGGTTAGGTGATCTGCATTTTGAGGTTGCTTTGAGATTTAGTAATTATAAGAGTGTAAGGCATGTTTAAGAAAAGGGGAGTTTATTTTAGATCTTTTGCCCACTAACTATAGAATCTTAGATAAGTTACTTTATTTTTCCCTTGCATATTGAAGTAATCATAATCTAATAGATTATGAGAGGTACAAGTTTGTAAAGGTGTTATTTTAGTGTTTCCTTGTCCTATAATTTCATCTGAAAACTATTATCCATACAGAAGATGTGTAGATAATAGGTCAAGCTCCTTAAATGTACAAAAAAAATCTCATTTTCTGAATTTATATCTGTTTTCATAAGTTCAAAGTGTTTGATTCAGTATCAGTTCTTTAGGAATACAACATATTATCAACAATTGTTTGAGATGATTAGTCTGTGATCTTTTCCCTGAATTAATCAAATGTTTGTGTTTTGTTAATTAACTACTTGAATAGTCATAATAGTAGTAATAACAGCAGCAATAATAATTAACATTTATTAAATACATGCTATGTGGCAGACACTGTGTATGTGTTCTATGTGTTTTACAAGTATCTTGTCATTGAATATTCACAGGTACCATGAGAGATATACTATTACTTATGTTACTTCTGTATTCATGTTTTTTTATTCAGAATTATTTTTTGAAACTCATCTATATAGATGCCTGTAGCTATAGCACATTAATTTGCAAATGCCAAATTATTTTCCAAACTTTTTTTGGCCAGTTCCATTTGCATTCCAAATGGATGAGATTCCTTTGTTCCATATGCTTGCGGTATTTGTATTGTCAGATCTTTATATTTTTGCCAGTTTAGAGGTAGTAATTTTTCTAACTAATGAAATTAAACACATTTTAAAAATGTTATTTGGTCATTTATATTTCCTTTTCTATGAAATGCCCATTCTTAATTGTTATTCTTTTAAATTAATACTTGAGATTTTACATATCATGAATATTTAATGCCTATTATCATTACAAATACCTTCTCTGTTTTGTAGACTGACTTTCACTTTTTAAGGTGTTCTTTGAATAGACTAAACTTATATTCTCCCCATTTCATGTATACTTTTTGTGTCTTTTTAAAGGTATTCTTAACTTATTGAGACCATGGAGATGTTTCTCTACTCTCCAAACTTTTGTTGTTTTTTACATATACATTAATTCAAGAAAAACTAAACTTGAAATTAATTTTAAATAGTATCAAGTAAGAAAACAATTTAATGCTTTCCCACATGAAAACATTTTCTCATTACTATTTATAAACCATCTTTTCCTACAGATTTCCAATACTATCTTTTCAGATATCAGGTTTTCAATTATGCTTGGTTCTGTTTCGCTCTCTCTTGTTCTCTCTCTCCCCCGCTCACCCCCCGCCCCCCTCCACCGCCCAATGTATGTTAATCTTTGTATCTTTGTCTCTAACCTAATTTCTATAGGTTTATGTAAATTTCTGAAGGCTTATGGTTCTTTCTGATATCATTCTCCAAAAGTTCTTGACCTTTAGGTTTTCTGTATAAAGTTTAAATCAATATCAATTTGTACAAAAATTTTATTTGTTTTCTGTAATAGCATTAAATCTATAGGATACTAGAGATAATTAAGAATTTTATAATGCCGTGACTTCCTTTCAATGATCACAATGTATGTTTCCATTTAATTACGTCAATAATGCCTTTCAAAAAAGTTAAACATCTTTATAAAGTTTGCATCCATCTTTTATTAGAATCATTAATAAATGTTATATACATATATACACAAATATATGGAATGTAAGTATCATCTTTTCTAAAACTATACTGTTTGAATAACTATAAAAATGCATTTTTTATATATTGCTCTTTTAACTAGCCACCCTGCTGAACTTTCATTAATTATAATAAGGAGATCGTAGATTTTATTTCTCTCCATTTAAAATAGATAATATAGGTAGAGATATGGTATATATAGGTATATAAATATATGTAATCTTACCATCTTAATGTATTTATTGGCCTTTCTGGATCAGCAAAGACTTTCTATAAAATGTTGAATGATATTAGACATCTTGTCTGTTTCCTTCAATTAAAGAAAACATTCTACTATTTAATAATGAATTTGGTATTTGTTGAAGTTTTTTTCTTTTTTTTTTCAATCCTACCTTTATGAGGGGAAATACTAATCTCTATTATATAATATTTATCATGGAATTTTCCATTGATATGAGTTATATACATTCGTTTTGTTACAGACATAAAGAGTTTGTCCACTTGGCGCTAGCAGAGCAAAACACTAAACATTGAGAATTGCAGTGGAGAAATTAAAATTACTTTGTTTGCAGAGCGCTAAGCAAGGAGAAAGGGAAAGTTATTGCTCAAAAGCTTGAAATCCCCAATCCAGAGGTTGGGCCGTGGGTTTTTAAGGGTTTGGAGAGATCAGGTATGTTAAAGCTTTGGTGCGGCAAGTTTTAATTAGATGAACTTGGAACCTGGCCATTTATGGTAAAGAGACATCAACATGAGATCTCCCTGAACAATGGACCCTTGGTTTCTGTGAGTCTAGGTGTTCAAGTTATCGTTAGATTGGGGAAGGTTGGGCGGGACTTTGGTTCTGGGTGCATCTATCGGTCAAAGTTCTTCTGCACATACTTGGGCTGCTGATTTGTGTTTTTCGTCTGTTGTCTCTAAAAAAGCAATTTAGTATCTTGTTAAACAGGATAAGGCCATTTTGAGTTGCTTCTGCAGTTACAATTTTTCAGATCCATATAAAGTTACAAATTTTCAGAGGAGATTATGTTGTTATTATTATTTAATTATTTTTCCTTCTTGACCTGAAGTAGATCTAGTTTCTTCTGTAGTTTCTCTTTTCTGGCTGATATATATTTTTTTCTAGTTCCACTGAGGATGTAGTCCCTTCAGGAATCCCAGCTTTATGTGGGGGTCTCAGATTCTGCTCCACAACAGTGTGTAGGCTCATGGCCTAAAAACCATTACTTCAGACTAATGTCAGTCTCTCAAATTCTACTTTACTGGTAGTATATTTTTTTTCCCTTCCAGGAACACTTCTAATATCCAGTTGGTTTAACACTGATTAAAATTCATGGTGGCTATAATTTTTAGCCCTTGGTTATTTCCTATATTTTCTTGAAGGTTCATTGATGGGTTTAAAGTATTTTTTTAAAAAATTTATTCAGCCCTTAGTTTAGTTTAGTTTTGATTTTTTGCACTTAGATGAATTTTCAGACTATTGTTGGTCTGCTGGAAACAAAGAAAAAATTTATAGTCCTTTAACAACATTTTCCATCTTATACATTTGCTCTTGTTTTGAGTACTTGAGATGTAATTTCTCTCTATGACTCCTATTAAAATCATTTTTATTACTAATCACACATTTAAAATCTCACATACTCATAATATTCCTTATCTACCATGGCCCAATTTATATTTCTCTCTTCGAAACTACTCATTGTCTGTACAAGTCATCTAGCAGTTAACCATGTATATCTTTATGATATCTCATCTATTATTTCCTTATAATTACACTTTTCTGTCATTTTAACTGCCTTGTTAGGACAGTTAATCTATATCATAATTATTTTTAGACTTCCTAAATGCTAATGTGGTGTTTTGTGCATCTTATAGTCTGGCTAGGATGTGCAATATTTAAATTACCATTAAACTTTGTTGAACACTTTGTTCAAGTTCTTTTCTCCTTATTTTTCAATCATTCTTACCCTGGCTTTCACTTTTTTTGCTGTTCCACATCATTCCTGAAGTTAACTTACAGTGACTATATTAAACCCAGTGGAATACAGGAAATGGCTTTATTTTTCTATAAACATATTATTATTCGTTCACTTTCTCTCCTTTTAGTTTTACTTTGACTTTCAATTCAGGAATTTATAACATGGAAATAAGGGTGTCATGTCTTTTTTAAGTATTTATTGATTTCCTTCCTGTTTTGCTTTCTGTCCTCTAGATATGGCATAGGGTCAATGATGGTTAAATAACGAGAGACAAATGAGTCATGTTGTTATAATCCAGACATAACTGTCCACTGTCATGGCTGACCTTCAAATGCTGGCTCCCTCACAGGGAACGTGCATTTCCAGTTTTCTGCCTTGGTTGATGCTCTCCCTGGCAAATTCCTATATATGATTGCTTTTCATATCCCTTCCTTAGTGGCCCACCCATAGACTTTTATTGCTGTAGTACTCTTTCCGTAATAGACAACTCCTTTGGCCAAGGTACTTTCCAGGTTATATGAGCTAGATTACTTTCCCTTGGGAATTTATTGTATCCTTATCTTGCCAAAGAGGAGGAAGAGAGTGTACCATATCCGACTATAAATTCTTCAATCTTAATTATGTAGATCATGGTTACTTTGGCCAACATTTGGTCTTCAGACTTTTCTAGGATAGAGTTAGGCATCAGGTTCTTGATGCACATGCTCTTCTAAGCCCCTAAGGATATACATTAGTTTTTCCTAAGAATACTCGAATAATGCTCTACCATTGATGGCCACAAAACTCATTTTTTTCTTATTAATGCAACAAATATTTACTGAGTGCTTACTCTATGTCGATTACTGTTTTTAGCACTGGACATATGGATGGGCTTGCCAAATTTAGCAAATAAAAATGCTGGTGTTCAGTTAAATTTGAGTTTCAGATAAACAAATAATTTATTAAAAGTATGTGAAATTTGGGACATGCTTATACTAAAAATTATTTATTATTGACTTCATCCAGAATTAAAGTTTAACTACATGTCCTATATTTTATATGGTACCTTAGATACAGGATTATATAAAATAGATGCAGCCCTATCTTCATGGAATTACAAGCTAGCTGGGATAAAGAAAGCAAAAAATAAAAATAAAAAATATACTATGTCATATTGTGATAAAGGCTATAGCAAAGATAAAATAGGATAAGAGAGCTAGAGAATACTCGGGGCTTAATGTTGCTATTTTGTATATGCGTTGGCCATGGCCCCCGTATGAAAGAGACTTGTGAGCAGAGCCTGGAAGAAAGTAAAGAAGAAAGAGAAAAGATCTAGGCCTAAGAACCATCAAGAACAAAGGAACTGAAATGGAAGCATTTATGCCATATACCAGGCACAACAAATACAATAAAAAAAAATGAGCAAGAGAAAGGAAAAGGGTAGAAGAGAGAGGTTCAGAGAAGTATGTGGGGGGATGTGCGGGGCTGCAGGAGGCTGCAAGGTTAGCTATATTGTGAGGTTAATCATTGTGAGGGCTTCACGGATTTTACCCTTAGAGATGGGAAAGCTTTGTAAAGTTTTGAGGAGAGAAGTGGCATGATCAAATTATCTTTTTAAATGAAGATTACTTTAGCAGCTGTAAAAACAGAATAAAACAACAACAACAACAAAAACACAATAGAGAGAGGTAATGCAAAGACAGGATGTGTAATTCAGAACCTATTTCAATAATCTTGGCAAGAGCTGACGGAGATTTGCTCCAGGGAAGTAGTGTTGGAGAAGGAATGAAAAGAAATAAGTGGATTCTGATTGAATTTTACAGGAAGAATTGTTACAATTTTCCTATAGACTGAATATAGGATGTAAGAAAAAGAAATATCAAAGATGACCCTGATAACATTTACTGGAGAAACTGGAAGGAGTTGTCATTTACTATGATGAGGGAAGACTGAGAGGTGTGAGGGAGGATTTAGAAATAAGTTCAGTTTTGAACATGCCCATTTTGTAATGTTAGATATCCAATTACAGAGACTGAATCTGCAGTTAGATTTCCTTTTCAGGGTGGAGTTTTGGGCCAGAGACAGCAATGTGAGAGTTGACAGTGTATGAAATGGCATTTAACACAAGAAGATCACATGAGAAACCTGCTCCACCTTGAAGGCATCTCAGTTCCTTCGCTTGTTTTTTCTCGGAAAGCCCTTCACTTTAGTGGAGTGACAGCTCTATTCTCAAGCCATTAAGAAAGGAAGAAAAAGGAAGTTTTCTGCTTTTCCTCCTACACTAATCTTCACTGTAGAATTAATGCCTCAATGACAACCTTTAATATTGGTGTAGAGAATAGCTTCCCTTCAGTGACTGTAAATACAATCTCATTTAAGTGCACTTGATTCTTACTCATTTCTCTTTTTGAATCCTTTTTTAAAAAAAAAAAAGATATCAGGTGATTGAGTACAACATGCAGCATATCTTTTAAATTATTTTGATTAAATTTAGTTGTCAGTGAGAAAAGGGATAATTTAAATGCAGTAAAGAAGTAACAATGTGACTTTTTAAATTCAGCTTTAGCACTGGCAGTCTCCTCAATGTGAACAACTTCTGACTATCAGCCTCTACCTCAATCAAACATTTAATTGTATAGTGCACCCTCCTCCATGCCTCATTAACATTTCTGTTTATGAAAACTTCTCTCAATGCTGCCTACGTCTATTTATTTTCTTTTTGAGTTAAATCAAAACTGTTTTAAAATCTGATTTGCCTAATTAATTTACTAAACAGTAAAAGTTTGCATAGAAGCCAGATTCATGTATTAACTCTGCCAAAGACTAGCTATGTATTACTGAACATGTCTCTTTTTTTTTCCCCTAAACTTTAATTACTTGTGTAAAACACAGAATGGGAATGCATACTTCTCTAAAGTCTGTTTCTGGTCTAACATTTTATTATTCTATGATGAAAACTTTCAACTCGGGTAGCCCCTGTGATCCTGTCCTCTATCTTCTTCATCTCCATCAGAGACCTTTAATATTTTTCTCATTTCACATTATTGAATCACCTTTTAAATGAATTAAAAAAACCTTTTTCCGTATAAAATAAATTTCAAGAGTAGTTTTGTTAATTTGTAAGATCTACACTTCTATGATTTTTAAAAATTAGAAACAAATGTAGAATGTTACACTAGAATAAAATAAATAAGTATATGGAGAATAGTTGTTCGGATTAGATGTATAGGCTATCATTTTAGAATAAAGCTACTAAGCAGCAAGAACTTGGCTATATCTATAAAGTATAGAACATTGAAAACATTCAATCAATATTGAATAATGATTTCATATCCAAAATGATTAGATAATTAGAAAGTGAAATATTTAGTACTCAGGCTAAATAATTATTAAAATCACAATATGCAGTACAAATGAAATCAACATCATCTTTATAATATCTAAAAATGGTTGGGTAGTTACAAAAAACCTGTTGCTTATGGCACTACAATGTACAAATAAAATAAAAAGTGAACGCCACTCAAAATCCTATCAGAATAGAGGCTGAGATGGAACATTTTTTGAACTTTCAAGGAGATGAAAGTTCAAGAGATGAAAAATAAAAATAAGCACTTTCTTACTTCATTAAGGTCCCCATGGGAATTACTTGAAGTATGCTATTTCCTAGGAAGAAAAGGGATACATTATTTGAGTAAGCTAAAGGTAGCCCGAAAAGAAAATGATGTTCTTCCTATTTTACATCCAGAGAAACTGACAAAACAATAAAATGCAGAACTCATTCTCTTGGCTTTGTGGACAGGTACACTTGCTTTTCCTCCTGATTAGCTAACTAGTAGAATAAAAGTTCTGAACCGAGCTGTGATCTACAGTAAAATAATATTTCACTTTTAAATATTTTTATTCTTTTTCCTAAGTATTTCGTATTTGATTTAACTACCATTGTTGATTCGGAATAATTCATTTTAGGACATGTTTTCAGAAACAGAAAATATTTAAATTGGAGCAATGGGAAGATTTTCTATGTGCTTACATTTCTTAAAAACCAAAAGAGGTCAACCATCAATAGGCCAATTTTCAATACTCTTATTGTGTGTAACTCTTTAAAGTCATGAAAAGACAGAATTTTTTGTTACAGTACTCATCCCTAAGGACTGTGTTTGAGAGTTTATTACTGGCATATTTTTTATGATTAATCTAAATTTTAATCCATTTTGCTTTTCTATGGCATAAGTCCATGCATTATACTGCTTTTGTTACTTTTTTTTTTATCAGTTTCTGAAAGTCTATGAGATTTTGAGTTCCTTGAATGCAAAAACTCTGCCTTGGCATTCCTACCACCATAACTTATATCAAATAAATACTTTCTGAATCAAAGGACTAGAGTCCTGAGGATATTTCTGTTGTGATACTCTGACATTGTTGTAGGAAATAAGGTAAAGTAGAAGTGAGTGCGAGTTCAATGATTTTTCTTCTGAATATTTTTTATCATCCTTAGAAAACAGGCACACAATACTGTTACATTCAGATTTCAGGTGGTAATTGTTTTGACTTAAAACGTGCCATAAAACAAAAGTAACAGATAATGTGCTTCGGCTAGACCTATTTTTATATGTAGTATTACTAAATTTTTTCTTACTTAGTCATATAGATAATTGAATGATGACCTCTGTGACTAGATTTTTCACGCCTTTCTAATACATACTCAGACATACTGCTCTAACAAGTTCTTAGAAGGAAATAGGCCCACAAAAGGTAAGCTGCTTACTTCTGTTTTAGCAACCTTAGAGAAAAGATTTAATTAGAGGCTTTCACTTTTCCAATATTGCTATTTTCAAAATTTGAGATCTCAGGACTCTTGCATTCTTAAATAGAATTGAGAATGTCTAATTGTTTTTGCTTGCATAGGTAATATCTACATATTCTTCAACTAAAACTGAGAAGTTCCAAAAATCACGTGTATTTTTAATATATTTAAATCAATGCTAAACTCCTTACATGTAAACCCAAATAACATACTTTTAAGAAAAAATTAACTATATTTTCCAAAACAGACAAAAAACTGTAGTAAGGAGAGTGTTATCATTTTATACCTTTGCCAAGTCAATCTATTGCTATATATTATTTTAAATGAGGTATACAAATGAAGTCTGGTCTCACATATGTAGTTGGAAAAGAGAAAAGCATTTTGTTCTCTTTTCAGATAACTTTGGGCATTTTTCTTTGTGGAATCTGAAACCACATAAAGTAATTTTAATACTCTGCTTTGTAAAAATCAGTTGATCTATCTTGCAATTTGAATGGGTATTTTATTTATGCATTATTTCGAAATATGCTTTAATCATTGGGAAAACATTGGTTTGCAAAGTTATACAAATTTCCAAATGATAAAACATTTTGTTATACAATGTGAAAAAAAGTATATTCTACTTCCAGACAAGATGGAATAATAGAATTCAGCTATACTCTTCCACTCAAAACAACTAAAATCCAAATAAAATATATAAAACTACAAATGTAAAGATATCAGAAATGAGAAAAAGAAGGGAAGTGGTCCCTAAGAGATGAGAAAGTAATGAGCAAGACTTTTTAATTGTCCAGCTTACCTCTTGGAGAATTTCCAAACCATGGCAGCAGTTGAGGAAACTAAGACAGAAGCTAGTGGTCTCCTTCAGTTAAGGAGATGGGATGAGAGACCAGGGAGGTCATAGTGGCTGGAGTGCTCAAAACAGTACCAAAGTGGAGAAGCCTGCAAAAGGAGAATTGTCCAGAGATATGCAGAGAGTCCCTCTCATGTCAAACTGAGAACTGATTAGTGTATGCATGTGAACAAACCATTCAAAACTGGGCTGAGAATAGTTCTGGTTTTACTTCCTAGCATGAAAAGCCTCATAATTTACAAGTACTCTGGTAGAGTATTCAGAAAGCTTTTACCTCAGTAGTGGAGAAAATTAGCCCCAGATTAAACTCTGATTTAGTTCTACCTCACAAAGTTAAAAGCAAGACCC
Organism: Pteropus medius; assembly: GCF_902729225.1. Classification (NCBI taxonomy): domain Eukaryota; kingdom Metazoa; phylum Chordata; class Mammalia; order Chiroptera; family Pteropodidae; genus Pteropus; species Pteropus medius. The sequence continues at coordinate 4,281,205 of NW_024349505.1, read as the reverse complement.
CAAAAATTCAACTGTTGCCACGTAGCTTAAGTATGTCTAAGAATAAAGCTTAAGAATATTTATGCAAATACAAAAATATTCAAGACATAAAAAGGTAAAATTCACAGTCTCACTCATATCCAAGAAATTATTAAGCATGCAAAGAAGTATAAAAAAAAAAACTTATTGTAAGAGAAAAAGATCAATTTCAACTGATCCATGATATACATGTCGAATGTAGTAGATAAGAAAGTAGAACAGTTATTATAACTCTATACGTTCACTAAGCTAAGGTAAAAAGCAAGCAAGTCAGCTGAAATGTAGATAATATTTTTAAAAAGACACATCTTAAAATCTTAAAGTTGAAAACTATAATGTTTGAGGTAAATATTACACTGGCTGGAACTAGGAGCAAAGGACATGATTAGCAAACTTGAAGGACAGAAATAGAAAGTAAATAAAGTGAAACACAGAAAAAAATTAAAAATTGAAGAAAACTTCAGTTGGCTATGGCCTAAGATATGTATTTTTAGAGGCCTGAAGTTGAGAAGTCGGAGGAGCCTTCGGAAAAATTATTTAAGAAAATAATGGCCCGAAACATATATAATATTGGATGTCAATTGTAATTAAAAAAAAAAGAAAAAGAAAATAATGGTCCATTAATTTCCAAAGCTGATAAAATTATAAGCCTACAGATAAAAGAAACTAAATGAACCTCAATCACACACATATACACATGCATACACAGACACACATTCAAGCACACAAAGAAAACCACAGCAAAACACATAAGTAAATTGTCTAAAGTCAGAATAAAGAAAATATATAAAGCCGACATATAAAATATACATTATATAGTGATGTACAAATATCATAATGGCAGAATACTTTTTGCTTGCAACAATAAAAACCAGAAGGCAGCAGCGCAACATCTTTATAGTAATGAAAGAAGAAAAAAAAATCAATCTAGAATTCTAAATCCTGAAAAAGTGTCTTTCAAGAATGAAGAAGAAATGACTTTTTCAGAGGTACAATAGCTAAGATGATTCATTAACTGTAGACCTTCACTGCAAGAAAGATTAACACAAGTCCTCTAAGCAGAAGGAAAATGATACCAGGTGAAAATCTGGATCAGGGCAAAGAATTGAAGATCCCTGGATATGCTAACAACATGGATACAAAATTGCTTTTCTTATTAAAATCTTTTAAAATTATAATTGATTGTTTAAATGAAAAATGATGAATATAATGTTATTGGAAGTACAACATATGTGGAATTACCATGTATGATAAAATTAGGATAAAGGCCAGGAGAGGAGAAATGGAAATGTACTCTTGTAAGGTTTTGTGTTAAAGTGGTGTTATATCACTTTAAGATAGACACTGTAAAGTTAAAGTTAAAAAAGTATAAACCCTGTAAAGTTAAAAAAGTATAAAATAACACAACAAAGAGTTATAGCTGATAAGGCAACAATAGGAATAGATAAGATAGACTATAAAAATATGTAAATTAAAAATATATATATAAATGAAATATTTAGTACAAAATAGGCAGAAAAAGAAGGGAACAAATAAGATGATACAAAGAGAAAATAAATATCAAGAGAGTAGTTAAACCAAATAGTACTATAACCAAATTAAATATAAATCTACCAATTAAAAGGTGTAGATTATCAAGTAAATTAAAAAATTAAAAGACTCAGCTATATGTTTTCATATATTTAGAGTATCAAAAAATACTCTAAATATAAACTTAAATTGGATAAAAGTGAAAGGATATAAAGGAGGGTATGAATAGATGGAGCACAGAGGATTTTAGGGCAGTGAAAGTATTTGGTATGGTAGTGTAATTGTGTGTGGAAGACATCATACATTTGTTGAGACCCGTAAAACTGTACAACACAGAGTATTGTATATGAATATGCAACTATTGTACACTAATGTAGCTCTAATGTAAACTATGGTCTTTAGTTAATAAGATATCGATACTGATTCACCAATTATGGTAAATGCTCTACGCTAATGCAAGGTGTTAATAATAGTAGAAACTGTAAGATGCGGGGAGAGGGAGTAGATACCTCTCTGTATTTTCATCTCAGTTTAAAACTACATTAAAATTAAATTGGTTAGATTTTTCTTTCCCTAAGAAAAAGGATAAAAAATATATACCATAGTAATTGTAATAAAAAGAAAACTGGAATATTTACATTAATATCAGACATAATAGATTTTATGATAAAAAGTCATTTCATAATCTTAAAGTCAATTTATCTAAAGGACATATAATTCTAAATGTTTATACACCTAACAACAGAATTTTAAAACATGAAATAAAACTGATAGAAATGCAAGGAAAATCAATAACTGTAGCCAAAGATTTCAACATTCTTTCACAATATTTTATAGAACAAATCGGTAGAAAATCAGTAAGGACATGGAAGATATGAAAAACACTGTCAGCCAAGAGAACGATAAATACCATGTTTTCACTTTCATGAGGAATCTAAGGAACAAAAAGCACAAACTTATCAAAAACAAACTCACAAATATAGAGGACAATCTGGTGATGGCTGGAGGGGAGGGGAGTTGAGGAGCTGGGAGAAAGGGATGATAGGTTAAAGTACAAATTAGTAGTTGATAGATGATCACAGGGATGGGGAGCACTACACAGGTAATGAAGTCAACAGTAATATAATGGCTAGGTGTAAAGCCAGAGGAGAGAAAGAACAATCAGGGGGATCATTTCATAAACTATATAAATGTCTAACCAATATATTGTATGATCGAAACTAATAATATTTTTTTTTTAAATTAAGATTATGAAAAAAGAAAAACACTGTCAGCCAACAGGGGCAGAATACAAATTATTTGCAAGTACACATACATTTACCAAAATAGACCCCATTCTGGGCCATATAACAAGTATCAATAAATTTGAAAGATTCAAATCTTAACAAATATGTGCTCTGACTTCAAGGAAATTAAAGAAAAAATCAACATGAGAAAGATAACTTGACACATCCTAAATATTTGGAAACTAATTAACACATTTCTCAATGACACTTGGATCAAAAAAGAAATCAAAAGTAAAATAGAATACATTTAGAACTGAATGAAAATGAAAACTCTGAATATAAAAATTATGGGATGCTGCTAAAGAGAGTCAAATATGTGGTGAAAGAAAGAAATCTAACTATGGGAGGTGATCACGCAGTGTAAATATACATTATATATATATATATATATATATATATATATATATATATATACGTATATAATATTATATATGCATACACACACACACACACACACACACATGCCTTACTGCTAAAGGGTACAACTGAAACTTATTGGATTTTGTTAACCAATGTAACCATAAAAAATAAATTAATTAAAAAAATTGATAAACATCTAGACTGATCAGAGAAAAAGACAAGAAGATGCAAATATGAGGATTGAGACTGGTTACACTCAATTTACATATAAGTGAAAATGATAATAGAAAAATATGACAAATGTTATATCAAAAAATTTGACAATTTAGATGAAATTAATACATTCCTTGAAAAACACATATACCAAAGCTTGCTCCAGATAGTCTGAAGTAGCCTGTATCTATTGCAGATATTTTATTCATAGTTTAACATCTTCCCTCCTTACTTCCATCAAAAAAAGCCAGATACCGATGATTTCACTGTTAATTTCTATGAAATATATACAGAGGCTATTATATCAATTTTATACAAAATATTCCAGAAAACTAATCTGATAACTGAACCAGACAAAAATATTACAAGAAAAAAACTTGATTATAGACAAATGTTTTTTTAATACTTAGAAAATTTAATACAAAAATATATTAAAAATAATACATCATGAGTAAAGAGGGTTTATTCCAAACTCATAAGGTTGGCTTAATATATAAAAACCAATTTAATTTGTATTAATATATTAAAAAAGAAAAAAATGATCATCTTAATAAATGAAGAAAAATCATCTCACAAAACCCAATTTTAATATCTGATAGAAACTTTCAGCAAACTGAGAATAGAAGAAAACATCCTCTAAATAATAGAGTAATTAGGGGGATCATTTTATAAACTACATAAATGTCTAACCAATGTACTATATAATCAAAACTAATAATAAAATAAAATTTAAAAAAATAATAAAGATCTATGAAAACTCTTAAACTAATTTCACACTTAATGGTGAAAGATTGTGTTTCCCCTTAAATCAAGAATAAATCAAGGTTGTTCTTATCATGTCTTCCAATATCTGATTGTTTACTACTAGCATATAGAAAAACATAATTTTTGTGTGTTTTTGTATCCTATAACCTTGCTAAACTTATTAGTTCTAATAGTTGATTTTATCTTTCATTCTTTATATTATCTACCTAGGAGATTATGTTATAGCAAAACCCGACAAGTATATTTCTATAATGAGGAATTAGATTCCATTTTTCAATGTTTGATTACAACTTTTAAACTTCACTCCTTTCTCTTCCCATGCATCTCACCTCTGGGCAAGCTAAGACAGATGGATCCTATATTGTTAGGGGATCCACATCTGGTGTCAGTGGGAGATTTAAACCAAACAATTCCCTGCCCTCCTGTAGGAACACTTGCTCTGATCCACCTGCTAACTACAATCAACGCCCTGAATCAATCTCCTCTCCTTTCTCTCTAGTCCTTTCAGACCTGCTAGATAGGATTTCCTTGCTCTTCCCAGAAGCTCAATTTATGTAGTTAATATACTTTTCCTACCCTCTTAGTGTGTGTAGTATCATCAGTCTCAATCTAATCTTGGATGGGTGTCACTCTTGCCTTTGCATAGTGTCTATGACAACTTATTCCTTTCTAGATTTGTTGCTTTTTAGTTTTCATTCTTACCTTGGTTCACTGGATAGACTCTCCAAGTTCAAGGAAAAGGGAAATATCCTACATCTGTTGATAAGGAAGTAGTAATGCCAAATATAAGGAGCTTATAGAGTAAGAGATATTGTCATTGTCATTTTTGTAAAATAAAATCTACCACATCATTCCAGACTTCCCTAGATAGGAAAGAAGGATATATGTTATAGTCTTACTAGAAGAAGCCACTTGGTATGCATTCACATAAAAAGAAAGAATATTAAAGCACTCTGATTTTTTATCAGGAATGGGAGTTAAAAGAATGTGAAATGGATGACACTAGTTATACCTTTGCCATATTGTCTACACACAATTAAATAAGTCAGTTTTTCTTCATATCTCAGGGGTACTTACATTGAACTATCTAAAGTTCATTGATACAGTCTATCTTTAATTTTTTTCATTGATTAATGAAATCTGGAATGAAAAAGTGATCTTTAGGAAACTCTAGTATAATCAGTTATGCGATGCTTAAATTCTCTCTGAAATATCCTTGTTTGTTATCTCTAATATAAGAGAAATCAGCATTTTCTTTGCAGCACATTCTCTGTTTATACAGTTGTTTTTTTTGTTTTTTGTTTTTTTTCCACACAGAAATGAAAAATTTCTTCCTACCTTTGTAACCGAACTACTAGCTTTCTCTAATGGTAAGATATCTGATTTTTCTTATGTTTTCATGTTTTTAGATATTTGAAGAATTACAATGACCTTTCATTTATTCTCTAAACTATATTTTAGACTTCTTCTAATCATTTCCCATTGGAATGGTTTCGTTTATTTACCATTCTGACATTTTTCGTTGAATGTTATAATTTCTTTACATATGTTTTTCAGAACTGAAAATACTAGGTCATGTATAAGACCAGCTCATAACAGGGTAAGTCTATCAAGGAGCGTATTATATCTCTATAGTTAGATTAGTTTCTCTGATGATCATATCAAAATTTCAACACATAGGAACAAAATGTCAACAAAAACATATAAATCTTTTTTGACTAATTCCATTACCGTTATGACTTATCAATTGTATATAATTCAAATTTGGAAACTTTTTCCAAAAAGAGATTTTTTTAGAATCTTTACAAAATATTGAAATTCAACTTGTAAGTTTAAATATGTTTCAAACATATCAAGATATGAGGCATTCAATTTGTCATCCCATATATTCTCTAAATTTCTTGTAATCTGTGATTGCGATAAAAATGGTTTATCTGTATTTCAGTAAGTGATTCAAAAGACAGACAAGATAGAATCAAGTAGAAACCTTTGTGGAATTCCACAAATAGCTTCTTAGATTACTATCAATCCATCTATTTGTATATTTTGAGTATGATAATTGAATTAATTAGGTTTCATTTGGCTTTTATTTAGTCCTATTTATATTTTATCATCTTGTTTTTAAGAATTTTATCTATCACATTTTCCTGGTTTAATTGTATAGAAGTTGTGTCAATGGTTTGGCACAACTTCACTCCAACATGTGAAAAGTCTAGTCACTCCCATTTTTATGGCAAGAGGAAGCTAAACAAACAGAAAAGTAAAAAATGTTCTTGTACTTAATAGAGAAATGATTGAGCAGGTTAAATTGCCACCCAAAAAACTAGAGAAACAGGCAAACTCCAAGAGTCTCAGCTGAAATCTGCTTAACTGGAGCAGAGGTGCTGGAGTCATTAAGTGGTAGCTGGTATGTGACCAGCCTGAGGGTGAGAAACTCCTGGTGGTCCCTCAACTCCCATAATTTTGTGAGCTTTATTTCCAGGAAATCTACTGTTTCTCATGGTGAAATTCAGAGAAAGACTCTCTTATGACCGTGACAGGAGGAAGGAAAGAATATCTCTGAAATATTCCCAGAGACTTCTCCGTAGCAAAGGCTACTCTCCAGAATGGGGGAGAGAAAACAATTAACCAACAGATGGTGCTTTGAAAATATCAATAAAATTGATAAACTTCTCAAGAGGCTAATGAAGAAAAAATATAGCTAAGTCACAAATTATCAATATCAGAAATAAAAGAGGACTTATCACTACTGATCCTATGAACATTAAATGATAAATGAATACTGTGAATAACTATGTGCCCACAAATTTAATAATTTAGATAAACTGGATCAATTCCTTGAGATACACAAACTACCAAAACTCACAAAGGAAAAATAGATCACTTGAATAGCCCTATGGCTATTTAAAAATTTAATTGATAATTAATAACTTTATAAAAAGTCACCAGGCCAAGATAGTTGGTTACACCAGAAAATTCAACCAAACATTTAATGGAGAAATGATTATAGAAATTCTCCACAACTTCTTCCAGAAGAGAGGCCAAGGAACACTTCCTAACACATTCTATAGGACAGCATTACCCTAATACAAAAAAGCAGATAAAAACATTACAAGAAAGGAACACTAAAGATCAACATCTAGCATGAAAATATAAGCAAAAATCCTCAACAAAATACTAGCAATTTGAGTCAAACGTTGTATGAAAGAATTATACACTATGACCAAGAGGAATTTATTTTAGATATTCAAACATGATTCAATAATTATCAACATAATCCATCACATTAACTGACTGAAGAAAAATAATTTTCTGCAATTGATGCAGAAAAAAGCAACTGACAACAATCTAATACCAATTAATGACAAAACTCTCAGTGAATTAGAGTCTGAGGGAAACTTTCTTAATTTGATAAAGGAGCTCTATGTAAAAATCAGTAACATTGTACTTATTGGTGAACGACTGGACTGTGTCCCTTTAAGACTGAGAATAAGGCAAGGTTGTCTTTTTTCATCAGCTTTATTCAATATTATATTAGAAGTCTTACCTAATAAAAAAAAAAGACAAGATAAGGAAATAAAAGGACTATAAATTGGAAAGGAGGACAAAACCATTTCTATCCCTAGATGACATGATTTTATATGTAGAATATCTCAAAAAAACACCACCAGCAACAATAACAGAAACTTACAGCAAGGCTACAGGTTCCAAGGTTAATATAGAAAAATTGATTGCTTTCTTATGTATTGACAATAATAAGAATTTAAAATAAAACATGGCATTTCTAATATCACAGTAATGAAATACTTAGGGTAAATATCAAAAGATATGTATAGGACCTATTTACAAAAAATTATAATACATTAATAAAAAAAAATCAAAGAAAATTTTAAAAATGGAGCAATATACCATGTTCATGGAAGACAAAATAGTGTTAAAATGTCAAATTTTCCCAACTATTCTATATATTCAATATAATCTCAGTCAAAATCTAAGCACGCAATTTTGTAATTATTGACAAACTGGTTCTAATGTTTATACAGAAAGGCAAGACTAGAATAGTCAACACAATACTAAAGTACAAAGGTGGAGACACACTATCCAATTCCAAAAATTACCATATGGCTACAGTAATAAAAAAATATGATATTGGTTAGAGAAGAGACAAGAGAAGGGAACATTTCCTAACTCATTTTATAGGACAGCATTGAACAAAATAGAGAGCCCAGAAATAGGCCGACTGATCTGATACGAAGAAAAAAAGGCAATTCAATGGAGAAAAGATATTTTCAAGAAATGATGCTGGAACATCTAGACATCCAAATGGAAAACAAAACAAATGGGCCTAGAAAGAGACCTTGCATTTTATATGAAAATTAAGTCAACATAGAGCATTGATCTAAATGTAAAGTGGAAAATTATAAAAATTCTAGGAGAAAACAGAAGACAATCTAGTATTTGGTGATTAGTTTTAAGATCAAACACCCATATTATGATCCATGGAAAATAGTTGATAAATTGCAATAAATAAATAAATGAATGAATGAATGAATGAATGAATAAATAAATAAATAAATAAATAAATAAATAAATAAATAAATAAATAAATAAATTTGTTCTGCCAAAGACTGTTAGAGAATGAAAAGACACCTACAACTGGGAAAAATAGTTGGAGAACACATATTTAATGAATTATATCCCAAATATACAAAGAATTTTAAAAAACTCAATTCAAATTCTAAAAATGTGCAAAAACAGATACCTCACTGAAGAAGATATTTGGATGGTAAATAAGCACATGAGAAAATATTAAATATAATTTATTATTAGATAATTGCAAATAACAGTGATATACCTTTACACATCTATTAGAATGGCTAATATCCAAACATTGGCAATACCAACTGCTGGTGAGGATGTGGAATATAATATTACCATATCATCCAGCAATCTTAGTCACTTAACCGACTGGTTTAAAAAATTATGTCTCATTCTAAGTGAAATGTGTCAGACAGAAAAGTTGAAAATCACATGTTACCACTTATATGTGGTATATAAACCTAAAAGCAACAAATGAGGTAGACAGGGTAAAGGGTGTCAAATATGTGGTGACAGAAAGAAATCTAACTATGGGAGGTGAACACACAATGTAAATATGTATATGCCTTACTGTTAAAATGTACAACTGAAGTTTACTGGACTTCATTAACCAATGTCACCATAAAAAAAAAAGAAATGTATTACAAATATATGAAACAAACTTACCAAAGAGGGTGGAAGAATACTGACCTAAGTAACTTTGAAATACATAGCAGCAGCAGCAGCAGCTTGCTAGCAGCCAGATATCTGTAAAACTAAGAGCAAAAGGGAGTATACATAAATACTGTCCTCTAGTTGATACGATTGTTTCTTATAGATTATGCTTCTAATGCTTCTGAAACCATTATACATATATGTACATAGGAGTTGAACTTTTAAGTGAATTGATGGTAGATAAGAGAAGCCAGATTTCTTACTGACAGAGTAAGAGGTGGTAGACTAGCAAGAGGAGACTAGAATGACCATGTGAGAACTGATCAACACTGGAGATAGCAGTATTAACTCATGTTTAGCTTACTGTATACAGGTGGTCATATGCCGAAATATTTAGAAATAGACATACTTGTGTTAATACAGTCAATGCCTCCCTGCTCTATTAGCTAAGATTCTATATACAATGATATTCTAGTAGCAACAAGCACACCTAATACCCAAATCATGTTTTCTAATAGCATTCTCTAGTAAAAGAAACAAGGGCTTCTTGGAGAAATGGTTGATTGTATGATTGGAGAGTAAATGTGCACGAAGAGACTAGAGCGTCTTGTAATATAAAGTAAGAAAGCACTTTATGAAAACCACAGTGATGAGGATCTGTCAAAATATCACTTATATGGGAACCAGTCAGAGCTCTCAAAGACTGAAAGTGGAATGATGTGAACAATGAAATATAGTAGTATTGGGTTATAAAACAAAGTATAGAATAACTGTAGAACCGCACTGATATAAATGATTGAGATAAACAAATAAATAGAGGAGAATAGACAAGTCTTCCATGCAAAGAAATCCAAATAATTTACGTGGATCACTCACCTTTAAGAAGGTGAAGCATAACTTCACATTCATTAGGCCTGGGCTGTGCATTGTAACTGTCTTGCAAAGAGTAGTGTATAGGAAGGGAGGGAAAAAAAAAAAAAAGAAAAAAGATAAACCTAAAAACACCATGGTTAACATCAACAGTGGTATGACCAAGAGGGATGTCATTTATCTAGTTTCATCACCTGGAAAACGAGAAAAATAACAGTATCTCAAAGGGTTTTTTGAGAATGAAATGTTTTAATATATGTTAAATTCTTAAAACAAGATCTGGCCTAAAATAATACATATTTTTTCATTATATTATTAAGGTTACAGTTGTGTATTCAAGGCCAGTTTCAGAGATTCTCTTAAGGATGATGATCTCAGCAGAAGAAATAAAAGAAGTCATGTTCCAGGGAGAATATTGTATATCAGAAATCTGATGGCATATACAATTTAGAGAATATTTAAGAGCACTTTGACTTTCTCAATGTCTCCAAGTAATATTCAGACAAGCCTGGGTTATTGCAATAGTAGTGTTACTTACAGATATCTATGTCAGGCACTGTGGTAGATGATTACAACCATTAACTCATTTAATTTTTTAGTAAATCTATAAGATAGGTATGTTATTATTGTTGAGAGATAGTTCTGTTTGGTTCTCTCATATTTCTTTATGTCAGGTGATAGCTTTTGTTCCAGACTATCTTTTCATGCATGTTAGTATAGAAGACAGCCTTGGGAAATAAACAAAATGTCTTCTTCACAGGGAGAAGGAGGATTTGTTTGCTATCCAGAATAAAAAAAGATAATGCCTACATTTGAACAAAGCTTGGTTAGATTTGCTAGCAACTCTTATAAGATTAAGAACTTTTCTAAGTCTAAATTTCCCCAGTTGTGACACAGACTTCTATGTACATAGCATTTACCTGGACTCATTGCTACATTGCCCCTAAAGTTATTTGAGGATCAAGAGAAACCTATGGAAACTTGAATTTTATACTGCTTGCTGTTTCATGAGTAATAGAGTCCTTTGTCTCTGATTCAAGAGTCTCATGTCTTCTGCCAGCACTTATAAAAATGTCATACTTTAACTTGTTATCAGACAAATGTGGTAAAACTTCAGACTCTTTATAGTTCTTGACAATTATCATCATCAAATCTATTTTTCCAGTTGTGGAAACTGATTCACTGAATGTTAAGTGACTTGTCCAAGGTCACACAAAAGGTAGAGGAGTTAGATTTTGAACTCAAACATTCTGGTTCCAGAGATTGCACACATAACCATTATGTTTTACTCCTACCTGAAAAATTTTTAAAAATACATAAAATTGACTACATAAATAGGAAATAATGTCACAGATCTATTTGTTTTGCTAAACTATAAAATTGCTAACTTTTAATTAGTGTAAAAAATAAAATAAAAAACGTCTGCTTCTCAAAGAAAGATATGTACCATGTCCAAATTATGTAAATCTCTCTCCCCCTACCCACCAACATCTCCCTGACCCCCATATCTCTGCAAGGAATCCTAGTTAATGTACCAAAAGACAGAAATATGTGATCATTGTCAAGGGCAGTCTGATTAATTTTGCTGAATAGATTGTCTTTCTAGCCGAAGGTTATTTTTTAATGAGCAGTCACACATGCTGTAACTCTTGCTCTGTTGAATCTTAGCGGCACTGACAAGAATATAGAATGGGGCAGGAGACTTGAATGCATTTAATAAATCTGTAAGTCTCCTTAATGTGTTTTTACTGATCTTGTGTTTCTTTTTCCCTGGCCAAAGGCAGCTTATTCTTTCCTTTCCATTTTGAGGACTTTTCTCTTTGAGATAGAAACAAAAGTTTAGCCTTCTCTGTGTTGCTTGTCGGTATTCAATAACCTATCCCCATCATCAACTTCCTCCATTCTTTGGTCTTTCACTCTAACTACAAACAATTCCCCACTGATCACTCAGAATTTTTTTTTTTAATCAATCCATTAATTTTACTTTTTATTCTATTGTAAAACTTGTGTTTATACCAAACTTTACGTCCTTCAATCCATTACATATACATGATTTTTAAAAACAATCTGAGTTCTAGAAAGGTCATTCGAAAACATTTTCTGAGTATAAACTTATGTCGTTACCACCTCCTAGAACTCTTCCCAGCTTTTGTCTAACTAACTCCTACTTGTTCCTCAAGCCCTCATATAAACTTCATTTACTAAAGGTATCTTCTCTTCAAGTCCAGGTTAGGTGGTCTCATACATGCCCTGTTACCACCCACTTTCCCCACATAACACCTGTAACATAATGTTTTTATTTTCTGTGTCCTTTTCTGTATTCCCCATTAGATTATAAGCTCTATATAGAAAGGCATTCCATATGACATAGTTTCTATCATATAGTAGTCTCTAAAATATTTATTGAATGAAGAAAACATGGTGCTTTATTCATATTCCTCAACTGCTCCTTGATACAATTTGCAATAATTATTAATCACACAGTCAAGGATGCTCTTATGAGGTTTCTAATGCAACCCATCTTCTCCTCAAAAGCTCATGCTAAAAAATCACATATCTTTTTCATATGAATTTATAAGAATCTTCAATCCAAAATACTGGGGGACATATATGCCTTTATCTAACCTTTTACTCCTTATCACAGTTTCTAAAATGAAGTGATCATTTTGTTCAATATCCTCGTCAACTTTGAAATGACTTCAATTTTGACAGTTCTTCCTTGATTAGATGAGGATTAGAAGGCATCAAAATTCCTTGATCATTTCTCCTAGTTTCTGGAAATGATATTGTCAGCAAAGAAATTGAGGTATTATTGTATAAATAAGCTTGTTTTCAGATAGTTAAAATTTCTTTTTACTTCTGTCCAGCCACTTGCCTATTTTAATATATATTATTAGGCATAAAATTAATATAGAAATATTAATATACATTATGAGGTAATATATAACATGTTCATGAGCACTCAAATTGCTTTAGTTTGTTGTGAATAAAAGTGCAATGAACCTTCTTGTATAACATATTATTAATATATATTATGAGGTAATATATAACATGTTGTATATATGTATATTGCCTGTATTATTGTTGTCATTTATTAAAAGTATAAATGAACTGTGCAAGCAGTTATACAGTAGATGGAAGAATGTCACAAAAGTCTTATTTGTAAAAGCTTAACTATACCTAGAATATAATGCTGTACTTTTGGAATTCATTTATTAACTAACATAATATTTATTAAATATTTACTATGTATTAACACTATTCTTGATGTTGGTGATTCAACTAGAAAAAAAAGGCCAATAAAGGTTTAGTTTTTGTAGCTTAGCAAAGAAAGTAGAAAACAGACAAATAATATAACTTCAATAAATATATATATATACACATACATATATATATTTAAATCAGGGGTATAAGAAAGATATTGAGTCCTATTGTGTAAGAGAGTGGTAACTATTTTAGAAAAATTAAGAAAAGCCTCGCTATAAAGTTAAATTTAAGTAGGTTTATGATGCTATAAAGGAGCCAATTATGTGAATAGTCTTGCAACCACAATTACACCTTCTGTTTCAATTAATTTTATTCTCTGCACCCATAACCTCCTTCTAAACTACACATCAATCTGATAATATTTCTTCCTTGTTTAAACTTGTCAATGCCTTTCTTGGTTAAAAGTCCAAATTCCTTAATATGGTATTTATGATTCTCCCACATTTGTGTTTTTCCCAACTCTCTAGCTAGGCTACTTTACTTTCTACTCTCTCCCTAACACCTATTCTAGTCATGAAATATTATTTCACAGCCTTGAAGGCGAAATATATTTTCATAGTTCTCATGCGTCCCCTGGCTAAAATACTTAACCTCTTATCTATCTACTCATTTTAGTGTTTATGAGCACTGAAATTGCTTATAGAGTTTGTTGTGAATAAAAGTGCAATGAACCTTCTTGTTCATGTCTTCTGGTGGTTATAGGAAATCACTTCTCTTTGGAGTATAATTCCTTGGTTCCAGTATTTTGCGGGGAAAGATTGGCTTCAGCTTCAGCTCAATTTCTTTAAAATATAAAGTATGATTTATAAAAAGTATATGTCTTAACTCAATTTTGGCAAGTTAAATTTTAGGGGGGATATATAGATTTTGAGTTTTGTAATTCATTAGCATAAAGATGTTTATTATGTTTAATAAATCTACCTTTCAATTTAAAAATATTTTTAGCTATTTTAATATTCTTGAAAAATGTGCTGAATTTATTTGTCCACTTTTATTATTATTGTTTTGTGTGTGTGTGGGAAACCTCTCTTTTGTTTGTTTACCTCAATAGAGGTTTTTTCTTTAAAATTCTATTAGTGTTTCGAAATAACATTTGACTTTTTTGATCCTTGCTATTATGTTATTTTCTAATTCATTAATTACTGCTCTTTGTTATCTCTTTCTTTGCCTGAATTTGTTCTGTTGTTCTTTTTCTCATATCTTAAGAAAGATAGTTGTCTCAATATTTGTTAGCCTTTTTACTTTCGAAACATAAACATTTAGGCTATACATTTTTCTCTAAATATCAGTTTAGCATATTCCACAAGTTTAGATATACAGTGATATTAAATAATAAAATTAATTAAAATGAATTATTATCACTATTTAACCACAATAAATTATCGAACGTGGCAATTCTCTCAACTGAAAATGAGGTAAGAAAAAAAGTAGATTTAAAAAATATTGAAGAGTTTCTTTTTATTAAAACCAAGACAGTAAAATTATTTTTAAAATTCTGTTTTGGTATGAATAAAATATTTAAACATAAAATAATATGAATTTTAATATACCTATTTTTAAAGTTTCAACATTTTTAATAACCACCTTAATTATCTAGAACAAACTTATCAATTAAAATAGATTAAAACATTTATATAATAACAAACAATTTTCCTTCAGGCTTCAGTATAACTTGGCATGACATTTAAAATCTATTAGAAGATTCAGAGAAAAACTCAGGATATTATATCCTAACTATTCTTCTGTGGAGATTTTTTTAAGTTAACATTTTATTTTATTTCAACTTTCTATTTATTTAACTTAAAATGTGGAAAGATCCATGTGACTTTCCCCTAAACCTCTCTTAGTATCTTCCTGGGTTTGTGTTAAGTCTCCTAACTTTGTCTATAAATGGACAGCTGTTTAATAAACAAGGCTTGGAGTCATGAGAAGCTTTCTAGTGGACTTTCATCTAGCGTTTTTTCTATTTTAAGATAACTTAAATAAAATGCTGTAATAATCACTATGTGAGTATTTTTTTGTATCTTCCAGGACTCTACAATTTCTATCCAATTGTTTCCGGATATCTTAGTATTCAGATTTTAAAAGAAAGCTACCAGTGAGGAAGGAGGTAGAGTCAAAGAGGTGAAATGACATCCTAGACACACAGGAATAATTGTTCAGTGTTCTACTTGATAAAGACCTTGACTTTCTGATCTGGGTCATTAGAAGGGAACAATGAAAGATCTTTTCCACTTGTATTATGAATGTATGATATTAATGTTGGCACCTCTTTCACCAGCGGCTTTTTTCCAGATTTTATTTTAAACAAGATACCACTTTTGTGTTTATTTAAATTAAATAATCAAATGAACCAACTTGTAATAAAAAAAGAAAATATCATGGGTTCTTCCTGGTGCCTACAACTTAAAAGAAGTAATGAACGATGTTTAAACTACAAATCTCCTTAAGAGACAAAAGTTTTTATTTTTTATTCTTACCTCAATCATTTCTCAGTTTCTTCTCTAGAACAGACAGTTTCCTTTGTCTGTAATTACATAGGATCCTGATCATCGATGTCCTAGCAGGTCTTTTGATAAAGGGGTTTGGCTTCATTTCTTTAAAGCAGACAAATTTTGCTGAAAAAATAGCCAGAAGTGTTCATGTTAATAACATAATTTTTACAACTATCTAGTCGTCTACATTCTCCTCCTGACAGATAACACTTCCTCACTCCTTTTCAGTGATATCCAGCCAATTAAAGGAAAAATTAGTTTATCAGTATATAGAAAGACAAAACTATAAACATTTGAAAGAAAATTATTCTGTTATGTTCATCTTTGCATATCTAGCTTTTATCACAGATAAAACTAAGTGCTCAATAATGCTTGAAACAAAAATCAATTAAAAATTGAAAAGAACATAGAAGAAACAGAATTCTCTCTTAATTTCTCTTCTTTGTAAGTTTGGGGTTAGAAATCAAGCTGAATAATTTAGTGACATATGCCCTTTTTTTTATGTTATGAAAGCTTTCTGAGAATTAAGAAGTTTAGAAAACATCACCATCATGGGTCATACCAAATTAACTAGGTTTATATAATTCCAGGTTATACATATATCTTTTTAGAAACAAAATTATGATTTGATTTGGAAACATGGTGAATCTCAGACAAAGCCCAAATATTTGGGAAACTTAAAAGTTTTATCCTATATGCTCACATGCGTGTTCTATAATGATTCTTATAAAGAAATTCATACTTTGGCATGAATAGATCAAAATATTGCATAGATGTTTAATATATATTTCTGGATAATAAAAGGGTGTCCATTGTACAGTTAGAAATAAAATCTCAGATAAAGTTGCCAATTTTCACATAAAATTTTACCATGTAATTAAAGAAACAACAAAATACTTTATTTAAAAATTGACAGAAGGAAAACCATTTTCTTCTTTGAAGATGTGCAAACTTTTTAGTGTAGAGATCAAAATTGTTTGGTTAAGGAACAGATTAATTTGTCAGGTGAACAAGGTGAGTTCCTGCCATTAAAAAGGCATTAGGGTAAAGCTGTTGTATGCAAGCTAATTTTGTGCAAGCCATGGAAAATACTAGACTCTTTCATTTTACTTCATGTCATCAAAACAAGGATTTAATTGGCTATAATGTAGTTCAATTGAGCCAATAAAAAGTATCATTGATTATAATCTCTATAGAACCATAATGGCAACCATTTTTTACTGTATTGGCAGGCAAAATTGCATTTTCTCTTCGTCTCAGGTCACTTAGCACCCAAATGAGCAATTGTTAATGGAACCAGATCATTAGCTCCTGCTGTAGTGATTTCCATGTCACTGCCTGAGTGCACATTTCAGTGGACAGAGACTATCCAGGATGGCTTCTTCTTGTACATGAGGAAGAAATTTGGTAAGTTTTGATAAATGGCTCCATTTATAGCATGAAGAATTACCTAGATGAAATGCTGACTACTGCATTGGGAAGACTAATGACTAAGTTTAAGAAGGCTGGTTCATAGCTGTCAAAGAAATAGGAAAAAAAATAAGTTATTCAAGACAAGGCAAATAATAATAGTCATAATAATGATAAAATAGTAATAATAATTACACAACAAAGAGATAATGATTATTGAGAGCCTGCTCTATTCCAGGCAATATGTTAAATAATTTACATACATTAGCTTAATTAGCCCTCTAATAATGGTCTGAGGTAAATATATAATTTCAAATGTAAAGATAAAAAAAAACAAGGTCTAGAGGTAATAACACACTTACCAAAGATTACAAATGAATAGAGCAACGCTCAAACTACTGTCGCATTAAAAGGCCACACTGCTGTTGCCTAGTAATGCCCAGTAATACTTTTTCTGTTATTGTGTAAATGTGTTTTGTTTGTTTTCTGTTATTGATTATGAAAGCAATTCTGTTTATTGCCAGTGTCTCTTACTTGGACTGTAAGATACTTAAAAATTAACTAGGTTATAGTAAGAACTCAATTTTTTTTAAGGAAATGGCTGAATAAATGAATGATGAATGACCTATAGTTTTCAGCAAGAATATAAACATTGATGACATTACCAAGGTCTCAAATGAATCATATAGAGCCAAAGAAAATATTACATATTCTATTTTTTCTCTTTATCTCATTACTTCTTGGAGATTCATATATTGTGTTGTTAACCTAAATATACTGTAAAGCATACTTTATATATACTTTTATGTGCTCCTGAAAAGTAATAGGTTAAAGTAAATTGGTATAAATTTAGTATTTGAAATATACTGAAAAAATCTTTCGGTGAATTCACTTGTAGGGTAAAAATCACTTTGTTATTACCTTTTGAAGATCCAAGTGTGGAAGTAACTAGCTATAAGCAGATGAAACATACACACATACACATACACACACAATGAAATGTGAATGGGTCAATGAATTTTTGTACCCTAAGTAGACCAATTCACTCCTATATCTTTTTGTAAAGGAATAATCTTCATAGCAGAGGTATGTATGACTTTCTGAAAAGCAAAAGGGAAGGAATGGAGCTAATAACAGAAAAATTACTTAGGCTTAGATAGTCTTATATAAATGGCTTTTTTCCCCCCTTCATGATATACTGGCCAATAGTTGTGCTCCAGAAAAGGTGCAAACTGTTCTAATTTAAGAAAATAAAATGCAGGCAAGATGACTCATTAAAATACACACACACTACACAAACCAAAACAAAATTATGTATTATATACTTAATAAAAATTAAAAATATGATCAACTTGATAAAATAGTATAGTGTTCCCTCAAATAGCAATTTTCTCTTTTTTAATTAATCTTCCTCAAGCAAATTCTTTCTCTCTCAGAACCATCTCTCCCCATTTCACTTTCTCATATCCTACCTAATATTCTAAAGAAGGAGCTTTTCCTCCCAAATTCCTGTCCTTGCTTTTGACAGCACCCTCTGTTTTCAACTATGTTCAGAGCCAAATAGACATCAAACTGCAATGTGGAATAAGCACTAGTGTCCCATGGGCCATGGAGGTGGGTGTTGGTAGAGCAAACCTGCCACACATATGAGTGCATGTAGCTTAAGAAGTATAGTAACTAGAGAAACATCATACTGACTACAACTAGAGTCATGAAAAAATACCTTTTTGATAGCTACAGAAGGAAAATCATGCACAAATACTGTATTTAATGAGGCAGTAACTTTCTCAGGAGGAGCTAATAGAGTTCAGAGGATTGGGAGGCATTGTTTATTGACCTTCCCTGCCCCCACAGTAGTGAACCTGATACCCCTGAGATACATAGGCCTGTGTTTCTATGTTGAATCTGGCAGTTGTGGAATCGTGTCTGTTAATTCATTGTTTCAGCAAACGTTCATTGAACATTTAACATGGATTCAGTATACTATGTAAAATACTATCTCTGACCTCAAGGGAAACGTCAGAGTAATTGAAGAACTAAGATATACACACATCAAAATAAAATATTTGTTTAATATAATGTATCATTGAGTTTAGAATTGCTGGCATTAGTAATAGACCTTAGAGGTTCTCTATTCTTGTGACCTTTTCTATTGTATTCTGAATAGCTGGGGTTCTATGGAAAATCAGAAAAAAAAATTAATACTAGTGTCAAGGTAAAAGCTAAACTCATCTAAATACCTTCATTCTCATGTTTTACAGAGAAGCTAAGTTGATATTAGTATGTCAAGAGCATTTGCTAGTAATTAGCAGAGTTGAGATCAGGAATAATTAAATGCCAATATCCAGGAAAGGTAATGTGCTGCCTAGTTTCAGAGGAGAGAGGAATTTAATCAATTCATATATAGAACCAAAGCATATCCTATTCACTTTTGGAGGCTTGGTTTTAAATTGTTCAGTTACCCCCAAGTGGATATAACATGTTAAAGAATATATGCTGAAAATATTTAATTTTAGAATACAAGTAGGGGCTGAATTATTCTTCTGTTTTTCTATCATGAGGAGCTCAAAAGAATGTTATTACAGGGCATAGATTCATTTCATTATTAGCCTAAGTAACACACAATTAAGAAGATAAACATTCTATACAAATTCATAAGATTAACTTCAAAGGCAAAAACAAATGACTTGGGTGCTGTATAATTTTTCCCATAGCTTATTTCCAGTAGAGATGATTAAGAATTAGCATTCTTTTGGTTTCATTGAGTTTTCAAAACTAATTTTTCTCTATAAGTTTAAAAGATTTAAAGTAGACACATAGGGCAAAATGACTTAATAGAATTTTATGTCCTCAAACCATCTTTGTGTAGGATTTATACACACATTCTCTTAAAAGAACAATTGATAAAAAAAATATAGTGCTTTGACATAAGGTTTCTTAAGTTAGATTTACTGTTTAAATTTACTCGTGAATAGTAAAACAAGTCCCTTAACTTCTCTAAACTTTGATTATCTGTTGTAAAATATAGAAATTACAGTGGCATCTTTTAGTATTTTTGTGAGATTAAAATCGTATGTTTAAAATAGTATAGTTTCAAACACTTAGTAGACACTGAAGACATGAAGTGATTATTATTAAACACAACATACCTATGAGGCACCATGGTAGGTACTGTGCATAAAGATGTTAAACTACAAATTCTTAGGCTTATGGAAGAAGATACACATATTAAATAATTGCTTTTAAAATATAAACTTAGGGAAAACTGAGCTCTTATAAATTTACTTCTGAGTAGAGGTAGTGAATGGAGAGAAATTTATTTTAAACAAATAAAAAACAAAGATTAAAATGGGTAAGTTATGTTTGGTGTATTTTCCAATATTTTTGAAATGACTAAATGAAAAATATAATGTTATGGATCAGGTGCTATAAGAACACACTAAATCCTTAGGTTAATCTGTTCTTGAAATCTAGATTTGTACAACTCTGGAAACTGTTCTGATTGAGATTCTCCGCAAATGCTCTAATTATTCCTAGAATTTGGATTTAGATCAATTGAAGACTGAAGGAGAATTCTCAGTTTTCAGGTGCAGAACCTGAAAAATAAATAAGCCTATCTATCTAAGACTGGGTGGCTTAAATGACAGACATGTATTTTTCATAGTTCTGAAGGCTGGGAATTCCAAGATCTAGGTCCCAGTGGATTCCATTCTTGGTGAGGTCCTCTTCCTGGGCTGCAGATGGCCAGTTTTTTTCTGTACAGTAATTCCCTCTTAGCCATATTTCACTTTCTGCTATTTCACTCATGGGCAACCATGGTCCAAAAATATTAAATTAAAAATTCCAGAAAAAAAATTTATTAGTTGTAAATTGGATGCCATTCTGAGTACTTCACTTCATGTCATCGTGTAGGCATTGTATCATCTCACACCATCACAAGAAGGGTGAGTACAGCACTTTAAGATATTTCGAGAGAAGAAGAGACCACATTCACATAATTTTTATTACAATATATTATTATAGTTTTCTATTTTCTTATGAGTTGTTAATCTACTGGAACTAAACATTCAGTCCACAATACTATCATTAATATGACTGGATTTTTTTTTTTCTATGCTAGATCAGATATGAACTCTTTTTCCTCCTCATGGGTTGCTTTGGCCTTTTTTACTGTCAGGCATGTCCTCATGGAATAACCTCAGAAACTGAGAATGATACAGATCTGATTACTTTTCATAGACCTCACAAACTTGAGGTTACTTTACTATAAACTCTTTATGAACAAGAACTCAGTCTTGTTCCATGGCTTATTTCTATTTTTTGGCAGACTGTTTAACAAATTAATGTCATTAATAAACATTTCCGGAATTAAATTTAGTTATTCTATCTAACAAACATTTGTTGAGTATCTTCATAATAGGCAGTGTGAAAGGTACTAAAGGTAAAAACTTGAAAAGGATACAATTTCTGATGTCAAGTAGTTTATGATTGAATATGGAGATAGCCATATAAATTAATAACGCATATAAAGCAAAATGGAGTAGCTGTTTTAATAATGGCAAACCATGGAGAAAGACAAGAAATAATCTATTAATCTAGATCAGAAAGTTTTTCCCAAAGGAAATTTGAAATATGGTTTAAAGAATGAATAGGATTTTGGTAGGTAGAGAAGTAGTGAAGGTTGAGGGAACTGTATGAAGAAGGATACAAATGTATGGAAACGTTTGTCAAAAGCCAGGTATGAAGATGGTGGAGTTTGTACCAGAACATAAAGCTCTGAAGGTAGCTTACAATCAGATTATAGTAAACATAGAATAGCAGTTTTAAAAGTTTAGAGATTTTTCTGTAGGTAATTGCAAATATTGAAGGTTTTAGAGCATGAAGGAGCTGTGATCTTAATTAGCTGTTTAGCAAAATATGTCAGAAGGTAGTATGACAGATAGATTGGAAAGAGGTAGAAGAGTTGAGTCTAATTTAAGAATACAGAGAAATATAATTTAGATAGAAACTACTATAACAATAGAGAAATTGAAAAGGAGAAGTGCAGGTAGGAAAACTCTTACTGTGGTAGAAATAGTCTTGGTAACTAAATTATTTTAGAAGTAGAGATATTAAACATGGCCTTCTAATTTTTAGCTTGGCTAACTTGAAAAAAGGATCATTGCTCTTAATCATAGTAGGAAATAAAGAAATAATAGCAAATAATAACAAAACAGCTAATAACCATAGAAAGCTTTCTATGATCTCAGTGTTTAAACCCTACAACATATCTCACAGGCATATATGCCCTTATTCTCATTTCTGAGAAGAAAAAACTGCAAACCAGGAGGTTAAAGAACTTGCCCAGAGTAAAGGGGCTGGTTAGTGTCAGAGCTGAGACTCAAACTCCTGTAGCCTCATACCCACATCCTAGTTGTTAATCATTATGTCACTGTTTCCCCAAAAGAAAGAGGAATAAGTAGGCTGGGGCAGAGAAGCAGTTGAGTTTTCAGGTGCTGCATGTGTGATATTGTTTAAGCATCAATGTAGGAATGTCAACAAGCATTTTGTGGAAATTTAAATCTCCTGTTTAAGAGAATGATTATAGCTGGACTATCATCAGTGTTATCTCTGAAAACTGAGGACAGAGGTATATTAAAAATGAATCAGAATGGCAAAGGGTTTTTCCTTTTTTTTTTTTTTTACATCATCTAAAAAATAGAGTATGTGATGACCTTTTTTACTGCTAGGTAACTGATTTATATTTTTACCAATCTAAACACTATTTTCTTTTCTGTTACTTTAATTTAGTTAAAAATAGCAGTAAAAATATGAGATTTAGTTTAGATAGGTAATAATTTTTAATCCAATTAGATTAGAAAGTCTGCTGCCTCAGATATGATTGTATATGAATATGAAATTTTCTTTGAACTCTGGTTAGCTTTTCTTCTATATGGCAATCTCAGGCTGAATTCTCACCCATCATGTGTTCATCTCCTTAGCATGTTGCTGTCCATTGCTATAGAAAGATAGGCCCTTCAAGAGAAAGCACATTAGTTAAGCATCAATTGCAACTTAATGGTCCAGGTATCTGAATGATATTCACAATGACATTATAAATCTTTTCTTTAGACTGTTGGAAGAATATGCTGTATCTCACTGAAAACCTTTAATGTGGACTTAGCTATCAATAATTTTTTCATAGAAGAGCCAATTGAATAGATAAATATATTTTGAGAATAAATAGTCTAGAATGAAAATAGAAATACAGTAATATAATGAGCTTAATAGTGGGGCAAACATAGTCTGTTCTGAAAGAAATGTAAAGAGAGAAGTAAAATTAGAACTAAAACAAACACATGAATGACAAATGCTGTGTTATTTTTCTGTCTTCTTGATGCTCACATCATTCTATCTTCAATCAAATGAGTAGCAGGTGGCATTTTTATGTGGCTGAAAGAGAAGACTAAATCATTCAAGTGGATAATAGCTAGCTGTAAGCCTGGCCAGTCTTATCTAGAGAGGGCAAAAGCTGTGCCTACATAACTGAGTTTAAATATGATGCACTCACCCCATTTCTCTTTCAGTTATCAGGTTACAATGTTAGCAAGTGCACAGGGGACAGGCAGAAGAGATGATTCGAAGAGGGCCGAGGTAAGACTGTAAAATCAGGAGCACAGAAAAGAGGCACCATCATTTCTCTGTTGTCTGATATCTATTTAAGATGGCACACATTCTTGAAATGTATAGGAAATATTGGACATTTAAGAGAAAAATGTTATAGAAACAGAAATTTAAGGACTAAAATTCCTAATGAGGTGTTATTGATTAGTAGAAAATATTTCATAAAATTAGGAATTGCTTTAAAGGTACAGAGAAGAAAGATAAAAGAGCTCTGAATGTCTAAAGGAGGGGAAAGTGGAGGTGTCTGATTCTTTCATACATTTTTTTGGTTTATATTCATTCATTCAACACACATGAATTGAGCACCTACTGTGTACTCAGTTCTGTACCAGGCACTGGAGATTCATTAGTGAACAACAGATTAAAATCTCTGTCCCCAAAGAATTCACATTCTGGTGAAATTTGGGGGGAGGGAAGAGAAGGAGGGTACAGAGAGACATAAAATAAGTAAAATAAGTTATCGAAATATAAAGTATATTGGATGGTTCAAAGCACTGTGGAGAACAACAGAGGAAGAAAAAGGGTGAGATAATGATGGAGAGAATCCTATAGTCTTATTATTTATTTATTTATTTTTTATGACAGGAACATTTTATTTTATATTTTTTCAATAGTAAGTCATACATATTTTACATTGTATGTTCACTGTCCATAGTTAGATTATTTTCTATCACCACATATTCGACCTCTTTTACCCTATTTACTTCCCTCCTCCTCCTCCCTTCTACCCTCTGGTAACCACTAGTATATTATCCATGTCCATGAGTCTCTGTTTGTTTGTCATGTTTGTTTGTTGCTTTTAGGTTTATATTCTACATATAAATGATATCATGTGGTTTTCAACTTTTTCTGTCTGCTTATTATGCTTAGCATGATTATCCATGTCTATCCATGTTATTGCAAATGGCAATATTTCATCTCCTCTTACGGCTGAGTAATATTACATTGTATATATGTACCACAGCTTCTTTATCCAATCATCTATTGTAGGACATGTCAGTACAAGTTGCTTCCACATCCTGTTGACCATGAATAATGCTGCTATGAAAATTGGTGCGCAAATATCTTTTCAGATATGGGTTTTCAAGTATTTGGAGTAAATACCCAGTAGAGGGATTGCTGGATGGATCATATGGTAGATCAATTCTTAATTTTTTGAGGAACCTCCATACTGTTTTCCATAGTGGCTGTACCAATCTGCCGACCCATCAGCAGTTTACAAGGATTCCTTTTTCTCCTCATTGTCTCCAACACTTGTTATTATTTGTCATGTTGATAATAGATATTCTAACAGGCGTGAGATGATATCTCATCGTGGTTTCGATTTATATTTCCCTAATAGCTAGCAGTATTGAGCATCCTTTCATATGTTTCTTGGCCATTTGTATGTCTTCTTGGGAAAAATGTCTGTTCAGATCCTCTGCCTAGTTTTTAGTTAGATCTTTTTCTATTTCTTTTGCTGTTATTGAGTTGTATGAATTCTTTGTATATTTCAGATATTAGGCACTTATTGGAGGCGTTGCTTGCAAATATAGTTTTCCATTTGGATGGCTGTTTTTTACCTTGTTGATAGTTTCTTTTGCTGTGAAGAAGCTTTTTAGTTTGATATACTCTCATTCTTTTTTTTTTTTTTTTTTTTTTGCTTTTACTCCCCTTACCTGTGAGGTCAAATTCATAAAATCTTCTTTAAGTCCAAGGTCCATGAGTTTAGTTCCTATGTTTTCTTCTATGCAATTTATTATTTCAGGTCTTGCATTTAGATCCTTAATCCATTTTGAGTTAATTTTGGTGTGTGGTGATAGACAGCAGTCTAGTTTAATGATTTTGCAGATGGCTTTCCAATTTTCCCAGCACCATTTGTTGAAGAGGCTTTCCTTTCTCCACTGTATGTTTTTGGATCCTTTGTCAAAAATTATTTGCCTATATAAATATTGGTTTACTTCTGAATTCTCGATTCTGTTCCACTGGTCCATGTGTCTGTTTTCCTGCCAATACCATGCTGTTTTGATTACTGTCGCTTTGTAGTATAATTTGAAGTTGGGCAGAGTGATGCCTCCAGCCTCGTTCTTTTTTCTCAGGAAGGCTTTGGCAATTCGGGATCTTTTGTGCTTCCATACAAATTTGATGATTTTTTGTTCCATTTCTTTAAAAAATGCTGATGGGATTTCAATGACGATTGTATTAAATCTGTATAATGCTTTAGTAATAAGGTCATTTTAACTATGCTGATTCTTCCAATCCAAGAACATAGAATATCTTTCTATTTCTTTGTATCTTCTTTGGTTTCTTTTAATAGGGTCTTATAGTTTTCATTATATGGGTCCTTCACATGTTTCATTAGATTTATTTCTAGGTATTTTATTCTTTTTGTTGAAATTCCAAAGGAATTATTTTTTCTCCTTCTTTCTGTGACACTTCTTTATTAGAGTATAGGAACACTATGGATTTTTGAACGTCGATTTTGTATCCAGAGACTTGACTGTATTTGCTTATTGTTTCTAGTAGTGTTCTTGTGGAGTCTTTAGGGTTTTCTGTATAGAGAATCATGGCATCCACAAATAATGACAGTTTGACTTCTTTTCCTATTTAGATGCCTTTTATATCTTTCTCTTGCCTGATCGCACTTGCTAGGACCTCCAATGTTATATTGAACAAGAGTGGCGATAGTGAACAGCCTTGCCTTGTTCCTGATCTTAGAGGGAAGGTTTTTCGTTTTTCACCATTCAATATAATGTTGGTTGAGGGTTTGTCATAGATGGCCTTTATTATGTTAACATACTTTCCTTATATACCGATTTATTTAAGTGTTTTGATCATAAATGGATGCTGTATCTTGAGAATGCTTTTTCTGCATCTATTTATGTTATTTTTTAGTTTCTTTGTGGGGTGTATCACATTAATCAATTTGCATATTTTGAACCATCCCTGTGCCCTGAGATAAAGCCTATTTGATCTATGTGTATAATCTTTTTATTTTTTAAAAATTTGTATTTATTTACTTAGTTACTTATTTGACCATCTGTTGTTCAATTCATTTCTCCAAAAATAGTTGCGCAGTACCAGGCAACATGCTTGGACTGGGAGTACACTGCAGGTGGCCATGAAGTCAATTTAAAGCATCACATCAGTACTGTTTTAATCTAAATTCTTGGGCTTCAATTTGTTTTTTAGTTTGTTCCTTCATTCATTCATTCCACAGTTATTTGCAGTGAGCCTTGTTCTGAAGGCCAGGTGCTGTGCCAGGTGAACATGGAGACTTAGTTCCTCCCACTAAAGGTCCTTTCCTTTTAATAAGAAAAACTTTAAAGAGATTAAAGATTTATATGCCTTTTTATTTTGTTTTGTATAGTGGGTGGATTTCCCTAAGAACTCCAAACACTACATTTGTAAATCACTTGAAGTCTTGAGACAATGTATGGCTGAAGTTTGTGATTTAAAGCGGCCTTATGATAAGCTTTCAAGGAAAAAAAATCCCCATAATATATCAATGTGTCAACTCATGTTTTTGTATATTGGCCACTCTAGTGAGAATAATATTTTTAATATGTTGCTGTATTCAGTTCGCTAGTATCTTATTTAGGATTTTTGCATCTGTGTTCATGAGAGATATTGGTCTGTAGTTTCTTTTGTGTGTGTGTTATCTTTCCCAGGTTTTGGTATCAGAGTAATATTGGCCGCATAGAATGAGTTAAGAAGTACTACCTCCTCTTCAATTTCTTGGAAAAGTTTGAGGAGAATAGGTATTAAATCTTCTTCTAATGTTTGGTAGAATTCACTGGGGAAGCCATCTGGTCCTGGACTTTTACTTTTTGATAGGTTTTTGATGATTGTTTCAATTTCCATACTGCTGATCAGTCAATTTAGATTTTTCAGTTCTTCTTGATTCAGTCTAGGAAGGTTGTACTTTTTAAGAACTGGTCCATTTCTTCTAGGTTATTAAATTTGGTGTTGTATAATTTTCATAGTATTATTGTATGGTCCTTTGTATTTCTGCAGTATCTCTTGTAATTTCTCCTTTTTCATCCCTGATTTTGTTTGTTTTCTTTCTCTTTCTTCTTTAGTGAGTCTAGCCAGGGGTTTGTCAATTTTATTAATCTTCTCAAAGAACCAGCTCTTTGTTGCATTTATTTTTTCTATTTTTTTTTGTTTTGTTTTCAATTTCATTTATTTCTGCTCTAATATTATTTCTTTCCTTCTGCTGACTTTAGGCTTCATTTATTCTTCTTTTTCTGTTTTTTTAAGATGAAGCATTAGGTTGTTTATTTGGGCTCATTCTTGTTTTTGGAGGTAGGCCTGTAATGATATGAACTTTCCTCTTATGACTGCTTTTGCCATGTCCCAAAAGTTTTGATATGTTGTGCTATCATTATCATTCATTGCTATGTATCTCTTGATCTCTCTTTTTATTTCTTCTTTGACCTAGTTATTTTTCAGTAGTATGATGTTTAATCTCCATTTGTGGTACTTTCTGCTTTCTTTTTACAGTTGGTCTCCAGCTTCAAAGCATTATGATCAGAGAATATAGTTGGTATGATTTCCCCCTTCTTATATTTGTTGAGGCTATCTCTGTGTCCCAGTATGTGGCTGATTCTTGAGAATGTTCCATGTGCACTAGAGAAGAAAGTATAAGCAGCTGTTTTGGGATGGAAGGCTCTATAAATGTCATCTCTGACCAGTTGGTCTAATATGTAATTTAAGGATGTTATTTCCTTATCGATTTTCTGTTTGGGTGATCTGTCCGTATCCGACAGTGGAGTATTTAGGTCCCCTACTATGATAGTGTTTTGGTATCTTTCTCCCTTTAGTTCTGTTAGTAATTGCTTTACATATTTTGGGGCTCCCTGATTGGGAGCATAGATATTAATAAGTGTTATGTCTTCTTGGTGCATGAGTCCTTTTATCATTATGAAGTGTTCTTCGGTATCTTTCTTTACCTTTTTTATTTGAAGTCTATTTCATCTGATATTAGTACTGCTACTCCTACTTTTCTCTGAATGCCAATTGCTTGAAATATCATTGTCTACCCTTTCACTTTGAGTCTATATTTGTCTTTGGAACTGAGATGTATCTCCTGGTGGCAGCATATGGTTGTTTGTTTGTTTCTTTTTTTAATTTAATCTGCAACTCTGTGCCTTTTTATTAGTGAGTTCAGTCCATTTACATTTAGGGTGATTATTGAAATATGAGATCTTCTTATAGCCATTTTATCTTTTGCTTTCTGGTAGCTCAGTGTTTCCATTGCTTCCTTGTCCTTCTGTTTCTTTTGTTGTTGTTGTTGTTTTGGTTGTGTTTTGTGGCTTTCCCTCTAGTCCTTCTTGTTTTACGTTATATACTTCAGCTCTGAATCTTTGCTGTGTAGTTACCATTACAAATAATTGTAAAAAATTGACTATATATATATAGTCATCCATTTTCTTCTATGCATGCCTTATCTCCATTACCCTTTGCGAATTTTGATATCACTGATCCTTTCCTCCATTTGGTTGATTCTATTTCCCAAGCTTGCTATTTCATTCTTCATCTTTTTTAATGTGTTCTTCATCTCCAGAAATTTTATTTGTTCTTTTTAAGGGTTTCACTCTCCTTGCTAAAAATCTCATTCTGCTGATCTAGTTGTTTTTTAACTACTGAAATTGCTGATAGGTATTATCTTACTGAGATTTTTTTTTTTTCAGAAGTACAATCCTGAATTCTCTGTCATTTAAGTCACATATTTCTGTCTTTAAGCTTATTTTCTGGAAATTTTTCTCTTTCTTTCTGAACTGCCTTGTCATCTTGGTTGTTTGTGGTTTTTAATGGACTATTTCATCACCTGGGCATTAATGGAAGTGTATTCTGCTTTTTTTTTNATATAACACTTATTAATATCTATGCTCCCAATCAGGGAGCCCCAAAATATGTAAAGCAATTACTAACAGAACTAAAGGGAGAAAGATACCAAAACACTATATATATATATATATATAGAGAGAGAGAGAGAGAGAGAGAGAGTCATCCTTTTTCTTTTATGCGTGCCTTATCTCCATTACCCTTTGCGAATTTTGATATCACTGATCCTTTCCTCCATTTGGTTGATTCTATTTCCCGAGCTTGCTATTTCATTCTTCATCTTTTTTAATGTGTTCTTCATCTCCAGAAGTTTTATTTGTTCTTTTTAAGGGTTTCACTCTCCTTGCTAAAAATCTCATTCTGCTGATCTAGTTGTTTTTTAACTACTGAAATTGTTGATAGGAATTATCTTATTGAGATTTTTTTTTTTCAGAAGTACAATCCTGAATTCTCTGTCATTTAAGTCACATATTTAAGCTTATTTTCTGGAGATTTTTCTCTTTATTTCTGAACTGCCTTGTCACCTTGGTTGTTCGTGGTTTTTAATGGACTATTTCATCACCTGGGCATTAATGGAAGTGTATTCTGCTTTTTTTTTTTTGTTCCAGCAGGATTTATTATATAAAAGTCTCTCTTTAGCCTGTTGCTAAGAAGGTGTTTTTCTTTTGGTTTCCAGTAGGTGGCATCTAAGCCTCTTGGATCCCTGCTTTGAGCTTTAATAATGCCTTTTTTTCCTTAAAAGTATTAATTCATGGTCGCTATCCTCAGTCTCAGTCCCTGTCAGTGTTAGTGACAGTTTCAGTAGCATTTGCTGAGATTTCCCTGGTACTCCGCGGTGTTCAGTCTTAGAGGATATGGGGGTGGAGGATATTGGAGATTGTTGTGGCTCAGCTTCGTATTTTGCACCCGCAGTTGGTAATAATTACTTGTTGCATTTCTGCTGTCCCCCCTTTGTTTTCTGCCCTGATTCCTGTGCTCTGCTGCTGTGTGGAGCTCACAGATCTCTCAGGCAGGGCCATTCAGGGAACCCACCATACTTTCTCCCCTCCCTCTATTCCTGCAGAGAGCTCTGTCTGCAAGAAGTAGCATCTTTGTTTCGCCCAGTCTGCCGCCCAACTCCCGGAGTTCTGACTTTTGGTAGCTCTTATGCACAGATCCTTCACTCAAATGTGCTTGTGAGCAGGTTGGGTGTTTTTTGTTGAGTTTTAGATCTTAGCTTATTGTTATTTTAAGGGGAGAGATCCGAGGACATCTCTCACTCTGCCATGCTGTCATTTCTCCATGAGGCCTACAGTTTTAAATAAATGTTTTGGGAAGCTTCACTGAAAAGAGGACATTTGAGCAAAGACCAAGAGTAGTGAGTGAATGAGCTATGCAGACATCTGGGAAAAGAGCATTTTAGATACAGAGAAAAACATATACAAAGCCCTGGGGCAGAAATGGGTCTATTTGAGGAGTAATGAGGACAATGTGGATGGAAC
Organism: Pteropus medius; assembly: GCF_902729225.1. Classification (NCBI taxonomy): domain Eukaryota; kingdom Metazoa; phylum Chordata; class Mammalia; order Chiroptera; family Pteropodidae; genus Pteropus; species Pteropus medius. The sequence continues at coordinate 4,249,765 of NW_024349505.1, read as the reverse complement.
AGAGTAAACAGTAAGGAAGGTAGGCAGAAATGAGATTGAAGAATTCTGAGGACAGGACAACTTCTGTAGGACTTTGGAGGCTGCTGTAAGGAATTTGTTTTAATTTTGAGTAACATGGGAAGCTATGTTTCTATATTGAAAATAGAAGACAGTAGGAGATAAGAACAGGAACAGGGAGGCATTAAGAGGTTATTGCATTAATCCAGATGAGAGATAATGGTAGAGGTGCTGACCAGTAATCAGATTCTGGATGTAGTTGGGACAGGGATGTTAATAGATATAAAAGGAAACTTTTCTTTGACAGAACAAGCAGAATGATAATACTGCCATTTATTTAGATGGAGAAAGCTATAGTAGAAGCAAACCTTGAAGAGAAAATCAGGCATGGACTTTAAATGTGTTAAGTTTGAGATATATATTGAACCCCCAAATAGAAATGCCAACACTATTTTTGCTTGTATATTTTGTCTATATAAGTTTGGAGATCAGGGAAAACTCCAACCTGAATTTATACATTTGAGAAATATTATAGTTTCTTAATCATGAGTTGGTATTCAAAATCATAAGATTGGGTAAGGTCAGCAAGGGAATGTGTATATAGAGAGAAGAGAAATTGTACAACTGTTCACATCTAGAGCATTTTGACCTGAAAAGGTAAGAGAGGAAAGAAAGAATAAGTGATGGGGTCTGATAAGAAAAGGTGAGATTGGAAAGAAAATCAGGAGAGTATTACATTTAGGAAACTAATAAAAAAATGTTTTTTCCCCTTCCTTTATGGACATCAGTGATGTCAGATGCTATTAATACATCAAATAAATGGAAACAATTAATTATTGGAATAAGCACTCAGAAATTATTGGTGACCTTGAACAATAAAACTTCCAGTGGAGTGGCAGGAGAGAAATGTCTAAATTTGTTGAGTTCAAGATGAAACAAAATGGGCCAAATTGAAAGAAAGTAAATAGAGACAAATCAAAGGCTTTGTATGGAATCACAAAAATGTGAAGTTAACTGAAGAAGAAATTAAATCAAAAGAGGAGTTTTTGTGGAGATGAAAGAAAGAGGAGCAGAAATTATGGCATGTTTGTGTGATAATGCAAGTGATCCATAGAGAGGGAGAGAAACTGGTAATTTATGAGAATGAGAGAAGATTGTGGGGGCAGTGACCTTAACAGAAGAGAAGGGATGAGATAGATTTCAGAATCAGAAGTGGTGGCCTTATCTGGAATCTATGGCATTTATAACAGCATCAGGGAAGGCAGAAGGAAGGCAGGTACATATGTAGAGAAGTTTGGGTGAATGTGACCTTAGAAATGTGTGGAAGTGAAATAGAAAAAAAAAACCATCAGCAGATAGAGTATAAGCAGAAGGTTTTGGAGATTTGAAGAAAGAGAGGATGTGTAATAGTTGTCTAGGAGCTAAAAGAGTGAATTAAAAAACGTAATACAGTTGCTTGACAGTAATAAAATAATAGTCTTCAGAATAATGGTCATGAAATTAAAGTGATATTTAAAATTAGCATGTGGGTGTGTTTCCCTCTGTATTTAGCTGACAAGGTATGGTTGTGTAGTGTGAATATGTAGGTGTGTCTGCAGCAGAGATTTCGTCAAACAAGTATAAGAAAAGAAAGCTGAAGGAATGGATGGTATATACAAGGAAGTGATTTTAATAATTAAGACACCAAGCCAATATTCTCTTTGCCCTAAATCCTTTTGCCCAAGACAACTGGACCACTAGACAACTAAATCACTGGACAACTAGGAACCATTTCTACAGCCCAAAGCCTGCCGAAATTATTAAAACTACTAAAATCCTAAACTTAGCCTACCTATTCCGCTTTGCTCATTTCTTCCTCTGATAAAGGCTGTGGCCCATGCTAGCTTCTTACCCACCTTCTGCCTTCTTACCCATCTTAGTACTTTCTTATATGGTCCTGCTTAGTGTGATGTGCCCTTTCCCTTAAGAACTGTAAGTAAACTATCTTTTTAATGGCAATTGACACTTGATCTATTGGCCTTATGATACCTGAATAAAACCAAGATTCCTGGTATTTTTTTAACATCTAGGCACCCAAACTATGACAGGACTAGTATTAGAGAAAGTGACAGTAAGTCAGGATATAAAATCTTCTAGGAGAAGTTGGTGAGAACCAGAATTTATAGATAAGTACAGTAAAGAAGAGTAATTAATATTATGGTTTAAGAGCATAAGATTCAAAGTTTGTGGTTTTTAAAGGAGATGGAGTAAGAACAATCTGAAATTAACAATGAAGACCATGGGCCACACATGTCTACCATCTAGTGAATAGGATTGTAGTCATCCTGTGCTTGAGAAGTCTGAAAAGGAAGAAACGACCTCTGAGAGAACTGAGTTTTCATTAGAAGACAAAGGAAAGATTCAGAAGAGGTTGAAGATATAGAGGATTTTTCTGATGAATGACAATGAGTTCCACAGGACACAGTGAAAAAATTTTAGAAAGTACAGGATAATAGATTACACACACACACACACACACACACACAAACATAACATGTCAGGATTAGAATGTGGGTGATAAGTATAATTTGGGAGATGATTATTTTTAATGTGACTAATGAAAATAGAGACAAAGACATAATTAATTTTAATGGTCTCAGAACAAATGAAGCAGTGGCTAGGGTAGGGTATTGGAAGGGAGCAGTAGAGAGGATCTCTACAGAATGACATGGAATTACAGATCCCCTATTTGACTAAAGCAAGAGTAGAGACTTGAAGGGCATGGTGAGGGATATGGAGAACCGTCTTACTCTGATGTCATAGAGCTCCAATGGTCCATCTTGAATATTGTCCCAATAGAGATTCAAATGCATTCGTAATTAATCTACTCAAGCACATGCTATTAATAGTTACCCTCACACTCATTTGCCTCAGTAGATTCTGACTTTGAATAGAGTAGGTTCATGATATCTCTATTAAATATTGGGGTAGAATTAATGATGTTTGGATAGAGCTGAAATGTAAAGAATAATTTCAAAGAGATGGGTTCAAGATTAGCTGTTTGCACAGAGCAATGATGTGCAAGGAAATTTTGTATCCTATATGGCCATTTGTGCTCACACAAAAGGATTCCTCTACCAGCAGTCTGTTGCCAGTTACCACAACTGAGGTACCTATCGAGTTTGAAGAAAGCTATTATTTGGAGATAAAGGACCAACAAGAATGAGATGGCATATGGCAAAGAAATATAAAGTTTTTTTTAAAAAAAAAAAGAGCTATAAAAGAAGAAACGAATCCTCAATCAAAATGAGAGGCATGCCTTACAACTTGTAAGGAAAAACTAAGAGAAACGGCTTTGGAAAAAAAAATAAATAAGTCTGCTTTACCATTTTGGAAGTGTGTTCACTTTTGGACTTGGAGAATCCATGGCTTTACATGTTCATTTTATCTTTATAGATTAATAGATAGGGAGGAATGAGACATGCTGGCAGATCATGTCTGTCTGACATGTTCTATCAAAACTTTGAACTTAGTAGTTGACAGCAAAGAAATGTCACAAAGAGATTTCAGGATAAAGAACTCAACTCCTACACTAAATATTGGAGGGACGGAACATTTCATGTTCATGGTAATAAAATGAGACTCCCTTTTTAAATAATTTAGAGAAGGGCAATGGAAGTGCATTTTTATTATAATTCTTAAAGCTTAGCACAGGGCCAGACAGATCACACTAAAAGAAAAAAAAATAATATGATATACCTATGTAATGCTGCACAAAATTAAGTTACAGCTCTATCTTGCTATTCCCATAGACTGCAATCAATATAAATGGTGCCTCCTGGAGTTGTGCAAATTGGCACATCTGTGCTTTCTTTAATAACTGAGTGACTCATATATCTTCTAACATCCATTAGGCTCTTATCATGTGCTAGGTATGTGCTAAGTACTTAATGCATAAAATCCTACTTAGTCCTTATAAATAAGACATTAAAGCAAATAATATTTTGATGTTTGCCCCAAATCAAGAGAGGAGTCAGGATTCAGAGCTCAGCGTGTAGCTGATTTAGGTGTCTACAGATCCCTCTATGAGGGTTGTCAGAGTGACAGAGTGATGGAGATCATAATTATGACACTGATATGCCCTTTTGTTTTCAAAGTATTCATGTTTAACAGGGGGGTGATTTCAACAAGCCAAGTTGTACAACGGACAGCAGTGCAGAGAGAGGGAAGACAGACCTTTTGAAGTTATTCTAGGTAGTACTTCCCAAAGAGAAGTAACGTGAACTTTGTTTGGGGTGATACAAGAAGAGTATGAAGAGAACTCCAGGTGGGAGGAACAGTATGAACAGATATAGAGATAGAAATACGAGAGGACCTTCATCAGATGGCTTTTACGCTTTATTTTTATCTTTTTTTTAATTTCAGGCAGAGGGAGAGATCAAATTTTCATTTTTCCTTGTGGCCTTTGTAACTTTTTGGTGACTATAGCACCAGAAGTTCTCATCTAGATCTCTTCTCAAACTTAATTGGAAGAAGATAGGATAATCAGTTTTCAAAGGCACTGAGCTTAAAAGTATAAAAACTTTAAAGTTTTAGACTACTTTTTCCTTTAATATGAGAAAGCTAACCAAGAAAACTCAACTTCCTATGAAAATGCCTACAGTCTATCTCCTCCTTATAGATCTCAGATAAGATGTGGCTGTATTTTTTATAGAGCTTCTGTAAGGATGTAAAAGAGAAAACATTATGCACCCTTGTTTCCTTCTTGGGGACTGCCTTACCAGGTGTCTCATTGCATCTAGGGTGCTGTTTCTTTGTTCCATATGAATACTTAAACATTTCTGAGGCTTGGAATAAGTTAGGCTCTTAGTCTCTCTCTTTAAGTGAAGTTAAAATAGAAAATATTTAGAAAAACTTTACATTTCTTTTCCTCACCTCAGTTCCATTTTCTGCAGTTCTGTTTTTAGAGTTTCAGATTTTTCCTTTCAGATGTATAGTGGAGGGCCTTTCTTTGAACCCCTGAGTTTCTTTAGTGTTAGAACTTAAAAATAATAATGTAACACATCTCTTTGAGTTTCCATAGCAGCTATTACAATAGTACATAATATTATTAATATTTGAGAAAGAACCATAATAGCTTTAGATTTGAGACAAATTAAAAACTTTAGCGTTAATTGTACACTAATGTTAATGGCACCTTTGCTATTTCATGGTGAATTGCTTCATCAGGAAAGAAACCTAAAAGTTCAGTGATGGGAATAATTTCGGTTTACAGTGGTTTGTCAAGTTTAGCAATGTAATAAGTAACATTTTACTTGAGCGTAAAAGCCTAAAACATCCAGATATCTGAGTATAAGAACTTTCAGTTCATTGGGGTAAGAAGCAGAAAGGAAATGTGTAACTATCATTTAGATTAGCATTAGATATAGCTGCTCTTTAAGTAACCACGTTTTAACCAAACTCAAGAAAAGAAAGACCTTACATACATAGGAATTTTTTAACATATGATAAAATTTAAATGTTTCTATTCTTTAACTATAGAAAAAATGTGCCTTAAGTCTAATTTGATGTATTTCAAAGAATTTAGGATTTATGTCCTATTTCTTTCTAAAAAATATGTTTGCATAATTTTTGCTTTTTGCTCCATTATTATGAGCAGTTGATACTAGAATCGTTGGCATAGTAAGGTTCTCCACATATATAAGATAGAGGAATTAGTTTATAAAGAGTTGGGAGAAAAGTGGATAAAAAATATTGGTAGGAGCGATGATAGGAAACAAGAGATTTAGAATAAATTGTGAAGTTATTGTAGTGACTTTAGTGTTCCTATAATCTTCCTGTCACCACACTTGAGTGTCAGAAAATTTTTCTGTACTTTGGACTCTGAGCATCTGCTCATTTCTTCCTTTCTGTATTTGATTCTAGTTCTGACCTCTTTCCAGAGCCGAATTTCTCCTATCCTATTCAACATCTCTAAATTACTTCTGTATGTAATATGCTTCTGTACAGAAATCTCCAACTTTTCTCCAAATCTTTCTCTCTTTCTCTTGTCATTAATCTTACAAATCACCTATCTCCCAACTGATCAGGTTTGAATACCTCTCCTTACCCAATTAAATTCATGTCACGAATTTCCCCCAAGTTCCTACTCAACTGGGCTAAAATAGTAATCATAATATAAAGTTGCATTTAATTGAGAAAGATTTTTTTTTTCAACAGTCAAATGCCTATTGTGATGGAACTAAGAGAATGATTATTAAAATTGCCTAGGACAACAGCTTAAGAGTAAATTTTTAACATTGTAGAGGGCAGTGAAGAACATTCAGGGTGAAGAAGTACATTGATATAAAAAATTAACTCTAATTATTTTGGAGAGTAAATAAACTACATAAAAAAGAATGGGCTAGAATATTTTTAATCATCAGTGGCAAGAATGTGGTGTCTGCGTGGGCTACATATAAGTATAGAAGAGGAGATGGTCAAGCTTTAAAATGTTTTGAGAAAGATTTACTCTAAGCGATTGCATTCCTTGAAGGACTCAGACAAAATTTCACATCACTAGAAAATTTATAGGGAGTGTCTCCTCTCTGTGTTAATAAATTGACATTGTACATTGGTTAAGGGCATTGATTTTGGATGCAAACAAAGGTGGATGTGAGCTCTAGTTCTATCTCATTATCTCTGTGTTCTTAGGCAATTTACTAATACTCTAATATTCTAGTCCTCTCTAAGCCTCATCATCTTCATCAGTAACCTGGCAATTATAATAATACTTATCCTAACAGATTTTTGTGAAGATTACATTAGATAATAAATTTTAAATGTTTAATAGAGTGATTGGTAAAAGTAAGTGCACAATGGATAGCATCTACTTTTATTAAACTCACGTTAACCTGATGAAATCTTTATTGTAGGTTATCAGTTAGAAACTCAAGTATAAAACAAAAGATATGTGTTTTCTTATTTTTTCGTAACTTACCTTGCTTTAGGTCTTTATTCTATGGGTGTTTAAAAAGCTAAGACAACTCAGTGATACAGGATCTTTCTCTGTGTTCCCAGGCATCTATATAAGTTCTGGAGACGTGTATATATGTTGATAAATCTGCATGGGGAATGATATCTTGGTCCTCATTCATAGTCTTCATAGACTCTGCTAAGAAACCTCCTCATCGTTTTTTTCCTGTGCTTGCAATAAACACAGTATTCTTTTGTGTAGATATCTTCAGAATTCTGCTCCATTTCCAAGTGTTCATGAGTAATTCTATTATTTTTATTTCATAACAAGAACTAGGGAAACTGCCCAAATACATGACATAGCCATCTCCAGTGTCACCTTTGAGAGACTGACAGGAGCATGGCTCTTCACTTTTCTCTTAGCTTCTAATAAAATGGGGAGCGTCAGTCATCCCTTCCCACTTTGGGACTTAGCATGATGGGGTCTCAGTGGAAAGTGAGGCTCGGGCTTCTTTCTTGGCCATAGGTAGTTACTTCACTGATCTCTTTATTCCATTCCAGCTTTTCCCCATTCCTGAATAAGGAAATAGTTTCTAGTATTTGGCAGTATTCGTTGTCCTTTTTCTACTCTTCTGTATTCCCTTACCCAAAAGCCAGAAATTCTTTTTATTTCCTTTGTTTTGTTTTCTTGCATCAGTGGGCATGTAATTTTATGGAAGTGCAAGGGATACAAGAAACAAAAATGATACATAAATTATAGAAAATAAGCTTTTTAAAGTTGTGAAAACTTCAACAGATTTCTGTCACCTACAGAATGCAAAAAAATTCTTAGATAAATGTTTTTAGTCATGGTCTTTAGTTTGGATTTGTTTCTGCATGGCCATAATATACATTTTATTATCATTTTTAAGGGCTATGTTGAAATTTACCACATTAAGATGAGGAGTTAACTCTTAATTATCAGTGGGAATCTAATTGAGTCCTGTGTTCATATTTTCATTTCATAACTGTTAGGAATAGTCAGGAGACTATGCAGAGTGGAATCTTGAAAAATGCTTAGAATTTTGCCCTTAGCAAAAGGCTAAAATAATTTCATTTTTGAAATATAAAGGAAGAAGTCTTTAGGAGAGTTTATTATAAATTTGCTTTTCTAGAGTATTTTGAATGAGAAACACTGGAAAGAAGCAAAAGTCTAGATTAAAATAGACGGGTGGGATCTAGGTTAACTATGATAAGAGACATTTTGGTTTAAAGATAGGAGACATTGAAAAGTCTCCTATGAAGTTTATTTCTCTGAAGTCCAAAGGACTATACCATGAACAAATAAACCAAACAAAATCACATTGATGAATTACTATTAGTCTTACTACATAATTTGTTTTCCATGCACTAACATTTCAGTATAGTATACCCAGATACAATCACTCACAGATGGCAAAAACAAAATTTCAGAATTCCTTTTCTACAGTTCAGAGGTTATAGCCTCTTATATTTATTTGTTCTTGTCTAAGAGTGAGTAAGGTCTTAAAATAAAGAATGATTGCTTTCTAAATTGTTATTGCACTTGATAATGTGTAGATGTTGTCTGTGTCAAAGTGTAGAAATATTTCTTGGCTGGCTCATAGGAACTTTCTTCATAAAGGTTCATATGGAATTTTTCATATGGAAAAAAATTGGAAAATCCTTTCAAAGAATAGAAAGTTAATGACAAAAATATAAGTGGTTTAGGTTGAAATTTGGAGCAGTCTCAAGTGCTACTGGATAATTTAAATTTGAAATTCTTTTTTTCCTCTCAATCAAAAGATCTATTGGCTAAAGTGAGATGAAAGTAAAAAGGTGTGAGTAGCAGCACAGAGGAATACCTTTGCACCACTCTAAATGATTTAGTAATGCAGACAACAGTGCAGACTAGAAGACAAATGACAGTGCTTTGTGGGAATAAGAAATAAGCAGTGGAAATACCTCTTCCTCTTTTAGTTTGTTTCTATACAGGGGCTTAGAAACTATGACAGGTATAAAGTTATCTGGGAACAAGAAGTTGTACTTTCTTTTCTCTTTAGAGGTTCACAACTAATTCTGATGTGATTATCATTAAATCGTTGCTTGATCTCTTCAACTAATCACTGTCCCATAAGTTGGGACATAATGGTCAAATGAAACAGTATAACTTCCACTTTTTGAGTCTAATAAAAACCATGATAATACGAAAAAGGCAATGTGGTGTAATCAAAAGACAATTGGATTTTGCAGCAAATGGACTCTGATTTAAATTTGAGCTCTAGGATGTGGTACCATAGTGTAGCAGTTAGCACGTCTGCTTTACACATAGAAGGTCCTGGGTTTGTGCCCCAGTGGAGCCACAATCCATGGTCTATGGCCATGCCACCCCGAACAAGCCCGATATCTGATCTCGGAAGCTAAGCAGGGTTGAGCCTGGTTAGTACTTGGATGGGAGACCACCTAGGAAGACCAAGTACTAGAGGCATAAATAATAATAATAAATAATAAAAAATAAATAAATTAGAGCTCTATTAATTCATTGTTGGTGATATTATTTTGTTTAAATATTATCTTATAAATATCTGAATCTGAAAAGTCTCATGTATATACTTAGGACATGTTTCTTATAGGATTGTTGTGAATAGTAAAATGAAAATCTACATAAAATATCTAGTATATTGGTAGGGTTCAATTGATACAAATCAAGATAATATAGTGTAATCTGAAAGTAAGAATTATCCTCCCATTTCTAGCTAGTAAGTTATTAAATATTTTTATGGTAGAATTTACTACTTGGCAAATGTGAAAGGTGAAATTTGATTGAAAGATATAACTTTTTTTAGAGATAAGGATTGTAATTTTTTTAGTTCTCTAAATTTCATGGAAATTTATTTCATAATCAAACAAAAAATATTGAATTTTATGATTCAATTCACAAACATGACAAAAATAAGTATCTGAAATTAACACATGACAGTTTGTCTTAAAACATAAATACTTATTCTTGTTTTTTTTCTATGAGAAACAACTTTTAATAATATTGAATAAACTCTTCAATCGAGTATATGATGTTTAAGTACATTATGAATTTTAAAATTGTTCTAGGGAAAAAGAATCCTTCAAACAGTGCTAAGTGTTTGACAGTATGTTTTAAGAGTTTTAAAATATTTCTTCAATTTATCGAGGTAACAAGCTCTCTCTATATATAATATGGAAGAAATAGGGAAAATCAGTTACGATATATGAATTGTTAGCTATCTTTTTATGGAGACTCTTAAAAGCCATGCAGTGGAGTTACATTGAATATGACAAGTAATATTTTAAGCTGTGCTATATAAATCCATAATATAATAAAGAATCCCTGAACCCCATTCTCCCCAGGAATAGGAACCTGAATTCAGTCTGTTAGCCTTTCTGCTTCATAGTTGATGTTTCGGCAGCATATATATTTTTATAATTTCTGTAAAAATCACACTTTTTTTTTATCCAGGTACTTGCTTCATGCTTTCCTAACATTTGTATTTCCCTCATCCCTGTCCCTCCCCATTTTCACGTCCCTATAACCCCACCCCTCTCTCTTAGCCTCAGTAGCTCTCATTCTTTCTCAAAGACTATGCCATAATTTCTATATCATTCCCATATAGCCTAGAGAATTTTGTTGGGAATATTTGGAAAGAGTTGCTCTCTTCATTCAGCAATGCATGCAGAGAGGGTACACCTAGATTTTTTTCTTTTATGGGTAAAGATGTATTAGTTAACTATTGCCGTATAACAATATTACTATAAATGGCATGGCTTAAAATAAAACTAAAAAAAAAAAAAAAATCTGCTTTATCCCCTGATACTATGATCAAATAAGTTGTCAAACAAAATTCTTTGTTAAAACAAACTTGAACTTTTTTTGAAAGTGACAAGGAACACAATTAATAATTACACTGGAAAAACAAGTATAAACCAGGATAGTACTGTCTCACAGAGATGCTTAGTCATCCTACCTAAAATAGACTAGGCACTGTTATGGAGAAAATACTTCCCCACTCTAGTGTGGAGAGAACTCTTGTGACTTTTTCTAGCCTCTTTCTTCTCTGATTCTATACCAGCATGATAAGAGATTTTCTTGCTTGATAAATTTGAAAGGATGAGCTTGATTTATGAAGTCCACTTTCCACTTTTTCCTTCCTTCTCTGAGACTCAGCCTGCCAGCTGTGAGCTTGTAATCCTCACTACTCTGGACCATTTCACAAGCAGAGTATTAAGGCCTCTTTCCTAGAGGTGACAACAGCTTTTATGACTGAGTAATTCTGTCTAAATATAGGATTCAGTTAGCAAGCCCACCACAACCACACATTTTTATCAGTATCAAAGAGATATTTTCTCACTCCTATTTATTTTCTTCCTTGTCATATTTCTTATTTAGTTCAAGAAACAAGTGGAGAAAATGTGCTGTTTATCTTATAAGACCCCAGCAGTTAACTGTTCTTTATGCTTTCATTTTACTCGAAATGGCTCTATTATTACTTCTAACTATTATCATTACATCCTATTTTTGATAATTTGATAATTATCTGATTATATACCTGTCTTTAAGAATAGGAAGAAATATTTATTAATTTTCCTATTCATGGTGACTGATATAATGTAAAGAGATTCTCAAGAAAATATTAAACTAAACAAATGCCTGAGCCCTCCACATACACCTAGGCTTTAAATGTCATAAATTTGTCATTTCAAGACCAAGAAATCAAGTTTCCATATATGGAAAATATCTGCCATAAAGAAGACTAGATGTAAGGTACATTACATATAACGTGTCATTTAATTTATGTAACAATACTATAAAATAGGTATTACTATCTCATTCTATGAATAAGGAAAGTAGGTTTAAAGAGTTATGTAACTACCCTAGTTTTTTACAGCTGATAAGTAGTGGGGCATGATTTCATTTCAGGAGTGTCTGCCTCCAAACTCCTGAGGAATTTTTTTTTCTGCACTACCTTGCTGTGACAATGTCTCTTCTCAGGTACAGGCATAATAATTCCCATTGGATTTTGCATACAAATAAATGTAAGATTCCTTATTTATTTTGAGGGAAGATTTTTTTTATTATCGTGATGGAAGGGATGAATTACATAAGAGGCCCAGGTGCCTCATTTTTCCCAGAAAAGCATTATGAAATGATGAATTTGAGAGCCAGAGATTGCACTGGAGAATTTCTGATATTTAAATACACAGAAATATCATTTCCAGATTTTTGCTTTGAAAAAGTACAATATGAAGAGACAATGCTGGATTATCTCAAGGGAGTAGCAGTGAGCCAGCTTCATTAACCTTGAGGAGTCCTTGGCATTATATCACAGCATCTAATAAGAAATAGTAAAAAATTTTTATGCCTAGATACAGTCACTTCTCATTATATCTTTACCACACATGATATCTTTCTTACGTCGTCACTGTGCAATGCCCCCATTTAGCAAACCCATAAATATGACTTCGTATAATCAATTCAACATATTTGTGTATTTCCTCATATAGTCATGTTACTCTGCTAGGCATCAGAGTATAAGGAGATAAATTAATTATAATGCTGCCTACAAAGAATTTGTAACTTAACAAATAATGTTAATGTTAGGTCAAATCGATGCTTCAAAGAGACCCAAGCACTGCTTTGAAATTTTACAGAAAGAAACATCATGTTTTTAATGGGGGAATTAGGAAAGACTTTACAGAAGAAGTAGTTTTTTGCACTCAATAAAAGGATAAGTAAAGGTTATTGACTGGGCCTAAGAACAGCATGGTGGCATAACCGTGTATATCCCATTTAGGATTTAAGAGTGGATCATTGTGGCTTGACCAGTATTTTTATGCAGGTAGAGAGTAGGAGAAAGTCTGTAAAGATAATGTGGAGTATGTTACGGAAACTGAGGCTGTACTAAAAAGCATGGGAAGCATTTAATAAGCAGATCTTTTCCCAGAGAAAGTGCTAATAGACTGACTCTCTGAGGTTTAAGATGTGGGAAATGAGTTGATTAATCTGTTTAACAAATGTTAAATAATATCTTTAGTGAAAACTTCTCACCACCTTTAAAGTTGTTATGTCTACTGTGGATCTCTAAGGAAGCGTACAATATGTTGTCTCCCAGTCTTATGCATCATAGTTATGATTCATGGTGTGAAAATAGTGTTCTATGGAGCACACATTTGAAAATATTTGTCTAAAAAATAAAGTCAAAGGGTGCAGATTTTAATAAGGTAGTTGAGGTATTTTGGTTATGGACATTTTTGTGATGCCTTTCCTCAACCTATGTGCATGTACACACACCCACCCACCCCAGTGAGCAAAAGGCGTGCGATTCCTTTGGTAGGACCCTCACATCCTCTTATCCCTTTTAGTTCATGACTAGCCTTTGCTGATATTCAGCTTTTAAAGCTCTGCTCAACACCCTATTATGACTTCAGAGCACAAGAGTTGACTTGGCTTAAGTCTATGGCTTTGGGAAAAGCTTAAAATACTTTTTTTCTGGCAACCAGTGATTTCACTCCCAGGTTGTAGCCTAGGTTACCTCATGTGACTTCCTGCTTTTAAAGTAAATATGCCTCTGCATTTGGGCTGATGACGCTGTCCTTGATGCACATGCCTCCAAACATCCTACCTGAAAAAGGGCCGTGGTGAAACACACCTTGGAAAGTCAGACCCTCCCTGAGACATAGTCCAGGGGGGGAAAACACTGCTCAAAATCCTGTTGGAAAGGAGCTATTATGACATTGGGCAACATCACAGGACATGACCCTCTGTATACCTCTCCCAGGAAAAGGAGAAGTTTCCAATTATTTATATTTCATTTGTCTAGTATAATAACTATAGTTGATACTTGAGGAAGTTACAGTAAAATTTTGCAGAAATGACATTAGTTATACTCCTTCCATGACAAATGATAGAAAAACAACTCAAAAGCAAAACATAATAACAATAATCATAATAACAATAATAAAGGAGACAGAGAAGGAGAATTTATTGGCTTGTTTTCTTCGAAAAGCTAGTCTACATGCTACCTGTTCAGGTGCTTAAATAATGTCAGGAGTCTGTCTGTCTATCTGTCTGTCTGTTTGTCTGTCTCTCCACCCCCTTCCCTCCTTCTCTCTCTCTGTCTTCCTCCTTCTCTTCTTCCTCTCTCTCCCTCCCTTCCTCCATTTCTCTCTTCCTCCTCCTCTCTTTAACATACATATTTGTCTGATCTGGCTTCTCTCTCAGACTCTTCCTACCTGGTAGACAAGCAGGCTAGCAGCAGTCTTAGACTCATATTCCTCTAAATAAGCAACTTCTACATAGTCTTTCTTGGAAGCTCAGCATCCTGTGGGGGTGTTAGGATGACATCTGTACCTCCAAACCATATCCAACAGATAAAGTAGGGAATTGATTCTAGAAAAAAGCAAGCAAACAAATGTCTTCCCCCATGCACACTTTTTCCTCATACTATTCCACATAAAACCAAAATGCTCTAATAATGTTTCCCACAACCCCAACTCGTGCAAATACTACATTCAGCTCCAGATCTAAGATCAATGGGTGGTGAGTATTTCAATCAGTCTTGTCTAAATGTGGCTTCACACAGTCCATGATCTATGCCTAAATGATTATTTTAAATTAATTTCAAGAATTTGCATACGCTATAGGATAGTAAACAGGCTAACCACAATAATAACACTTATTTAGAAGTTTTTTAAAAAAACAAAGGAGTTGACAACTTCTGTTCTAGTTATCAATTGCTGTCTTCAAAACCACCCCAGCTCTTAGTGGCTTAAAATAATCACTTTATTATCTTTCATGGTTTTATGGGTTTCACTTATTTTCTCCCTTGGGGTTGCAGTCTGATAGCAGCTGGAGCTGGATTCATCTGGAGTTTATGCTGCTGTGCTAGGACTGCTGGGCTCTCTCCCTTTTCAAGTTGGGGTGTCTGTCTCTATTCACGTGGTCTTTCTATTTGTTCTTTCTACACAGTCTCTCTCTGGGGTCTTTCCAGTGGAGTAGATGGAATTCTTACATGATGGCTCAAGGCTCTCTAGAAAGCTCTTCAGGCCATTTTAAAGCTGAGGCTCAAAATTGTCACAG
Source organism: Pteropus medius (assembly GCF_902729225.1). Taxonomy (NCBI): domain Eukaryota; kingdom Metazoa; phylum Chordata; class Mammalia; order Chiroptera; family Pteropodidae; genus Pteropus; species Pteropus medius. The sequence continues at coordinate 4,234,728 of NW_024349505.1, read as the reverse complement.
CATCACTTCCATCACATTCTCTTGGTTAAAGCTAGTCACAGGGACATCCATATTAAATATACAAGGGACTCCATAAGGGCATGAACACTGGAAGAAGTGGTTCACTGGGGAACAAATTTGGAGATTCACTACAGCAAGATAGCACTGATCTGTATCATATTCCACATTTTTTGGACAGAAATAACAAGGACTAATTTCCCTACCAGCAGAGTTAATCCCTGGTCTTCCACTTCTTTCTCCAGGTCCTGCTTCTTGGGCAAATATTCATATTCTCTTGTCTTCCATAACCTTGACTCAGTGAGACTAGAGACATGTTTCTCTTTTTAGGAACTCCATTACATTAAAAGTGTACTTCACATTGGTACAATTATGAAGGATTAAGGATGGACGTCTTCACTCAGCAAATAAAGTCACTATGATTTTACTGGGATTTGCTGTGGTTACTAGTTGGCTGATTTAATTTCTGGTCATAACCTGGGCTAGAAACCAAACCAGATATAATAGAAGAAGGGCCATTTAAACTGCATCTTCTCTTACAGGGTCAATCTTTTCATTGTAGTCCTCAGGGCTTTACCCAGTCTCTCAATCAAAGATGAAGCATAACAAGTCAGCTCCTGCAAACCTGCTATATCTTAGATGATGTAGTAAATTACTTCTGCTGGGCAATAAAGTATTTGAGAGATGCCTGGCAGGTCAGATCCATTTTTTTTTTTTTTCAGGTCTTCCTGAATCCAAGCCTTGTCCTGATTCTTGTCTCCTGGTTTTTACATGTACTAACTTCACTATGAGGCAAAGAATTTTGATTTTTCAGTTCTGTAAAATTTATGATTATCAGATGATCAATAGTCTTGGATTTTGGACTGCAGGAGAAAAGAGGGTTTTTTTTTTGTTGTTTGTTTGTTTGTTTAAGTTGTACTGTTTTCCCCCTACCGTGAGTCAGGCAAGCAGCTTACCTTTTTCTTACAGAATTTACTGAATTCTACAAGAAAGGGCTAAGTATGTTGAGCTTCACAGATCTATCGAGTCTCTTAAAGTCATTGCTTTGCTACATATTTAAGGATAGCATATTAATCAATTATTTTGCAATCTCATAATAAAAATTATCAATTACTTAGCTTGTATGGTAGTAAGGGATTCATATTAATCTACATCAGCTTGTGAAGCATCTTATATGTTGTGATTTTAATCATTTGTCAGTAACTAAGGAAGATACACATTTATTATTCAAGACAGATGGACAGTCGGAAAAGACAGTCTTATTTCTATCAGCAAACTCCCTCTCATGTGGAAACCTAAATCTTTCTTTCCATATTTCAAAGTCCATATCCTGTGATAACCTCATGGAAGGTGGTATTCTCTTTTCAGCCAGTTGTTATTCCTCCCTGCCCTATAAACACTTGAAAGCCATTTTGAGTCATATTTTACTTCTTTTCCAGAGACAATGATCAATTCCTGTGTGTGAAAATAATAGACATGTAAGATATCCCCTGGACACCCAGAGGTTAATTTACTTCAGGTATCAAATTCTTCTTACCTTCTTAACAAGAATATTCCATATCAGTAAATCTTAACAAGGAATACCAATAGTACTCATGCAGAGAGAACAAGCCTTTATCTTTGGACATATAACATAAGCACTATCAAAGCAGCAGTTGGCACACAGCAAGCACCAACACATCACCATAGAACATTATCTTCAAAGCCAGGACATCAATAAAAAACAAATGAAATCAAGAGGCAAACATATTTTGGCTTTAGTATTTTTGGGGGGAGGTGTGGGAGGAGTCGATGGAGGCAGAATTTAGCAAAGTACATGCTTTCTTTAATAGCTAGGAGAAAATAAATTCTTTAATTCTTTGTTCACTTCATTATATCTCTCTTTTTAAATGTATCTTTTGGGTTTAAAATAAAATTTTGTGATCTCCCTGTTCATATCTACATTAGAAACTTTATCTCTGTTAAACAAATATTAATGGGGACTCATGTTCAGAGGGAGTGCTGGAAAAGAAGGTGTTCTATACTTTCTTTTACCTCCTTCATTCAAAGGCGTCATTCTCTTTTAGATCAGGAACCATGTTTATTTGATTTTGAACTTCCTGTGCTTAGCATAGTGCTAGCACATAAAACGCAAAAATCTTTGGTTAAATTCTGTTTTTTAATATAAATGGTATATATTATGAATACAAATTTCAAGAAAACTATTTACTTTTTAACTGAGAATATTTTCTAGATATTAAACATATGGATATAGTTAGAGTTGTTTGATATTTTGTAACAGTTAATAAACCACATTAAAGTTCTCAGTGTGGAAGCCACTTCTGTCCTACAATCCCCAGTGTTATACAGCAGCAATGTGAAAGAAACCATGGAAACTTACAAATAAGGAATCTGGACTGCAGAAATGGATTTTCATTATTTCTAGAAGGTGTCCATCAGACAACCAACTTCAAAAATTAATTTGTTTTTGGTTTTGTTGAGAAAGGAAAAACAATACAAAAATCTCCCAAACTTATGATTTATAAAAATGTGTCATGTCTTAAATTCTGATTTGAGATCTGCTGTGTTAAAAAATAGACATCATTGGAGATCTTAGTAAATGTCTGCAGTCATTGTCAAGGTAATTCCTACAAACCTGAAAGTTAAGAGCTAGAAAAAGTTTATTAATTTTGCTTATTAATATTGCGATAGAAATCATCATACAAATTGTAAGAATCCACTGTCTGGTTTCTTCTTTTCACTAAGTGCTCTTTTCTGTATAACACTAAATCTCTCCTTGAAGTCACACTTGAGAGCCCTTTTGGTAGTGCGTGTGAGTCTGTGGGGTGAGAAAATGGGGCCATGCTAAGTGTGCCACAGGATTTCACATAATCTTATAAAAATCTTGTAAATCAATAAACAAAGCTTATAAAGTGGTAAATGTTCAAACTCCATGCAATTCAATTGGGTGAATCACAATACCAGATGCTATTTTGGTCTGCAGTGCCGAGAGTTTATTATTGCTACTGACACATACAACAGCTGCAAAGAATTTTTATGTTCATTACATTTACTATGATACTGGGAGGATTAGATGCTCTAAAGTATATATTAAAGGGTTTTATTACTCTATAAAAGACTCTGTCTCTTTAAACTCCATTAGTTGAACTCTTTGGATTAGTGATGACATTTGTAGGAAGAGGCACCAAAAAGTCAAGTTTAGGAGTCTCGGTGTAGCCCTTTACAAGCTTTAGTGTATGTCAGCCCATCCTCAGGGAGAAGGGTTTATATAAAAGGTCAGTGAAGTATTGGATAGGAACACAAGAATGGAGTTTATTTTAATTCCTACTTTCAGGCCAACATAATTCATATCCCCTACTTATGAGTTCCCAGGAGTTAAATGTTAAAAAATGTGGTTTAAGTCATAGTGGACTAAGCCTTTTACTTCATATTAAAAAAACTATCATGTCCCCCAAACATGGTAGGAGGTAGAAGGATTTCCACTTGGGGAAGTATAATTCTTAGTTAGACGCAACTTCATCATTGTAGCGATTCCCATTGTACCTGTCATTGTACTTCTCATATATTTAATACAGTGATGGTCAGTTTTGTGTGTCAAGGCGACTAGGCCATAGTACCCAAGTTATTCAATAAAATACTAATCTAAGTGGTGTTATAAAAGTATTTTGTAGATGTGATTAATATCCTCAATCAGTTGACTTTAAGTAAGGGAAGTACTCTTATTAATTGGGATGGGACTAATTCAATCAGTTGATAGACCTTAGGAATGGAACTGAGGTTTTTTGGGGGAACAAAAGTTCTGCCTGTGGTTTTCGGCATCAGCCCCTCCCCCGAAATTTTAAACCTCCCCTTCCTAATGGCCTGCTTTCGTATTTCAGACTTGACTAGCCAATCCCTACAATCACCTAAGCCAATTCCTTGCAATGAATTTATGCACATTTGTGTACATAACTGATATTTAATATTATGTATATATATTTCTTCTAATATCTATTACTAGTTCTGTTTCTCCAGTGAAAATTTGACTGACACACTATTGAATGAATATTTATATATATGGATAAATGAATTAATGAATAAATAATTGCCCATATTACTCTCTGTCAGTAGTTATGGCCTGAGTATAGGGGAAAGCTAAAATGCTTTAAAATTGATTAGTGGAAAGATGAGCAAAGAATCATAATGATGGCAATAATATATAAATTCAATAGGACATGACTAAAGAATCGTGTAAAAGATCTTGATGACTCAGACATCTTACAAAGGAAGGCCTCAGATTATTAAATTAGCTTCCTTGTTTATAAAGTCAGAATTAAACATTTTCATAATTTCCAATTTAGGAACAAGGGACTATGCCTTTATTTAGCTGACAAGAAAGATTAGATAATGCACAGTCCAGATTTTGTCATGCAGAGAGAAACACTTTGTTATTAAATTAAATCATTTACTTTATGATCTGCTTTCTATTTGGTTTTATATGAACCACACTAATCACAAATCTAGGCGATGCCAAAAAACTTTTCTCCAACATTTCAGTTCTACCCTACTGTGATTTGTAAGAAATGTATACTTGATCACTCAGATAATTAAATATATAGCTCTCATATATATTTGGTCTTAGTCCACAATTCCTTACTCACACCTCTCAAAACCCTTGGAATTTCCTAATTGTTGAGTAGCAAAAGTGCCTTTTGTTATGTTAATTAGGTAACTTTTCTAAAGTCCCTAAGGTTGGGGACTGGTTGCTAGTGGAGCCAATCACATGATTAGAGGATTGGAATTTTCAGTCCCATCCCCAGACCTCAGGAGAGGAGAAGGTCTGCAAAAGGAATTTAATCACTAGTGGTCAACCATTTAGTCAATCATACCTATGTAACAAAGCCTCCATAAAAACCCAAAAGTATAGGGTTAGGGAACTTTCGGGTTGATGAACATGTAGAGATTGAGGGAGAGTGGTGAACTTTACATCCTTTCCCACATACTTCGCTCTCTGCATCTCTTCCATCTGACTATTCCTGAGTCATTCTCTTTTATAATAAACCAATGATCTAGTAAGCAATGTGTTTCCATGAGTTCTGTGAGCCATTCTAGCAAATTAATTGAACTCAAGAGAGGATTATGGGAACTTCTGATTTATAGCCAGTAGGTCAGAAGTACAGGTAACAAACTGGACTTGTGATTGGAATTCTGAATTGGAGGGGGTTGTTGGAACCTCCAGTCAATAGATAGCACATTGATCAGAAGAAGCTCAGGAAGAGCTTGGGCTCAAGATTGGCATCTAAATATGTCAGGAGGGGAGGAGTTGGGGAAGTGGGGACCGTCTCGTACTATTGAACCCTCAAACTGTGAAATCTAATGCTATCCCTTGGTAGATAGTTTCAGAATCTAGTTGAATTCTTGGACATCCTGCTGTTGTCAGAAAATTGTTTGTTGGTGTGAGGGGAATCCCTGCAACATTGAAATTCGAAGCTGGAACCCAAAAGATACCCATACTAGAATGTATCTGAGTCTGCAACATTAACTCACGTATCAGATTTTTTTTTGTTAACGAAAATATTTTTTATTCAGTAATATACCCAAATAAGAAAAAAAAATCTGCTTTTGTTTAAAATCCATCAAATATTTAGTAAGACCACATCTGTGCTACTTTGTGTTACTGTAACTTTATGTTAGTGACTATGTTTGTTTTTCCCCAGGTACATACATGCCCAAACCTCCCCCATTCTTATGCTCTTCCCTATTTCTACAGAGTGGGGGAGTAAAATAGAAGACATAAATTAGATTTATTTATTTCATAAGGTATGAAATAAACCATGATTTTACTTGTTCTTTATTTTATATTATAATTATATTTTGAAAATAATATTCAAAGCCTTTTGGTTAATGATATCACTCCTGTGGAAAGAAACCACTCAGTTGAATAAATAGATTATTCTGTCATGGTTCAGTGTGTCTATGTAACTTACATTTAATTTTTTTATATTCAGAATCTAATTTTCTTTAAATGTGCTTCAGCAGTCAATGTATATGTTTGAAATTAAAAAAAAAATCTGTTAGTTATACACAGAATTCAACATATTTTGAATTTGAACAGGTTTTTGTATAATTTTTGTCTGTAAATTTCATCTTTTCTGAGCATTTTAAATCTTTTTTTCTATGTTGAATTATTAAGAAGATATTTGAAAATTCACAGAATCTTATGTACTTGGCAAGTTTTGCGATTCTAAAATAAAGAAGATAAACAAGAAATTTGGTAGCACATTTTGTTCTAAAAGACTATTTAAATCATAATATTAAGAAGGAAGCTAGAAAAATACCTAATTCCACAGAAACCATCTACTTTACTCTCATGTTTTAGGGCTATAAAATATCATATTGATACAGTCTGATTTTGATAGTTTAAACATATTCTTAAATGACATATCTGATATTGCTTCTTTATAAAAGAGGGTTTTGTGTTTTTTTTGTCATTGTTAAGAGAGAAAATAAGCAGAGTGCTTTTCTAGAAGGAAAAAAATCTCTGGGAAAATTGGCAGATTTTCTCTGAATTGAGCTAAATTGTTGCTGCTTTATAGAATCCATACCTATTTCACATTATTTATCCACAAAGCAAATTTTTGAAGAACAATGCTATTTATAAAATGTAAAATAGGAAATTTTAAGGGTATTATGGCAGGCAGCATTCTAAGATAATCACCAATTTTCCTGTGCCCTTGCGTAGATGCCCTGTGTAATCCCCTCCCCTTAAATGTGGACGGTGATTAGGTTATGTTATGTAGCAGACTTGCGTGGTATTGCTCAGTCCGTTTTGAAGTAAAAAGCTTCCATCTTGTGAGAGGACCTCATGGCTAAGACCAGAAGTCAGCCTATATAAGCTGAGAGTGAGTGTTTCTCTGTCTGGTAACTGCAAGGAAATGGAAACCTCAGTTCTATAACCAACCACAAGGAACTAAATTCTGTCAGTAAGTTGAATGAGCTTTGAAGAGAACTCTGAGTCTCCTGTGAGATCACAGTCCTGGCTGTCATCTTGATTTCTGGCTTCTGAGACCTTGAACAGAATACCTAGCTAACCAGAACCTAACTTCTGACCCATAAAAATGATCAGATAATATATATATATTGTTTTAAGCTGATAGGTTGTGAGGATATTTTAAACAGCAATAGAAAAGTAGCACCGATAGTTTTCATAAATTTGGCCCATAAGTTATAGGACTTAAAGCATCACTCAGAGATGGTATCTATATGGTATCTATAGTTTCAGGAAATGAATGCTAAATTTTATTTATGAATGATGAAAATTGCACAAAATAGGGCTTATGCCTACAAATGATAGGCATGGTTTTAGAGATTACTGGCAATCAACTAATATTTGGCTGCATTTCTACTATTGTTGTTATCTTCCCTCCTTCCTTTCCTCCCTCTCTCACTCCTACCCTGCTTGCTTATATGTTCTCTTCTGTTAATCTCTCTCTTTTTCTCTCTCCTCCTAAAGCCTTTGTTGCAATGCTAATATGCTGGGAGCTATTGACTATTGAATGATTTACATTTTAGTTCATTATCATTAAAATCCTTGACACCTACAAGTATCTGGCTATCTGGACCTCGACTAAATAAGATGTAGAATAGGGTTATTTGATAGATAAGGATATATAGAGAAAAGATATAGGACAAGAGGGTTTAATAGGGACTAGAGAACTGATGGAGTATGAAAGGAAGATGGACTGAATATCAAGACAAATTTTTAACACAATGAAATAGACTAAAAATAAACAAATAAATACAACGATGTTTTTGCTGCTTTGTTTAGAGTAGTGTAACTGAGTCCAGGCTCATACCACTTGCCACATGACAGCCAATAAGTCGAGTGACAAGGTGTTGGGACAAAGAAAGCGACTTTATTCAGAAAGCTAGCAAGCTGAGAAGATGAGGGACTAGCAACCTAAAGAAACATCTTAAGCAAGCACAGAATTCAGGCTTCTTTGATGTCAAGGAAAAGAGGAAACAGGAGAGACAAGAAGTGATTGACAACTACAGATATCTGGGTGCCAACAGGTGTCTGAGGAAGATTGTAAAACTTCTTGTCTGTAGACTCTAGTTGATGTGAATCTGGTCAAGAGTTTCCTGCAAATCTTTGATAAACAATCATTATCTATTTCCCTCATCTCCTCAGGAGAGGCACTTTCTGGTAAGGGGCTACTTTTGTAAAGAACTCAAGCCTAATGATTAGCATGTCTATATGCAAGACTAAACAGAAGCTAGTCTTAACCTGAAAGTCATGGGAACAAAGCAGGCTTGAATAAGATGGAGCCAGAGAGGTTGGGCATTCTACTCTGTTACAGAAACATTAACTCTGGAGGGGATTTTTATCTATTTGGCTTTTTATTATAGACTCAGAGAGAAGTCCCTGTATCTATAATAGCTTAATATACATTTATTGAAAGAATAAATGTTAAATATTAAAGAACCTTGATGTTTAGCCTCTGGATTAATGATTCTAACTTTTAGAGTAGGGAGTTCACAGAATTTGAAGGTAGAGAGATTAGCATATTTATTTAACTTATTTTTTGCTATAAAACGTAAGGTAATGGGACATTTGACAGGAATGATATCTAGATTTAAATGTGCTTATGTGTATCTAGAAAGGTTTTGAACATTGTCTGGTCTCATGAGATTCTAAGTTATTATATAGTAGCAGAAAATTGGATGATTTTTAATTAGCACAACCTAAAGAGGACACTTAAAAGAAGGAGAATGCAAGTTACTAAAGATAAACTTATTTTATAATTCATCTAGTGTCTGGCCTTATTTATTCTATCACAGGGATGGCCTTGGTACTAAGTCACAGGAAAAATGTTACTACAGAAATTATATGATTTTAAGAAGAATGAGGGATAGTTTTTTGACAAAGTTGCTGAATATATTACCAAAACTAATTAACTTCAGCCAGAAGCAACTTCCAACTGTGAGCTAAATATTAGGAATCGCATATTGTCCTATACTTAGAAATGACCAGGAGTTAACAAGTGAGTCATAGTTTTGTAATAATGAAAAGAATGAAAACATGGCAACTTAAAGAAAGACGATCTTAGCTCTCCACTTGCTACTTTGGTTGGTTCATTGTAATCATAAAGCTTTATCTTTAAGTTTCCTGAGGAAAGGGGGAAAGCATCTACCATCATGCTCTGTCCAAATTAGCATCAAAAGTGAGAAATTAATGAAACATTGCTGTTTTCTCTTTGATGTTAATGTAAATGTGTCTATCAAGAAATAAATCTTGCTGCTTGTCAGTTCAATTCAGAAACTAAAATGCACTACTGTATTGCTACAATACTACCTTAATAGTGCATATCTCCACTATGAATCATTAAGTCAGTGATGAACATTTGAAAAACTAAAGAAAATAAATAATAAATCTCACGCATTTACTTGTGTAGTGTAAGTCACTATGCTAAGCACTGCAGATAAGATGATGAGCAGGTTTACATGCTATTTTTGCTCTAGGAGAAATTACCTACCAGTGGAAGAGATAGATAAATTAAGAAGATGTATCAAAAACAAGGGCAATTGATAAGGGAAATACTGTGCAGTTACGCAGAAGAGGTACGTAAGAAAGTTTAAATGATATCAGAAAACTCTTTCTAGAGGGAATATCTACGTTAGTGCTAAGAAAGCAGTGAGATTTAGGTAGGTTTCAGAAGTAGGAAAGTGAGTAGAGATTCCTGTATGGCTAACCAACAAATTTAATGGTGCTTTAAATAAAATAGACTACACTTGAAAAAAGTATTGAAATGGTTATTGATGCCAAAAATTATTAAATGATTTGAATGCAGCTGAAGTCAGAGAGCAATAATAAATATGATTTTAAGATGTTATTTAGTACAAAAACATAATTTTGGAAATGGCAACCTTTATCTATTTAATAATTTTGTTTTGTAAAAAGTCAGTTTCTGTTTTTATGAAAATCCAGAAATTGATGAAGCAAAAATATAACAAATTTATTCAGAAAATTAAGTATATAGATCATCAAAGAAGTCACTCAATGGCTCTCTACTGTCTATAAAACTGATAAATTATTTGATCATAATTTTGATAAAAATGGATCAAGAAAAGGTTATAGTAAACTTCATATATTATTTCCTTAGATACAGAATTAAGCAATGAAGTTTTGGTAGTATTTATCCCAAAACAACAACAAAAATATGATAGACATACTAGACAACTATAGATTCTTATTGTAATATTGTGATTTATGAATGTATATTTAGTCTTCTTCCAGTGTCTAGCGCAGAGCTTCTAAAACCCTTGAAATTTCCTAAGTGAAGAGGAGTCTTTTGTTTTATTAATGAGATGATTTTTGGAATGCCTCTAAGTCACCTAAGGATAGGATTTGGTTACCAGGGATATTAACCCTGTGACTGGGGGGTTGGAAATTTCAGTACCACTCCTAGACCCGGGAGGAGGGGTAAAGGGCTAGAGGTTGAATGAATCACCAATGGTCAATAACGTAATCATATCCATGTAATTAAGCCTCCATAAAAACCCAAAAGGATAGGGGTTGGAGAACTTCTGGGTTGGTGAACACGAAGAGATGCTGGGAGAGTGGTATGCCAAAGAGAGCATATGCCTTTCCCTGTACCTTGTCCTATGCATCAATTACATCTGGCTGTTCTTGAGTTATATATTTTTATAATAAACCCGCAACCTAGTAAGTAAAATGTTTCTCTGAGTTCTGAAAGCTACTGTAGCAAATTAATTGAACTCAAAAAGTAGGTCATGGGACCCATTGATTTATAGCCAAATGGTTAGAAGTACTATAGCACCTGCAACAGGCATCTGAATTGTGCATGAGGGGATAGAGAGGGCAGTCTTGTGGGACTGAACCCTTAACCTGTGGAATCTGATACTACATCTCAGTAAATAGTGTCAGAATTGAGTTGAATTGGTGTCCTAAGCTTTGTTTGCTGTGTGTGGGAATCACACACTTGCACACACTGAAGTTGGGTGCAGAACCCAAAACTTATGTTCATCTCATGTAATGACCATGTCATTTTAGAAAATAGGTTCTTACCTTAATAGACCACTATGAATTCTCTCATAATAGACTTGGCAATTAATTTTCTGTATAAATTCTTTATACATTTGCTTTGTTTCTAGATAGTATTTTAAAATGTGCAACCTCTAATGCTTGTAACCACTCATGTAGCAGCTAATATAATTTTCTTTTGGCACATTACAAAGTTAACATATTACACCCCTATTTTCTTTGTCAGAGTTGGGAACCAATTTAGATGTATATTGGAAACAGATTGTTGAAGATAAAATACTTAATTACTGATAATGACTTTTGGGCAACGTACTTTAGATATGCTAAATACAGATCTGGTTAACACTTGATCCTTTATTAGGCACCCCAGAATTATCCACCTCATCTGTAATAGACAGCTTCAGACCTCCCTCAGGTACCATCTTGCCTGGTGGCAAAAGTTCAGAAATAACAGAAGTAAAACTAATGAATTACTGAAGTAGTAATTAGTGAAAGTTTATTGTGCACACACCAAAAAGACAGTTTGCAAACCGAGAGCACTCAGATGAAAACATGGAATAGGGCTCAGGGGAATGTTATCATTATAAAGCAGCTTATATAGGAGAAAGTAGTGACTTTATTCTTTACAGTGATTGGTTATAATATTAGAATTTTCAGTAGTTACCGTGTATCAACCTTCAGAAACAGTTCGAGTTTTTATTATGATTTCCAGAGGCATAAGCAAGAAATGACCCAGGTCAAGTTAGTCTTGCAAAATAAGCTAAATTAAGCTTTATTTGTATGACTAAACCAGTTTTGTCTGCCCAGGGAATTTTCAAAGTGGGTCTCTATTTGCTTTTGATTTTAACAACAGATAGTGCAATGTGTGCTCTCTACACTCGAGCAGTGCCCTAAGAGAGTACGGGAGATGAGGCATGTCTGCTCATTTACAATTGACCCACGCAATTCAAACCAGTGTTGTTCAAGGGTCAACTGTGTTTTCAATCTGCGGTTGGGAATCTGTGCAGAGGTCCGACTTAAGCTATCCGTGGATTTCCAACTGTGCCTGTAACCCCCTGTTGTTCAAGGGTCAACTGTATATCTTTCAAGTTCAGTAAAGTCACTGTTATTACTCTGAGTAGTCCAAGGGAGGTCAAGAACGATTACTAAACAGAAATTCTTTCTCATAGAAACATGAGGTCAGAGGCAAAGTAAAGGTAGGTGTAATAGACAGAATATAGCCCTCTAAAGATGTTCAAGTCCTGATTCCTGGAATCCATGAATGTGTTATGTTACATGGCAAAAGGGAATTAAGGTCACAGATGGAATTAAGTTGCTTATTAGATAACCTAGATTATCTGAGTGAACCCAATGTAACCGTTAAGAGCTCTTATAAGTAAAAGAAAGAGACTGAAAAAGTTAGAATCAGAGTGCAGCAATGTGAGAAAGACTGAACTGACCATTGCTTGCTGGCCTTGGAGATGGAATGGAGACGCTAGCCAGGAAATGTGCGCAGACTTTGGAAGGTGGAAAAAGTAAGAAAGTAACTTTTCCTCTAGAGTCTCTGTGAAGGTGTGCAGCCTGTTGACACATTAATTTTAGCCCAGTGAGACTCATTTTCAGCTTCTGTCCTCCAGAACTATAAAATAATAAGTGGGTATCATTTTAAGCTGCTAAATTGGAGTCATTTTTTTATAGTAGCAATATGAAAGTAATTCAGTATCCATCATGGGGCACTGCAGTAACAGAAATCACTGTCTTTCAAGCAGAAAGAAACTTAATATAAGATTTCGGTGATTGCTAAAATGTTGGAAGGATGAGAAGAACTGAATAAAGTGAAATCACTGGACTGTTGGTTTCACAATCACACAATGTCAACTGCCCCCATCACTAACATCCCTGTCACCTTTAACTGAAGAAGTAACTCTTGCGCACAATGATGTTAATTATTTTTTTACTTTGGTGGGTTATCTCAACATCTCAGGCTGCTGTCTTACATTGAAGTGACACCGAGTTTTTGTGAGGTATATATATATATATATATATATATATATATATATATATATATACACACACGTATATATATATGTATATATATACATATATATATACGTATATATATATATATACACACATATATATGTACATGTACATACATATATATATGTGTGTATATATATATATACTAGATGCCCATATATACATACATACATACATACATATATACATATATATATATGTGTGTGTATATATATATATACGTATATATGTATGTATGTATGTATGTATATATGGGCATCTAGAGTATTTTTGCTTACCAATATCAGTTAACACAATGTTATCAGTGCATTAAACCAGCATAGTATCCTGAAGGATAGTGAGAGAATCAAGATTTGTAAAGCCAGTTTCTGCAGAGAACCTGAGATAAGATAGCAGAGTTGTACCATTGACCTTCAAACAAACTGTGTCTGCCCATTATGAAAGAAGTAGAAAAAATAATTTGCACATCGAGAAGTGCTTGGCAGTAGTCAAAAGAATGTCAATTATTTGGAATAAAGAGACAAGAGGAACAGCAGCTCCAATTGCATTTAACTACCTTATCAAGGTTAAAATAATTCACTGTCACTCTCCAAGACCTATCTGTCTTCTCTTCACAACACCATCTATCTTCTACACCTAATGGAGACATGATAAAAATCACCACCTCAGCATTCTTCAAGACTTCTGATGGCACTAATATCTGTGGTGCACCAGGATTATTGGATTGAATTTGGTTTATTATTTTGGTACAGATGGAAAGTTCAGGCCTTAACAAACAAAATTATCCTTATTCTATGAGTGAGCGCACCGGTGTGGGAATTCTGTCAGCTGGCAAGTTTGTCTGTTCCAATTACATAATCAAAAATGGCAAAAATAAACAGAGGGCTGTTTTACAAACCTGCTGTAGGAGCTGTACTCAAGCCAAACACCATTTATCACCTAGCCCATATAAACACTTACTGTGACTGGTAAAACTCAGTCACATGGAGAACCCCAGATATTATTGTTAGCTGGGAGCCACTGGATAATAATCCTTGAAAAGTCAGTGTTCTTCTTTTTCCTCAGTGTAAAATATATACCCATCTTGGGAAAAGGCTATGAATCCTTTAGGGAAGACTAGCCTAGTATTTATTTGGTGGCCCTCCAGGGTGGTATAGATAGGGGTAGGTGACTAGGTCATATAAAAAATGCACTCCAGCATTTTACTCCTATTTTTCTAAATTGTTGAATTTCTTCCATTATATGTCTCAGTCAATTCCTTCTAGTAGCAGTATCTGATTCCAGTTTGCAATTTTTCCAACACTGGCACAGCCAGCTTTATCATGTACCCACACCGAAATACCAGCTACAGCCGGCCAGTGTCCCCTCTTCAGAGGTCTGGGACTCAGATTCTCAGGCCCCTCTTACAAGTTTCTAAGTTTTAATTTCAATCACTTTCTTTGTACTCTGCAGTTGACACCTTTATAATATCTTAGAGTTCTCATTTTATCCTTTCAGTTACCTGTCTAACAAATTTATTCCTACTTAGCAGTTTTTCATATAAAATTCTCTGTTCAAATAATTGCTATGGTCTTTATTTCCTGACTACATTCTGACTGATACAGGTAAGATCATTTTAGTGTCTTCAAGGAAGACATGGCTTTCTTCCTAAATAGGTGAAGAACAGCTACTTCTATAGGTCAAGGGGACATTAATGGGATGGAGGTTTATGAGATTTATATTTATTGTAACTCACTCAAATGTTTCCATTATGATTCTGAGAGCCTAACTCTTTCCCAAGAGACCTGGCAAGGTCAGGGATTCAAATTACTTTATATTTCTGTAACTCCTCAAATTGATTTCTGTGTCTGATTTATTGTTGTCTCAGTCAGTGACTATCTGTTGTAAAAGATTCTTTTAGGGACTCAGAGAAGTCTAAACCTATTGGTGCAGATGAATTTGGAAGGTAGAGTGGAGGAAGGAAAGAAGGAAGGAGGGAGGGAAGGCGGGAGGGAGGGAGGGAAGGAAGGAAGGAAGGAGGGAGGGAAGGAGAAAGAGATAAAGCAAGTATTTAAGGTCCTGTGCTATATATATATTTTTTGCTTTATGGTATCCTGTTTAGTCAGAAGAAGCGAGCTCATCTCAGTCTCTGCATTCCTCATTGTGATCATAGTGATCATTTGCAGCAATGATTTGAACTCCAGATCCCTCTCAGTTGATAAGAAACTGCATGCTATGAAAATAAACAAATAGGACTACATCAAACTAAAAACTTTCTGCACATCAAAGGAAACCATCATTAAAATATAAAGGCAACCTGGTAAATGGGAGAAGATATTTGCTGACCACATATCTGATAAGTGTTAATATCCAAAGTTGTAAAGAACTCATACAACTTTACTATAAAAACAAACATTAAAAAATGGGCAGAGGAACTGAATAGACATTTTCCAAAGAAAACATACAGATAACCAATAGGCACATGAAAAGATGTTCAACATTACTAATTATTTGGAAAATGCAAATCAAAACCACAATGAGGTATCACTTTAAACCTGCTTGAATGGCTATTATCAAAAAGACAAGAAATAAAAATGTTGAAGAAAATGTGGAGAAAGGTGAACCCTCATATGCTACTGGTGAGACAGTAAATTGGTGTAGCCACTATAGAAAACAGTACGAATATTCTTCAAAAAATTAAGACCAGAATTACTATATGATCCAGTTATTCTACCTTTGGGTATTTATTTAAAAATTGTGAAAACACTAATTTGAAAAGATACATGCACCCCTATATTTATTGAAGCATTATTTACAATAGCCAAGATATGAAAACAACCTACATGTCTACCAATAGATAAACAGATAAAGATGTTTTATATATATATATATACACACACACATATATGTATATAATGTATATATATACACATATATATGTATATAATGTATATATATATATATCATATATATAGATCATATTATATATAGATAATATATGTCATATATTACTATATATAATACACACATATACTTAATGAAATACTATTCAGCCTTAAAAAATAAAATCTTGTCATTTGCAAAAAACATGCATAGAACTTGAGGGTATATTGCTAAGTGAAATAAGTCAGAAAAAGAAAAAGAAATACTGTATGATTTCACCCATGTGGAATCTAAAATAACAAAACAAAACAAATAAACAAAACAAAACAAAAACTCTTAGATACAGAAAACAGATTGGTGGTTACCAGAAAGGGGTTAGGAGGTGGGCAAAAGGGGTCAATTGTATAGCGATAGATAGTAACTAGATTTTGGGTATTTTGATTTTGGGTATTTTGATTTGGGGTATTTTGGGTATCAAAATACCCAAAATCTAGTGTGTATACAGATGTTGAATTACAATGTTGTGTGTGTATACAGATGTTGAATTACAATGTTGTGTGCCCGAAACTTGTATTTTTTTTTTTTTTTTTATGCTATGGATGACCAGATGTCATGGGCTACATACAATTCATTTTCTCTGATGATAAAGTAATCACTCCTTCAATCCAGGTCACAAAGGAATACAAAATATTCATTTTAAGGGTCTTTCCTTGGAACCACTTCTAGTTCTGTATATTTTATTAGTAATACATTTTTTAAAGATGAAACTGAAAACTATTTTATACATTTAAAAAATATTTTTTAAGCTTATTTCTTTGATTATATCATCCTTTATGGAAAAATTAGGAAATAAAGAAAGTTAGGCAAGTCTTCCATTCGTGATCTTGTTTTCTAATCTTACCTCCATACCAGCTACTACATGAGAAGCTGTTTTTTCATGGTATAGTCCTGAGAGGCTACTGTTCTTTAGAAGCTCCTCAAGCATCTGAGTAAGAGATTATGAAGAAGCAGCCAGACAGATGCTTTTGGCTCCACAGAGCCCACTGAAGAATGTAAAAGACCCTTAAATTTCTGCATATTCCTGTGGAGAACCACAGATATACTGACTAGAGTAATAAATTGGTAAGAGGACAAGGTGATTACAGCGCATAGAGATTTTGTAACCAAAAAAGAAAAGTCGGGAATTTATCATTAGGTACCAGCTCCATGCTAATTCAGACATGAAGCATCTCAAGAGATATTAGTTCAGAGGCCAAAAAGTGACAGACCAATCTGCTTAAATACTCTGCTTTGGAAAACAGAACAAGGACCTACGTGTAAGGACTCTGAGTCTTCTTTGGACTCCCTGCCATTTGCCCACCTCATTCTCCATGGGGTCTATTAAGATTCCTACCTTCGGTATTCAGAGATCATGCGAGGGGCATGGGGTCAGTGAAATTAAATCTGAAAGCCTAAGTATTTACCCAAACTCTTAAATCCATTAAGAGAGTTTTGAAACCAAAATACATTAAGGATATTAAATGGAAATTTTGAAGTTTTTTAAATTTAAATTTTGTTACTACATAGCAGGTTGAGAACTTGTAAAGACCATTAGATCAGTTATAGAAAAGAAACTGTTTTCTCGTGTCTGAGTTGTAGTGTGCCTAAGTGTGTGAATCCGACATGATATTGTCAGATATGTTATTTCACTATAAATCAGGGGTTTTCTTTATTGCTGTTTGTGTGAACTAAATTTGTGTATAGGAAGATAATGTTCCCACAAAAGCTATGAGGATAAGCCCCAAAGCACAGAATGTACATATATATTTTGGAAAGTACATCAAATATATATCTTTTAAAATAACTACATATATTCAATCTTGAGAATAAACCAAATATAACCATTTATACATTTACTGTAAAAAAAAAATTGACTGAATCATTCCCCGGAGGCATAAGACTTTGCAGAGTGTTCTTTGAAAATTTCAAGTTTTCTAAGAGAAACCAGATTTCCATTGCCTTCAATAACTTCTCATTGTAGCTCTCTACAACCTTCAACTTTATTTTATTCATGTTTGCTCTTTTTTGGTTTTAAAATAGTCTTTGGTCAAGCCAGCTGTTCATGAAACAGGAGTGAAGAAAAGCAACCTCAGGAAAGAGCAGTTCTGCCTTACATTTTGCATAGTTGCTATACTAATCAATATCACAGTAATTAAAATCACTTGATTAATGGGATAGCATTTTTATAGGGCTTTGTTGTCTACAAAAGTATTCACAGTCTATTTTGTCTAACTACTCAGTGGGAGCAAACCCCATATCATTAGGCTGCCTTTCATCCTTAATTTCTATCTGAACTATTTCTGTCTATGGGAATACTTTGGCTTAGGATGCACTTGTGGGTTCCCCCTCTCTGCATGTGAGGGAAAAGACCTTTACTTTCAAAAGCAAATTCTGAAGCTGGAAACGAGGGATTGACACTTACTGAACCATTCATTGAGTTCACCTTCTGTCCATACAGAGATCCTCCTGGGACACGAGAACTCTGACAGACTAAATGTGTATTGTTTGCTATCCTAAGGCTGTATCTATTCACACTATTTATTTCTGTAAGGCAGAATAGTCAACACTATTATTCCTCTCTTGTCTAAGCAACCCTAGGTTGAGACTCTAAATCTTGAGTTCTAATCCTGGCATTTAGATTAATGTAATCATGGAAAACTGATGTTTAACCATGTTTTTAAAAGTTTGCTTATATTTTAGGAAGGCAATTCTTTTAAGCATGTAGTAAGGCAAGCCATTACTTGCAGTTATTTAAATGAGCTGAAATGCTTGAAATAAATTTTTCTTGAATATTAGGTTTTGTTTCTGGTATCATTTTTTCTTGCATGAATTTCAGTGAGGTTTTTGCACTTAGAGCTGACGAGGAAAAAAATGATTGCACAAAAGCTTTTGAGGAGTTTTGAGGATTGACTGTCTATATTTCATTAGAAAACACTCGTAAAGAATCTAAATTTGTAATCCTAGATATAGTTCTTTTCATCAGGTATCAATAAATAATTAAATTGGTCAATTTTGATTCTGTTCTTTGTCTGCAAATGATGCAAATATTTTCATCCAGATTTTCATACTTCTCCCTTTAGAATTCTTTGAAATATTCTGTAAAAAGACAACAGAAATGTAGAAATGCTATAGCCTCAAGAGCTTTATTAGCATAATTCTTGATAATTTGCTACAGAATTTTTATAGTTTAAGAATAGCACTATAAAGTGAGATCTATTCTGAATCAGAATGAACTTTCAATTTATTCTACAAGTATATGCAGGCACTCCATGTTAGAATTTCAGTGGTTAAACTCTCATGGCTATTGAATTCTAGCTCCATGAAAATGTCACTAAAACCACCTCTTGAGGCAAAGCTAGTAAGAAAGATCTCTACCTAGAAAGAGTCTTAGTAGCATCTCTAAGTGGGGAGGACAAATTCAGGACAGTTACCAGGTTATAGAGTCCAGTTTTTGGTATATCTTTTAAAGCAGGGGTTTGACTTGGGTTGGGTAAGGATCAGGAAATACTAGTTGCAAGTTGATGGATACAACAGGATGGGAGTTTTGTGTCAAAAGCATAAACAGTCTTGGAATCCTGGAGAGCAGACAGTTTTTTGAAGCTGTCTATTAAAAAGCTGAACAACTTGATGTTCATTAAATAGTTTCTGGGGAATGTCCTTGAATGAACAATAAAGTTATTTGCAATTTTTATCTTTCTGGGCAAAAGTTCCCAGGAAAAGACATGTTAATGAGGGTAGTTCAATGGTAAAGTCATGTGACCATTAACTACAAGGTATATGGGTGTAGATGGCAAGAAAACAAAGCAAAAAAACAAAAACCAAAACAAAAGTAACAAAATATGCACATAAATAATTTAGAGAGCAGAATAAATATATTAAAGATAAAGACTAAGAAACTAGGATGATTCATCTAAATAGCCTAAAGGACATTATAGCTATTATATGGAATTTTGAAGTGCTTTCAATCACTTATTAGTCTTAATACTTCCTCAATAAACCTAGAAACTTAAATATTTATCTCCTTTTAGCCTTAGTCTACATATTGAATTCTGTCTACATTTCAATGCTACACATTTTAAGCACCACTTTCAGCACATCTTCTTATCCGCTTGGCCTCATGCCACCTACAAATTGGAGAATGCATAATGGAAAATGTGGCTTAGAATGTGGGGCTCACTTCAATGCATTCGCCTTTTCTCTGGGATTCTGGATAAGCAGAAATAAAAATCTGTTTTCAGAAATAGATTGTCCATTTTCCCGCCCCACCAATCTAATCTGCACAAAAGCTAAAGACATTGTCTGATTATTTAGTGCTATACCCTCAGCGCCTAGCACAGTGTCTGGCTCATGGACAATGGTCAAAAAACATTTATTGAGTGAATAAATCACTGATGCTGCTCCCTAATCTCCATTAAGTCTAATTTGAGAAATTTCTACCCTGAATTTTCTGCAGTTTTCCCTACTCTCTTTTATATGTTTTGTGTTAGTACAAGTACAGCAAGTAGATTGAGTTTAAGTCAATGTATTCCATTCATTGGACGACTGTAGCTAGTTCAGGGGTGAATATGGGGCCCAATTTGAGCCCTCGATATCCCTACTATCTTGGTTTAAGCTATTATTGTTGTCATGCTGTGAGCTGGCAGAATGTTTAGCAAGATCTGCAACAGTGATCATGTCACTCTTATAGGAAGCACCCTTCTGAAAATGAAGGCAATCCATGGAATTACAGAGCTAACTGATCATACAGCTTGGATTCTCATGTTGTTTTGTTAGGTCCCGAATCAGCCATACCTAAAGGACTATTAATCCATATAACCCAATATATTCACTTGAATGCTTATATCAGTTTTGATGGAATAATTATGAGGATAACATGAAATCATATAACTAAGAATGCTTTAATAATATATAACATAAACTGCAATACTGTGATTTATACAAAACATGTATTCTTTTTTTGATCACTCAGATGACCAAAATATATTTCTCATACATATTTGGTTTTCAGTTTCTGGCTCACAGTTCCCCACCCCCTTGGAATGTCCTAAGTGTTAAGTGATAAGGGTGTCTTTTGTTATGAGGTGACTTTTGGAAAGCACCTAAGGATGAGGTCTGGCTGCCAGTGGAGCCAACCGTGTGGTTAGAGGTTTGTAACTTTCAGTTTGATCTCGAATACTGAGGAAGGGAGAGGGTCTGGAGATCGAGTTCACCAATGGACAGTGCTTTAATCAATCATGCCTATTGTAATGACGCCTCCCTAAAATCCCAAAACAATGAGGTTCAAAGTGATTTCAGGTTGGTTAACATGTGAAGATCGGGGAAAGTGACCGACATGGAAAGGACATGGAAGCTTCTTGCCCTATGCATGTCTTCTATCTGGCTGTTCCTGAGTTATATCCTTCAGCAATCATCTGGTGATCTAGTAACATGTTTCTATGAATTCTGTGAATCACTCTAGCAAAATAATCAAACCATCAAACCTGAGGAAGGGGTCATGGAAACCTCTGATTTACAGCCAGTTGTTGTCTGTATATGTCTATACAGGTAACAACTTAAACTTGATAATGGCATCTGAAGTCCAAAGAGGGGGTTGTGGGAACCTCCAATCTGTAGCCAGTTTATCAGAAGCAAAAACCTGAACTTGTGATTGACATCTGAAGTTGGGGTGGGGGCAGTCTCGTGGGACCGGATCCTTAACCTGTATAACCTGATGCTCTCTCCTGGTAGACAGTGTCAGGATTGAGTTGAATCATTAAAACACTCAGCTGATGTCCCAGAAATTGTCTCTTGGTGTGAAGAGACCCCTGCCCCACATTGGAGTTGATATCAGAACTTATTTAGGGCACTAAAAATATCTGTTTCCTTTTTCAAGTTCCTTCATTAATTCTTTCCTTCATCCTGTTCCTAGAACACTAATATTACTTCAATATTAACTTAGACCGCTAAAACTATCACACTTAGGCAATATATAATTTTGTTTTTGTGGGGAATTAAATTAGGTACATATTAATTCAAGACAGTTTGTCTTTCTTCTGGCTACCTGCTGAAACCACTGACATATTTATTTTTCAATGAGAATTTGTCTCAGGATTTGCCTGGTCATTCACATAGTCATAACACTCCTAGAATTAAAATTTGTGACATATAAACTGGACTAAGGAGCATTTTTCTTTGTTATTCACTAAACCAAAAGTTTTGATTTCTCTACTATTTGTTTGACTAATAAATTATTCTATTTTGACTCATTTGAGCACTTGAAAGTAGGTAGCTCATACATAAAGCAATTTTGTGGAGGGATAGGACTTCATCTCCCATGGGAAGAAGGTTCAGAGAGCCAATGGCAGAAATAAATTTACTGATATAAAAGATGCTTAATAATTGTCACACAAAAGTATCAATTTTAGTTTATATTGGAGGTTTCTGATGGGCTAGATGAACTCATTTTGTTGCTTTCATTTTCAGCTCTCTAAAGGATAACATTGACCTATTTCATATGCAGGGCAATTCTTTGCATTGGATTTTCAAACTTTTGGGGCACAGAATTCCTTTTGCCACAGAGAAGATGCCTTAACCAGAAAAATACTTTTTTATTTATTCTAAATTCATTCCTTGGTCAAAAGTTAGCAAAATCTTGCCAGTGGTTGCCAAAGTTTGTCTCCAATTTCATTGGATGTAAAGTAGTTTCTGGTAATCTTTGTGCATCAACAAAAGGGGCTAAAACATTACTATGAGCAAGTCAAAGCCTCATGTAAACCAAAGTTATGGTAGAGTCAAGACAAAATATAAAGGCAGAAATAGCATATCTGTGAAAATAAGAATGAGTATTCTGACACACACTGGTGAACTGCAATTTATTGCTGCCCCTACCCACCTGGAGTTAGCATAGACTCTGTGAGTTGTGGGCTTAGTTCTCTGCCAAAATGCCCTCCCTTTAAAAAGCAGCTGCACTATAGGGGTCCCAAGACCATCCATACTTTTTACCAACTGACTACAAATTTGAGAGTTCTTAAGACCCCCTTCAGAATCAATAATTCACTAAAAAACTCACAGGACTCAGGACTAAGTACTATATTTAACAACAGCAGTTTTATTATAAATGATACAAATAAGGACCAGCTAAATGAAAAGACACATAGGGCAAGGTCTGCGAAGGTCCAGAATGCAGAGCTTCTGTGTCCTCTCCCCATTGGAATCAGAGTGCATAACCAGTTCCTCTGGCACATCAATATGTTCACCAGCTAGGAAGTTGCACTGAGCTCTGTGTTCAGAGTTTTTATTGAGTTTTCATCAAAGAAATTTCATTTCATTGGGTAGGCATAATTAATTGAATCTTTGACCATTTAATTGAATTCAATCTTCAACCTCCAATCTTCTCATGATGTTGCTAGTTTGGGCCGATATCAAGAGGCTCAAAGCCCCAACCCACTAATGAAATGACATGATTCATCTTTCTGGCATAAGCAGTTCTCACTCTATATCATCCACTTAACCTAGGTGTGGCCCAAGGGCTAACCATAAATAACAAAAACACTCATATCACTCAGGAGATTACAAGGATTTAGAGATTATCTCCTAGGAACCAAGAGCAAAGACCAGATAACTTTTTTTATTATACCATATGGAAAGTGGGTAGATTTTTCAAAGAGACACAGACAAATATTTAATTAGAGAAGAAGCAGGTAGCCTCATAGGACTCTGGTCTTTGTTTTTTGATATTAGATATCCATGAGGTCAAAAATGCCTTGTACTTTAGTTGGTTTCCATTAATTGCAATCAAGTTTTCTCTCTCATTTAGTAGAAATTCATTGGGAAAAAAATGAACTGGCACTTAAATAATTTGTAGGGCTTTTAATTAGTATTTAGAGGTCTCAGGAATATTCCAGATAGAGGAAAACAGAATGACTAAACATACTAAGATTCAGAAGATATGGAATGTGTAAACAGTTCCAGGACTCCTTTTACAGTAATAATATCTTGTTCGAGTCCTGGAAAAGTCAGAAATAAAAAGCCTAGTCTGTCTCTTCACTTCTTTACAGTGACTTTTTCTCTTCTCATTCTCCTTGATTCAAACTGGCCTTGGGCTCACTTGCTTCTTTTCTTTCCTTATCCTTCTACATACTGCATGGACACTCTCTTAATTATTAATCCCTTAGGTCAGCATCAAAGAGTCTTAGGAACAAAGTCTCTGGTTTGTTGACCACAGAAACAGAGTTTGGGTCAAACTAAAGTTAACATCTTGCAGCTCCATACACATGAAGGTGGACTACACAGCTAGTATCCCCTTGAAACCAGATAGAACAATAACTTGACTGACATCAGGACCTGATGCAATAATCAAACTGCATCCTACCCTAGTCCTGACCAATTAGTAGAGCCCATGACCGCAACTCCCTTAGCTACTAATGATTTTTCCTCTTATATAACCTATCCCCTAGAGGCCATTGGGGAGCCAGGTCTTTGAGAGATAGCTCACCTGTGTCTCCAGGCTTGGTGCCATTTCCTTAAATAAACCTCTACTTTCTTTGCTGCAAACTTGTCCATGTGTCTTTTGAGTTTGATGTGCACAGGCAAAATAAACTCCTTGGGTTCAGTAATACTAGCTCACAAGTAGGGTAGTATGATTAAGGTTTGTATAGAAAGGAGTTTTAAAAACAGCCAAACTCTTTCTTCTAGGGCAGACTTTGACAGTATTTTCCTAAACTTAACAATTTTGTAACATATTAACAGACCACATTACTTGATCAGAATTGTAGAAATCATTATCAGGAAAAATGGGAGAATTAGGCTTTTCTACACAATTGTCACCCTTAACTTTCATGTATTTGTCCTGGAACACACCCTTGTTTTGAATACCTATGTCCTCATGACATTCATGTCAAAATCTCGACACTTCAATAATTTCCCACCCATGCCCCTACTGAGCAATAGTATTTCAGATGAATATGTAAATTATATTGATCCTCCACAGCAATGATGAAAAGTGAAGAGAAATGACATAGCAGATTATTACAGGTCTCTGTTTAAAAGATAATAGCAAAATGACATAACACTGTAAATTGGGAGCAAAATAAGTTGGAACTATTAGCCATGACTAATTTGACCTTAGATTCCTAACTAAGTAGAGGATCCAGAATATTCTTCAACTGCACTTGAAGTCACCTCATTAGAATTTGAGAACTACATTAAGCACATAGGCTTGAGTAGAACAATGGAAAGAAAGCACTTCAGGGACTAGTAAAAAATAAGGATGAAAATGTTGGGTGGAGCAGACTGTAATAGACTTTGAAAGCCAACCAGATAATTTAAACTTGGTATAATGCATATATTATAGTTTTTCCCCTGGAGTAACTAAAGAGAGTAATTTTAGGATCAGTGTGGAATGAATATAAAGGATAGATTAAAAGAGAAGATAGAAGACAGCAACGAGTTAAATGATTGCAGGAGATTAGATATAACTGTTGAAATGTATTTCACAAAGATACAGGAAATGATGAAGTTTAGATCATAAGAAAAGAAAGTGATTTTAGTAAAGAATGATATCTTTTTCTCCTAGTGGTAATTACTATAATTATTAGTAACAATTATTTCTCCATAAATCTAGTTTTCTCTGAATATCCCTGCCTGCTGAGACTCATCTGGTTCTTTAATGATTCTTCTCTAGGAAAAATAATTTATGCAGTAGCTAAAAGGCTTTTTCATCATGTTCAGGTTATAGGGCAAGTATAAGCAGTCTGTGAAGGCAGTTAGGCATGATGGACATATTCCAATACATTTTTCTTCAATCATCTGACTAATGAGATGGCAATCTTATTTCCTTCTCTGCCTGTCTTTCTGCTCTCCATTTCCTTTCAGGGAAAACTCAAAGGTAGAGGATTTCAGAGTTGTTTAAATTATAGTCTTTAAGATATATGATAACTTGATGCACCAATGGGGGAAACCCAGATTACATTTTAAATATAAAATCTGAGAATTTTAATGGACACTTTTTTATGTAGTATGGGAGAGCCTGATGTAAGCATTTTTTTTTTTTTGCATTATTATTATTATTCTTAAAGACTAAGCGAATGATTATAGTCAGAGTTTAAGAGAGACCAACTATTTTAACTCTCAGATTCCCAATTCACTAGTCCACTAACATCCCCTCTTGATCCTCAGGACAGACAAAATGCCCATGCCCTGCTCAGTGAGGTTGTACTGAACCCTGGAGACTTCTTGGAAACTGGGTGGCAGGGGTATTTGGAAAATTCTGGCAGGGGCTGTTTGTCTATCCCAAGGATCAAGAGGGGATGTTAGTGGACAAGTCAAGAAAACTAAGCATCAATGTTCAGACAATTCCAAAATGAAGAATATTCTGATGTTTTTCACAAATTTCAAATATTCCTCTAGATATATTGAAAATGAAAGCCTTGTTTATTGTTACTCAACCTTAGATCCAACTCTGTTTTATTCATCCAGCACATTTTTTTTGCAGTTTCTATGTACACTGAATTTTTTAAAATGTAACTACTATGTCATTTGAAAGAAGATTGTCTTTTTTTATTCAAATTTTCCCTAGATTTAGCTACATTTTGGAAAATCAGGTTTCTTAAAGCAATACTGTACATGACATTTGAACCTTCATACAAATCACCTGTATCAGCCTATATCATTAGCTGTCATAATAATTCATAATAATTCTAGGAACAGGTTCAGATGACTGAATGTTTTATTTTCAAGTGTGTTTATACCTGAGCATTTATAAATTAAAACATGAGCCATTTTATTATAAATTTCTCACTCCAGTGGATGTTGCCCTGTCTTTATTCCCATTACCTGGCCTACATTCCTATACCCCAGCTGCTATGAAAAGTGACTGCTAAGTGCTCAGAGATACTCTTTTGGATAATTGCCTTTGGCTGAAATGGGAGATCCCTCAATCCCTGCTATGATAGAAATGTTTGTGCCTCCCCTACTACTCACCCCCAATTTGTATGTTGAAGTCCTAAAACCATGTGATATTATTGTAAGTAGAGCCTTAGGGAGTGCTTAGGTTCTGAGGGTGGAGCCCTCATAAATAGGATTAACGCTTTTATAAATGAGACCCCAGAGAGCTTCCTCACCCCTTCTATCAGGTGAAGATCAAACTGAAAGGTCTGTGACCCTAAAGAGAGCCCTCATTGAACCGTGATGACACCTTGATCTTGGAATTCCAGTCTCCAAAACTGTGAGAAATACATTCCTGTTATAAACTACTCCACTCGTGCTATCTGTTACAGCAGTCTGAATGGACTAGCACAACTAAGGTGTTGCCAGTTCTGTCGTGTCACACTCTGACTACCCTGTCTAATATGGTAACCACATGTAGCCATTTAAATTTACATTTAAATTAATGAAATTGAAAATGTCATTCCTTGGTCTCACTAGCTGCATTTCGTGGGCTCAAGAGTCATCTATGGTTAGTAGTATGGTTCTGGACCACATGGATACAGAATATTTCCATTATGATAAAAATTTTATTGGACAGCATTACTCTAGAATACATGTAGATAAAAATAAAATGAAGTTTAGTCCTGAAATTTAAAATTTTCTAGTCACCACGTGAAAAAATGTGGGGAAAAAACAGATGAAATTAATTATAATAATATATTTTATTTACCCAGTGTGTTCAAAATACTATCATTTAACTATGTAATAAATATTAAAATTATTATTGATACATTTTACAATATTTTTTTGTACTAAGCCTTAAAACTCAGGTGTGTATTTTAAACTTACAGTGTATCTCAATTCGACAACTAAATTTTCATCAGAAATACCTAATCTGTATTTAGATTTCATAACATTTATAGTCAAAAGGTAGATTTACATACTCCAGGTTTTCCAAACATGTTTAAAAGTTTTCCAATACATAAATGGGGTAGGTTTTAAAGTCTAATTAATTAAAATAAGATCAAATACAAAATTCAACTCTTCAGTCAAATTAACCACATTGAAGTGTGAAACAGACACACATGTAAAATGGCTGCTAAATTGTTCAACACGGTTCCGGAGCTCCTTGTAGTAAAGCTAGAGTCCAGCCGAGAGCACATGTTTATTTACATCCTACTTCTGCTGACAGTGCTTGAATCCCTGTGCTAGACTCTGCTTCTAGGGAAACTGAACTGGGACATTAATTTTTTATCCATCTCTTATTACCATTAATGCATTTACATTTATTTTTCTATATGTCTGCATTTTATATTAGATACATGCTTCATTTCAAGAAGTAAAGAGGAAATTTCAAAATATTTTTATTTTCTTAGAAGACATTAGGTCTGACAGTCTGAGAGCCACTTAGCTACAAATATAAATGTGAGATTATATGCTTACATATTTACTTTGGTGTATTTTATCTGCAGAGCATATCAATCAGATTTTCAAACATTTTTTAAAATTTGAATATTATTACTATATAAAATATAAAATTGCTAGCAATGACATTTCACTACTGTTAGAGACATTACATACACACAACACCCCTGGCCATCTTTTTGAGCAGTCAGATCACAAATTAATTCAAATTATAAAAAATAAGAACTAGGCATTGTTTTAATCTCCCTCTGCTAACAAGCTCAGAATCAAATTATAGCAGTAGTTGATGTGGCATTTTATAAGCAACTTACAAAAACTGAAAGGAAGATTTTTGTTGTTGTTAGTATTATACCCATCACAAAAATGCCTAGGAACAGAAGAGAAAAAGAAAAGAGCAGATAACTTAAAGCAGGTTATGAAAAAAATAAGAGCTGAGCCTTTTGGGAAGGAGTGGAATCAGCTCTGACACGCGCTCAAACAGATGCAGTATTAGACAATACCCACCTCTGGCCTCTTGAATACTTTTATTCATAATCATTATCTTATGTTCTAACATATCATAAGGAATAAGTGTGGGTGCAGTTGAGTAAACAAGAGTTTGAAATTCAATTAATTACCTAAACTTGTTTGAAACCCGGTCTTATATTTAAAGAGAAATAATAATAGCTGCCATACAACTTTCTTTTTTTTATGTGAGAATTAAATGTGACAATTTATGTTAAATTATACCTACATTGTTATCTAGAGAATTCACTAAGGAATATAGGCAAAGTGAATACTTGAGTTTTCAGGAAAATAGGTTCTACCAAAAAGGGATAGAGGTTGTAATAACTTGGAAAGATTTCTGAAAACTGTAACTATCTCTAAGTCTCTGAGAAAGGGAAAACTTGAGAAATAAAATAGATTGGTATGGCTCTTAAGAACAGAATAGAAAGATAAGCTACTACAAGTAAGTGATCTTCTTACCCTATGAACCAATATGAGGTGCTCAGGAGGGAAATGGCTTTAGGGAAAGAGAAGGCATTGCTCAGGTATATAGCGAGGGGCTGTTGAAGTAATTGATGCAGTATTTGAATTCTGTGTTAAAAGCTGATGAAGATTGGCATTTAAATGAAAGTATTGACCCAGAGACAGTCAATTTGTGGCAGCTAGTGACTATCATAACTCTTAACTTCCTCTATTTAATAACACAACTGACATTTTTTTGAACTAGTCTATGGTGTTCATGAAAATCTTGTACTTCCGAGCTCATCTGAGCCAACTTATGAATTACGTCATCACAGTGTAAAAGGCTATCCAGCACTTCTACAAGTGTGAATTCAGGAGCAACCATTTGGCCCGAAGAGGCTGTGCCAACAGAACATTTTGTAACTGATGGGGTGTTGCAAATTCAATCATGACATGTAGTCCAACGTGCAGGCAGCATAGTCTCCATTAGCATGGTGCATCTGCCACTTGGCTCTGGGAATGTATTGAGGACATTGATGGGCACATGCAGTTCCAGAATGTGTAGATTCTACAACTCAGGGAACATTTTATGGGAGAGAGTTTTTATTTACATTTTATTGAAAGTTTCATGATGTAACACAGTTGGATAAAGTCTGTTAGCAGTATGCCTGGAAAAATACTCACCAATGACTGCTCAGGAAACCCCACTGATTCTTGTTCTGTTCTTTAATTCCTATTTTTATCACTAAGTCATATAGTCTGGTAAGAAAATACTTTTTATAGTGCCAGTATTTTCACAGCTGAATAGTAATAATTTTTAACATTTTGGGGTCATTATTAGTAAATCTCAATTCTGCAGTTTGCCATATTGTTTTAGCTGATAAAGTGTGCCACTCTTGTATTACTGAAGAGTAAAAAATCTGTATAACAACACTCTGATTTGGTCTATGTAAGCATTTACAATTTTTCTAATAATAATTAGACTTTTTGAAAGCACTGTGGTAAGTGCCATTATATAGTAACTCATTTAATCCTCATAACAGCCCTACAAGGTATAGAGTACTCATATTAGGAGCAGAGTATGGAGTCAAACCATTTGACTTCAAATCTTGGGGCTCTGCATTTGCTTTTCTCTTGTAGTGAGTCCCCTTCCTAAGAATCCACATGGCTTGCTCTGTGCCATCTTCAGATTTCTACTCAAACTTCACTCTATCAATGTGGACTTCCCTGATTACTCTATACAAAATCACACCTCCAGCACCCTCTCCCCTTACCTGT
Source organism: Pteropus medius (assembly GCF_902729225.1). NCBI lineage: Eukaryota > Metazoa > Chordata > Mammalia > Chiroptera > Pteropodidae > Pteropus > Pteropus medius. The sequence goes on along the minus strand of NW_024349505.1, from coordinate 4,204,211 downwards.
TTGTTTCATTTTTATCCATAGCACCTGCCATCATTTAATATACTTTATTGTTATGTATTTATTTAAACATTGTATCTTTCCAATAGATTATAAATTTTATGAGGTCAGTGACTTTGTTTTGATAACACTTCTATCTCTAGTACCTAAAATTGTGCCTCAGTTGTAGCAAACAAAAAATTTTAAAAAGCTGAAAAAAATAAATGAATAAATATTTTCCAGCACTGGAAAAAAATTCTTATAGATTTGTTTCTATTATTCTATTATGATAAATACTTACAGTGTCATTTCAATTGGGGCTATAGACATATATAATTTAAGAAGCATAAAATGAAATGAAATTAAAATTTATTAAAATTTATTAAAATTAAATTAAAATTATTTTCCTAAGAATTCAAATCAACTGCCATTACACGAAGAGATGCCATTTTGATTTTAATCTCTGATTCTTCTAATGTAGAGGCCTGCTGATCTTTTGTTCACTGGTCTTTGGGTCAGTGTTTTATTTTCTTCTTAGTTCTCAAAGTTTGTTATCTTCATTGCAGAAAATTTGCATATATTCATTCGCTAAATAATTAACTATGTTAATAAAAAATATCCTTGTCCTACCTGAAGAACATCCCCTCATTCTTCCTGCTGCTACTATCTCCCTTGTCAGTATTGTTCTCTTCAATGCAATTACTGAACAATGTGTTTACTTCCTTTTTAACTTTGAACCATTGAAAACCATATTATGCAGTTCTGGAATCAGGTTTTCTCATGTGTTTACTATTTACAGTTCATAGTCATGTACTCTCATCTTCAATAAGCCACTATTTTTCAGGGTATACTAAATGTCTGGGACAATAGAAGAGAAACTTACACAAAATACAAACGTTTGTATTTAATTTAAGCATATAAACATACAAATAAATGAAACAGTAGAATTATGTAAAGTGCATTATGGGAACATATTAGAAGAAGGGATTATACCCGAGTCTAGTGGTAGTAGAAGGTATTTCAGAATGCAAATTTACAGAATTCCAGCAATGATGACATTTGATTTGCCCTTAAAGTTTAGATAGTGGGATATGTGTATGAGAGAGTGAGAATGGAAAGGCACAGCAGATGAAGAAAACATGAGCAAAAGGTGTTTTGTTTATAGATAATATTTAAAAACAGCCAATGCAATGCCTAGCACTTAATAATACAAATAATTTTATTAATATAATCATTTCCATCAATATACTAGCAGTACATATGACAGAGCTGAAATTGTAGCTCAGATTGTGATTCGGGCTATGCTATGACTTCAAATCTTGTGGTTTTAACCATCATGCCCTATTACCTTGTCACTCTGACTATACAAAACAATATTAATATTCTTTTGCTACTGGAATCTTGATGTCAAGACCCTAACTGAACCTTCCCCTAAAATCTCTACATAGGCATGTTTATAAGAGTTAGGTTAGAACTTGAAAATGATGACAGTTTTTTGAGGATGACTGTTACTAGGATTCACGTATTGATTTGACGATACTATAAAAAATAAGGATATTTACCTGATCTGAGCAACTCTTGCATGTTTTGTCATTTGGCAAAGTGGTGTCATGAGTGATAGAAAAGACATTTCACTCCCTCTGATAGAATAACTTTCTGTTTGAGTCTTTGTTAACAATTGATTTCATAATTAAAGAATGATGCCTTCATATAGTATCTTTAATAGTTCATTAATAGCTTAGAGGTATGGTATTAATTCACTTTTTAGGCATTGTTTTCACAACTGTGCAAATCTGAGGGAATATCAATCTAAATGGGGTCAAGCAAAGTTTCAGGTCACATAGATTTATTCTTGCTGGACAAATGAAACTGTGATATACTGATTGCTTTCCATGGAAGGTATTCACAAGACAAAAACAAGAAAGACAGCTAATAAAGGAACTCTACCTAGGTGATGTATGGTCCTGACCTAAGTGGCTGAACAGTCCTATAGGTTCTATGTGGCTCTTACAGCTCTGCGGTCATTGAGACACGCAGTGTTCACTAATGTGGGATTTGGGCAGCCTAGCAAAGCTGCCTGCATTTTTTGTTTATGTGGCCTTTTTAAGTTTGGGCTTCACCGACCTCTCTCTTTTTAAAGCCTCTTGTTAATTTTCCTTCCCCAGACTACCGGAACTCCAAAATCAAAAGCAGCGATTTTGTTAATATATCCAGTACAGTACTATTGAGATTAGTTAAAGGAGGAAACAATAGCTTCTTTTTTAATAGAAGATATGCAAATCTATAATTCTCTTCCTCCTGATTATTTTTGTGGTCAAGCTATAAAATAGCTCTATTGGTTTTATTATCCATATAAATATAAGTACAGTTAAAATATATCTTAAAATATGTTATTCAAACATATTGGCCTTCTTTGCAGGCTAAAAGAATTACGAGGCCAACTAAATGTGAAAATTAGGAGAGAAATTAACATTGATAAGGGGAAAGTAATGATACAGTAGTATAATATCTTCCGCAAGCTTAAGATGAAGGAAAGAGTAAAGAAAGGAGAAAATGCATTGTTTTCTGTTGTTCTTTCAGGTGTTCTTCATTTGTTTTTTTTTTTCCTCTTTTAATCAAAAGCTCTTTCATTACTTTTCACCAACTTTGTTTTTATCAAGGAGTAAAAATATACCTAGAATCTTTCACTACTTTCTGCTTAATATGTGTAACTGTGTGAAAGCATTATACATTTGTTTGAGAATGATTATAGATAGGAGACTTAAAGTGTGACAAAGAAAAGAAGGTTAAGAAAAAGAAATTTTTTTTCCCCAGTGAGCTTGCTGAGATGCAACTAAATTTTAGTTCAAACAATAGTGTAACAAATTCTACAAAAAAACATAATAGAAAAAAAATTCTGCAGCATGCAATCAGTTGCAGATAAATGTGGGAGTTATTATGAAAGTATTCCCCATGGCTTGAAATTCACTATGAATCTATATAGAAAGAGGCAAGCAGAATTCTAGAGAAATACAGTATATCAAAAAGATGGTCTTATTGTATATAAAGTAGTTAGACTTCACCTGGAGTACTATAAAATATAATGTACATGACACTTCAAGAAAGATGTAATTGTCTATGAAGGTATAACACAAAGTAGGCTGGGCCCTAAAGATGCCTATGTGAAGAACATGGGAGTATTTGCAATGGTCAAGGGAGGAATTTGTGCTGATACACAGGACATATTTCAATTTTAGTCAGTAATTAGTTGAATTGAGTCCAACAAGCCATGTTTCATTGATCTTGATATAAAAGCTAGTTTCTAAAGAATAGAGTTTTTTTCTGTCCTTTTTTTTTATGTCAATGATAAAAAGAATTCGATTTGGAACCTTCTACCAAAACATTTTAGAGAGCCTATATTTGATTGCATCACTCTTTTCAACTCTTTTGTATGATTTTTGCCATGTATACCTCCTACTCACTCTATGAATCATTCTATTATTTTACATATCCCTTTGTAATCTGCCCACTTTAATCAAAACCTAATCCATAAAGGCCTCATAAGTATGAAAATTGTTTGTGACAGATTGTGAGGATGTTAATACTGAACAACTCCAGTAGATAATAAAATAAATTAATAAAATAAATTGAAATAGAACACAGTGCAATAAATCTGGGATAGATTTAAAGCATAGTCATTTGTCTTGATTTTGTTAGATCACCTCACGTGATCCAAAGACAACAAAGTAATTTACATGTTAATCCCCCTCCCTGTTCCTGGATTCTTTGTGATAACTGCAATTAATTCTGCTCAATAATATTTTGGTGTTACAAATATTTTCAAAAATGGATAAGACTTTAATATCATTTGGTAGGTTTGAGGATTTTTTTGATTGATTTCATCCTCTGATGTTACATTTTATTTTGTAGACCTTCTCTTCCAAAGCTGAGGTAGAGGTTGAAAATGAAGCTTCTGATTTTCAACTGGCTACAGCAGCTTGAGAGTGCCAGTGACCACGTATAATCTCTCTTTATGAAGTACGCAGACACGTGGTGAGAAGGCTCTTGTACATGTAGATGATTCCAAAGCAAGATTTCATAACAAAAATCTGCGAGTCAATCAGGTTGACATAGGCAAAGCTTGTGCTAAAGCTTTTTGTAGAAGTTCACTTTACTCTTAATATTTGTAGGGCAATCGAGTTCTTTGATGGGCCTCAGCTGAGATTAAAGGGCCCACCTTGAAAACCAAGGGGGACGGTATTGCTACAATTCCTTTTAGCACCTGACCATACATCACCTGGAGGATAATTATACATCAATCTCAGTATTGACTGGAAAATAGAATTACCTCCTATTGTAGGCAGAATAATGCCCCTCCACCCCCACAAGGTGGTTATCTTTAATCCCTGGAACCTGTGAATATGTTAAGTTACATGGTAAAAGAAAATTAAGGTTGCAAATGGAATTAAGGATGTCAATCAGCTGCTCTTAAAAGAGGGCGAGAATCTCAAATCATGCAGGTGGGTCCAAAGTAATCACGAGCGTCTTTAAAAGTCAAAGAAGGCCTCAGAAGGGAGAGTTTGTAGGATGGCACAGTGGGAAAGACTTAGCTCGACGTTGCTAGAGTGGAAGAAAGAGCCAGAGATCAAGGAAAACAGGAACTCTAGAAACTGGGAAAGGTAAGAAAATGAATTCTCTCCTAGACTCACTAGAAAGGAATGTAGCTTTCTGATACCTTGAGGTTATCGCATTGAAATCCATGTTGATTTTTTCACCTACAAAACTGTAAAATGATAAATTTGTGTTATTTCAAGGCACTAAATTTGTGGTAGATTACTGCAGGGATAGAAAACTAATACACTCTCCCCCTACTTCATCCATTCTAATCATTCCTGTAAGCTGAAATTTGATACAAATCTACTTGCTACATGAGTTATCCATTGACAGTTTGGTTGCAGAGTCTTTTTGGAATTTTCATTGTTTTCTTTAAAACCGAATCCAACAAAAAATGTCTAATAAGCCTAACTAATGGTGTCACAGTCTCAAACCTCTAATTGTTAGTAGTAGCTGGCCGGCATCTTTGCCGTGATGTGGACAGTTCTTCCTAGCTCACTCCATACAAAGTATTCCTCAGAGCCCTCTAACAAATTAGCTTACTTAATTTAGGCTCTACTGCCACAGAACTTTCCTGACTTTCTCCATCAGAATTATTTCACTCTTATTTTATTTCTTTGTTTATATTTCTAATATAGTACTTTTCGTAGCTTAATATTTTGTGGAGCAATTTATTCACCAAATATCCTAGAGATATTTGCATGCGACACCAATGTGCAGAGATGAAAGAATGTATTGATCAAGAGGTATTTGGTTCATCAACTACACTTTAATAAAAAATAAATTTAAAAAAATGATTAGAAAAATAAAAGACATACTTGGTTACACTGAAAAATAATGACTCCCAAATCTTGGTAACTTAGGCACGACAGGGTTTATTTCTCAAGTAAACTAAATGTCCATCATGGAAACATTACTCATAATTGTTACAGAAAAAACAGCCCAGTGAACCACTCCTCATGATGGCTCTTAAATCTACCTAAAATGACACACACTGCATTTGCAAATACTGGGTAAAGAAAGTCACTTTAGCAAGCCCATGTGCAAAAGGATTAAGAAAACATACAGGCATAAGTCGGGGATATTACAGGTTCAGTTCCACACTATTGCAATAAAGTGAGTGTCACAACATAGAAAGCTGTAATCGTTTTGCTACTGGAGGATCTTGTCTTCAATTTATAATGAAACACAACATCTGTGAAGCAAAATAAAACTAGTGCAATAAAACAAGTTATGCCTGTAATCTTCTACTCAGGAGGAGCAGCAAATATTTAGAAACAATAACTTGGTCTTCCATAATAAACTAGATTTCCCTGGAAGTCTATAGAAGAGGTGAATGTCTGTGAGGATATTTTAGAAGTACAGTGTGTTTGGGTAGCCCAGTAGGACAAGAACAAGTGGGCAGAACAACATGATTTAAAGGTAACAGCCGCGTGATATTGATGTATTTGTGTATGGCGAGTGGAACAGAGCCTGTGGAGACAAAGAAAGGATAAGAGAATTTTTAGCAGTTTCTGTGTATGACATACTTGTGAAAGAGGGAGAAGTGTCCAAAAGGGAATTCACGAAGCTGTCCAGGGGGTTGGTTGTGAACCCACAGTACTGTACCTTTAAAGAAACCAGCTGCAAAGAGCCACATTATCTCTCAAAGCCTCTTGACTTAGACTGCTATATATTTGAATGTGTATCCTGCAGACACTGGACCTAAAATAGGGCCCGTAATCTTTGTTCTATGTATTTTTGGAGGTTTGTTCCTTTCAATTTGTCACTAAATTGTGAATGTCTGGCAAGTAAGATAAAAAAGAACTATATGAAATAAAAAAAGGCAAAATAATTTCTATTGGAACAGCAATTATATATCAGAAGATAAATTTTCTAAATAAAAGATGCTCTCATTGTGAATATTTAAATAGCCAGCAACTTATATGAGACATAAAATAAGAAAAAAAACCTCAGAAAATTTGAAAATAAAGGCATGAAAAAAAAATACCACACATATAGAACTAAATATAAACCAAAATAGTTGGAATCATAAAGTTTCACATTATACAAAAGGTATTTAGGAAATTCCTAGTTGACAGATTTTGGTGAAAAAATGGAAAATGAAGGAGAAAGAATGAATCATTTATACCCAAAAGGATTAACATGTTAACAAGTATTATAATCCAACATTTTGATCATAACTTTTTCCCAAAGTGCAGATCTCCAAGAATATTCTCTAACCTTGATTTTCAAAAATCATATGCATATTGAAGATTTATCTCATTATTTCATGTTATACTTAGTGAAAGCAGTGGTAAGATTTATTTTTTCAATCATATACAAGAGGGATAAAATGGAGCCATGAATTTGAATTAATTACTGAGGTTGAAGCATGAGGCAATAGGATCATGAAGGATGGTATCTGAAAACTGAAATAAAAAGGAAAAGATAAAATATAGGAAGAATCTAGAGACTATTGAATCAGGAGATTATAGTAACAGTCCTTGCATAAAGAGAAAAATGCTTGGATATAATACTGATTTATCCAAAGAATATAAAATTAAAAAAATTAAGGGTCAAAGAAAATTTGTATATATTGGCAATACAAATATATTGCCTATTCTGAAATAGTGCAAAGGGGGAAAATCGTAAATCATCAGCAACAGCAAAAGTCAATCCAAGTGCTGACAATAACCTTTAATAGAGGGGACTATACAGGCAATAGACGATCTCCATTGTTCAAGGCTTCAGGTACTTATTAATTTGGTACTTGTCAATAAGGAAGGATGTAGTAACTAAATTCATCCCCCTGCTCCCCCCCCCTTTTTTTTTTTTACCATGTCTGATATGGACAGACTAATTCTATTTTCCTAAACATATAGGGAGATACAGATGTTAAGAAAGTGACATTAAGCATGCCATCATAATAACTGGAAAAGGAATAAGCACACCACAACTGCAATTTCATTTTCATACTCTGATTGTTAAAAGCTGAGATTTATCTGTGGATAAGGTGACTACTACCAGAACATTTTGATGTGATGTTCAACTTATCCAAATAGTGACTTCTTCAAGATGATTACCCATTGCTGGCATTTAGGAGACGCATTGAAATTTATTTGGAGCCTGTTTTTTAGATTTATAATTCACTTGAAGGGTGGCATTTTAAAAAGAGTATTTTTCTTAAAACTTAAACTCTTGTGGATAACTATTTCCTTGAATTTCAAAAACAAATCACCTCACAACTTTCCTTTATATAAAAAGGTTATTTTTTTCTATAAAAAATTGGCTTCTGTTAAAGTCACACAGACACAAAGCAGAGGGACCTTGATGCTTTTTAATTACATGATTTTTCAAATAGCTTTGTGAGAACACTGTTGAACTCAACAGGTATGATCTAAAGTTGAGGCTAAGAGTTTGCTTTTCATCCATGTCGCTGGGGGCTCATCATGACTTCTTGGTGTTTATAAAAATATCAATGAATGAAATTCATAAGAAATATCCTTGGTTTACTCACAAGTGTCAGCGAAATAAACAATTTATAGTGAGAAAGCCAAAGGAAAAGACAATAGATGACAGGCTAGCTGTAGCCTTTTGTCTTTTCAGGGTCCTTTTGTTTCTAAACTGCAGATTTTCAAATAACAATTTAATAAGTATACAAAAGACGTGTGATTGTGTGTACACTCATGTGTGACTAAAGCAAATGGTTTAAGGCAGTGGGTTGTCTTAAAAAAATGTTAAATAGTAATGTGTAAAGTTAAGAAAACTACATTTAGTTTTAATATTTGCCAGAAGTTTCCACTTATTATCTTCCTAAACTGAGTGCCTTCACTTGTAAAAAGAGGATAATAGGAGGTCCTGACTAATAGGATTACTGTTTTTAAGGACTTACTATACTTATCATATACCCAATAATGTTAGTTAATGCTTTGATTTTGGGGTATTAATATTTTTAACATTTCACTTGGCAAGTACTTCAACCTCCAAGGAAGTTTCAAGAATAAGTATAGAGAACATGTTTATTCATTTTATACACATTCAACTACTGTTAACATTTTATTTTATTTGAATAAGTTGAGTAAAATATGGCCCTTTACTACAAAATCTTTCTGTATATTACCTTAGAAAAGGGAAGTTATTTTGTATAACCACAGAACAGTCATTAAATATAATAATTTAACAGTGATCTAATTCTATAATATGGATGGTCTATAGTTCAATATATATATATTTAATTTTAATTAGTTTCGAGTATGTAGCACATTGGTTAGACATCTACATAGTAAAATGATCCCCCTAATTGCTCCCTCCCTCCCCTGACCCTCCACCTAGCCAATGTATTAATGCTAACTGCATTCCTTATGCTGTGCTCCCCATCCCCATGACCATCAGCTACTAATTTGTACTTTTTTAGCCCTTCGCCCCATTCTCCCAGCTCCCAAAACCCCTCTCCCTATCACCAAATTGTCCACTATATTTGTGAGTCTGTTTTTGATTAGTTATTTTTATTCCTTAGATTCTGCATATAAATGAAATCATATAGTGTTTATCTTTCTCTTATCCTTTCAGTCACTCCATCCCTTGGTTTGAGCACTTCTTTTCCATTTGATAGGAATGTAGTTGTTACCATTCTTTATTCCTGTTTTTGATACATGTTTTTTCTTCTTAAAGAAGTCCTTCCAACATATCCTGTAAATCTGGCTTGGTGGTGATAAATTCCTTTAGCTTATTTTTGTCTGGAAAGCTCTTTATCTGTCCTTCGACTCTAAATGATAGCTTTGTTGGGTAAATTATTCTTGGTTGTAGATCCTGGGCCTTCATCCTGTCGAATATTTTTTGCCAAGCTCTTCTGTCCTGCATAGTTTCTTTTGAGAAATCAGCTGCCAGTCTTACGGGTGTTCCCTTATAAGTAATTATTTGTTTTTCTCTTGCTTTTAATATTCTTTCTTTGTATTTAAACTTTGGCATTTTACTTATCATGTGTCTTGGTGTGGCCTTCTTTGGATTTCTGATTTTTGGACTCCTCTGAGCTTCCTGGGGTTTTCGTCTGTTTCTTTCACCAGGTTAGGGGAGTTTTCCATCATTATTTCTTCAAACAACTGTTCAACATCTTGATTTTCTTCACTTACGCCAATCAGATGACTATTTGGAACCTTCATAGTATCACATATCCTCCTTAAATCATTGTTTTAGTCTTGGTATCTTTTTTCTTGCCATTCTGATTGAGTGTCCTGATTGGCTTTCCTGTCCTCTAGATAGGGCATTTGATTCTCTTCTTTATTCACTTTGTTTATTCCATTTAATATACTTCTCATCTCAGATAATGTGTTCTCCATTTCAGACTGATTCCCTCTCATAATATCCATCTCCATTGTTTTATCTCTTTGTTGGAGTTCTCTACATTTCCCAAAAACTTATCGAGCATCTTTATAACCAGTGTTTTGAACTCTGCATCTGTTATATTACTTGACTCCGTTATATTTGGATCTCTGTTCTGTTCTCTCATATGGTTTCTGCTTCTTTGTCTTCCCATTTTGGCCGCCTTTCCATGTCTGTTTCTTTGTACTAAGCAAAGCTCCTAAGTCTCCCGGTCTTATTAGTGTGGATTTGTGAAGTAGATGTCCAATGGCACAGTCCTGAGAGGGGTTCAGCTGCAGGCCAAATTTAGCCCGAGTGTCTGCCCCTCAGATGCCATCTGTTAAGATTTCACCAAGCAATTCACAGATCCTGTGCTTATAGTTGCCTCAAAAAAGCCACACCAGAAACTAAGACCAGTTGCCTTCAGTGTGAGTCTAGGCACTGCAAGTCTAGGTTCAGCAAGGAGCATTTGACTCACTGAGGATACACCTGGAGGTGACTTGGGTGGAGCCTTGAGTTGGGGATCCTCTGGTTGGAGCGATCTCTGTTATTCAGTTTGATGACATCATGGCTATGGTGGTGCTGAGCCCACTCAATGGGAGCAGGGAGGGCTCAACAGGGAACAATGGATACTGAAGGCACTTCTGTATCAAATGAGTCTCACTTCGGCCCTCACTTGGACAGTATCTCCCTGTAAGTCCCTCGTGCCCACTGAGTGCAGCTGAATGGGCACTGATGCTCAGAGTAAGAATATCCATCACTGTAAAAATCCGCTCATGACATGGCCCCTTTAAGAGGCTTCTGCCGCTGCGCAGCCTCCATCTCACTCAGCCGCTCAGGACCAGGCAGCCCTGCGTCCTCACCCCGTCCTACCTTCTGTCTTTGAAGGGTGATTTCTTGGATTTCTCCCTAGTTGTATGGCTTGTTCATCTAGATCCCAGGCGATTTTTCCTTGCTGCTTCTCCTTGTTTCTGCCACAACTTTGATTTGGTCGCCTCTATCGTCTACACCATTTTTTTTTTCTCTCTATAGTTCAATAGTTTTCACTTAAATAATTTCCTTTACAGCATTTTTTGTGCCACTTAAAGATATAGGTATTAAGTTGTCTATTTAGTCTTTTTAGAAATTTAGAATGGTACCACAGTGTTTCTTTGTATATTGCAACTTTTACATTTTAAAAGAATTTCATTATCTCCTATTTATATTCAATAGAAAGTGCTCAATCTGTTTTCCTGATGTTTCCTCATCATTAGGTACCCATTATATATTTCTGGCTGGAATAATACCTAAGTGATGTTTTCCATTCAGAAAATTGCATCCAAAAGCATTTGATATCCATCTGTCCCCATTAGTGATATTAATTTTGAATACCCAGAAAAGGTAATGTCTGATTGTCTGATTTACCATTTACCATTTTTTCTTCACTTGAAACTGATAAGCAATTTGTAGGAAACTATTTTAAGGTATGGAAAGAATCCGTGTTCATTGAAATTTCCCCCCAAAGCTTATCATCTACTATTGATTCTCTGCTTAACAGAACTTTACTACATGGATGCAAAATAACTTTCCAATCCAAGTATCTATTCCACATTTACTAGGCAGTATTTGCCATTCTATTGTAAGCAACAACTCCCCTCCCATTTATATATGTATTTATTCATGTTTATATATGTATATATTATTTATTAATGATTGACATAGACTGACAAACTTTTATTTTTTTCATTGTTTCTAATTCGTTTTCATATTTAATTATCTTGGTGTTCAGATTGTCCCAGATTTGACCAGTGGGCCCCTTCAGTCTAGCACCTGTGCCCATGTACCATGTCCCCATCATTCTTTGCCAGCTGTTGCTTTATGACATCATAGACCTGGGAATAACCTTTTTCTTTTAGTGGGGACTATTATCAGAAAATAAGATCTCTGAATGTTAAATGTACTTATTAATTTGAAACATTTGCTTGTAGGACCTTTTAATGGTCAGAGCTTGGAAGCACATGCAAATATATGTTCATATATTCATATATCTGTATCTATACATACACATGTATATATACATATTGCTTATATACATATATGTGCATACATATGCATACAAATAGAAATCAAGTTGAAATCTATATACCTCTGTTTCATACATCCATACAACATTCTTTCTTGTATTCCTTATTCCATATTTTTATTTTCCTCCAACATTGAAAACAGACTTCCAATATATGCACATTAACTAATTTAATCATATAATGCATCTAAAATTTCAGAATTTCTTTACTCATACAACTAAAAATATGAAGTGTTCTAAAAAAAGTCCATAACTTTTTGTCAATATCCCCTCCCCTCCCCAACTCATACACCCAAGACCAAGGATATATGGTTGAATAATGTGCTTATAACTTAAATTAGTTTTTTCTTTTTCTGTCAGTGTGTTTGATATTCTTTCAAAAATAATTATATTCATATTTTTCTTTTATTTTTTATTGTGCAATGTAGTCATGCTTCCAAAAAATTAAGTTGTGCAAAAAGACATACTCAGAAATGACTCTTTCCCATATCCATTCTACTGTTCCCCCTACTCCCTCCAAGATAATGTTTCATTTTTTTGTTTATCTTTTCTATATTTCTTTTTGAAAAGATAAGCAAATTTGTGTTTTCTTATCCCCTGCCTTTAAAAAGAACAAAACATGACATAATATATATATTAGTTTATATTTTTCCTTTTTTACTTTATAATACATGCTAGAAGTTCCTCTATATCTGTTTATAGAACTCATTCTATTTTTTAAAGTCTTACAGTATTACATGTGATATGTAATACAGTTTATTAAATGACTCTCCTATGCTTGAATATTCCAACGTTTTTCAATGATAAATTACACTGTAAAGATTAACTTTGTGCATACGTGTTTTTCTATTCTGGGAAGTGCATCTTCAGGGTATATTGTTAGAAGTGGGATTGCTGAGTTGAAAGATAGATGTCCCTGTAGTTTCATTAAATATTCCCAAACCATAGTTGTTTCAATTTGCAATACCACTAGCAGTGTATGACTTTGTTTCCTCTCATTCTTAACAAAGGTGTACTGCCAAGCTTTGGATCAATGCCAATTTGGTGAGTTATATTGTGTTTAAAACCTTGTGAAACAGTGTTATATTTATAAAATGTAAAGAATGAAAGCTGCAGAGATACAATTTTCTTTTTCAGTGGCAATTTGTGGAACATGGATTCAAAGTGATATAATTTTTTCAAGTTCATTTTACCAAAAAGAAATTCAAAATTTATCTTTCAAAATTTCCCCAGTAAAGTAATAGATGCCATGAAATTTCGTGGTAATAGTTTATGTCACTATATATAAAAATAAAGATACTAGTTTCTAAGGAAATAATAGAAAGTCTTTCTTCATATGTCAAAGATTATTAAAAAATATAATATTAGGGGAATGAAGCAGAGGCCTAGAGGGAATAACAGAATCTGAAAATCATAAAAGATTGGCCATATAATTGAGTATCCATCTGTGATCATTTTGAGAACAAAAGAATACTTAATAAACTATTCAGAATGATATTTACATAGTTCTATGATTTTGAAGTATTTGTTGACAGTTTTTTGAAGTAACATTTGTTAATAGTATTAAATAGATTTCAAGTGTACAAAATTATAATTTGATATCGGTATACTCTATTGCATGCTCATTACCCAAAGTCTAGTTTTTATTCCTCACCATATGTTTGACACCTTTTACCCCTATCGCCCTCCCAACCCTCGTTGCCTCTGGTAACTAACAATCTATTGTCTGTATCTATGAGTTTGTTTTTGTTTCGTTTGTTTTTTTTTGTTTTTGTTTTATATTCCACATAAGAAAAATAATGCAGTTTTTGTCCTTTTCCATCTGACTTATTCACTTAGCATAATACCCTTAAGTTCCATCCATGTTCTCACAAATTGCAATATTTCATCTTTTACGACTGAGTAGTCATTTGCGTGTTTATGCATGTGTGTGTGTGTGTATTTACATATACATATAGACCACATCTTTATCCATTAATCCATTAGTGGATACTTAGGTCATTTCCATATCTTGGCTGTTGTAAATACTGCTGCATTGAATATAGGGGTGCATATATTTTTTCAGTTTAGTATTTTTTTATATTCAGATAAATACACAGAACAGGAATTGCTGGATCACATGGTAGTTCTAGTCTTAATTTTTTGAGGAAACTCTATACTGTTTTCCATACTGGCTGCACCGTTTTACAATCCCATAAACAGTGTATGACCTTCCCTTTTCCCCGCATTCTCTTCAGCACTTATTATTTCTTGTCTTTTTTGATGACAGTCATTCTAACAGGTATGAGGTGATTTCTCATCGTGGTTTTGATTTGTGTTTCCCTAATGATTAGTGATGTTGAACATCTTTTCATGTGTCTGTTTTTCACATCAATGGACATATAAAAATTCTATTCAACTATTTTCAAAAATAAAATTATTTCTAAAATATAAAATGTAGCATAAATACATATACTTAATAGAAAGTGTTTTCCTTTTTTAACTGAACATTAAAAGTAACAGTTTAATTTTTGGCTAAAAAGTACATCCACATACTGTATAAGTATATTAACTTATAAAATGTCTCTAATTTTTCTAAAGAACATATTTTAGCCTGATTTCTTAATTCTGTATTGCACAAAATTTCCATCACTACTATTATTGCATAAAATGGTTAATAAATTTGAAATTGTTGAAATTTTTGATTGACCACTCTCTACACCATAATATTTCTAACCTAGAAAACAGTCTATACAGTAAGATTTGAATAAATTCTGTCACATAGCAAAATTCTTCACTATGATTATTTTTGTTGAACTGTGTAAATATTTGGCTCAAATGTTTTCAGACTTTCTCTTGGCTTTCATTCAGAGTACCTTTCCTAAACAATTTTTTGACAAGACAAAACTCACCAAATGTATTGTCTGTTTATAGTTCTCTTGAATATTTTACTAAGTGTAGATGCTCCAAAGTAGTAGATTTCAATTTCATGATATTCTTGTATAGACTATAAAGGAGTCTCCCCACAGATTGAAATATTCCACAGCCCTTTTAGGAGACCGAGCTCCCACTGCTTAATTTGTTGCATTTCTCCCTTGCTTTTATGTAGACAAATTTTATTGCTTTTCTCTTTGCAAACATTGTTTTCAATAATTCAAAGTGGCCTAAATTTCACATGCTAAAGTTTATGTGATGTTCTATTTGTTGAATGTTTTACTTAGTTTTCTCATTGAGTTTTAACAAAATACATCTAATATATTAAAGAATTACCTTTTCAGATCTAATACCAAGGTGTCAGGATGGCAGAGTGGTCTAAGGTGCCAGACTCAAGCTCAGATTCCCAAACCTAATACCATTGTAGGAAACCTAGGCTGATTTAAAAATTTATTAAAGTTTCAAAATTTCTAAATTCCCATTAAGGACAAAAGTACTTTTAAAAAAACTTGTATTCAATCTCACCATGAGGATCATCAAATTTTTTTAGGTCATTTGCTCTTTAGGTCATTTGCTCAATTTATCTATTAATTCTATTTAGTTGAATTGAATATTATAGCTTGCTTGAATAAAATGTCTTACAAAAAATTTCAAGTACATTTATGTTGCGTAGGTTTTATAATTTAGTGAGTGCATTGACTTTGTTATAATCTACCAATATTTATATTTGTATTTAAAATCTTCACTGGGTTTTAAACTGAAGATTAAGATCTAATTTTAATCTTCAAAAGAATGCACTTTCAAAAGCTTTATTTTGATTCTATGAATTGGATGAAAATATTGAACAATTATTTTAAGTATTAAAACATCCAATTTTACACTTAAGTAATAACACTAACATTACTCAACTAAGGTCTGCTAAAGGAACTAGTATGTTAACAGCTACCATCTCACTTTTCAAAAGTGCACAAGAATTCTTGGATTAAAAAAAAAAAAGATGTCTATTAAATAAAACACCATGCTTCACCAAATAATATACAAATAAACCTTTTGGACTTACCCTCGTTATTTATCTGGCTCACATTCTTAACATACAGATTTTTAATTTTATTGAAATATACTTGAAGTATAACTGTAAACTTAAGGTGTACACCATAATAATTTGATACACATATATTGTAACATCATTGCTATTGTAGCAATAATTAGAATTTTTATCACATTACATTAATTCTTTTTAGTGGTAGGAATCATTTAAGTTCTAGTCTCTTAGCAATATTACATTATTACTATCTATATTCTCTATACTGCGCATTGGGTCTCTAGAAATTATTTACTACTCATTGCAAGTTTGCACCCTTAAGCATATGTCCTGTCTCTCCACTCTCCAACTCCCATCTCCATGTAACCACATTTTGTTTTTATGAATTTGGCATTTTTATATTCCACGTACAAACAATATCCTACGTTGTCTTTCTTTGTCTCACTAATCTCACTTAGGTGGATCTTGACGTCATGCCATGTTGTTGAAAATGAAAGGATGCCTTTCTTTATCATGGCTGAATAATATTCCATGTGTGCATGTATGTGGGAGGATACATTCCAAGCCCCCAAGTGGATGCTTGAAACAGTGGATAATACCAAACCCTAGGTTTACTATGTTTTGTCCTACCCATACATATTTTCACTTAAAGAAAGCACTTTATGGTTTCTCTTTGGCATATCTGAATTGCCAGCAGCAGTATTTTTGTGCTTCAGGGCTATTATTAAGTAAAATAAGAATTACTTAAATGTAAGCAGTGCAACACTGTGACAGTCGGACTGATATAGAGCTGATTACTAAGTCACTAAATAGCAGGTAATGTATACAGTGGTTATACTGGACAAAGGGGTAATTCACAACCTGGGTAGGATAAAGCAGGGTGGTTTAAGATTTAATTACACTACTCAGAACAGCTTGCAATTTAAAAGTGATAAATTATTTATTTCTGGAATTTTCTGTTTAATATTTTCAGAACATGGTTAATTGTGGATAACAGAAACTGCAGAAAGCAAAACTGCTGGTAATGGGATACTGTATTTAATTTGGCTTGCTAATATTTTGTTGAGGAATTTTACATCTATGTTAATCAGAGATAATGGCCTTAATTTTCTTAGTGTCTTTGTCTGGTTTTGATATCTGGCCTCATAAAAGGAATTTGAAAGCATTTACTTCTTCAATTTTTTGAAAGAGTTTGAGGTGAATTGAGATTAATTCTTCTTTGAATGTTTCTTAAACTACACCAGAGAAGTTGTATAGTCCTGGACTTTTATTTTTTAAGATGTTTTTATTATTGATTCAATCTCATTGCTAGTAACCAGTTTACTCAGACTTTTATTTTTTCATGATTCAGTTTTGGGAGGTCGTATATTTCTAGTAATTTATTTATTCTACGTTGTTCAATTTGTTGGTTTATAATTGTTCATAGTAGACTTTTATGATCCTTTGTATATCTGTAGTATCAATTGTAACATAAACTCATTTCTGATTTCATTTATTTAAGCTCTCTTTTTTTAGTGAGTCTAGCTAAAGATTTGTCAATTTTGTTTATCCTTTCACAGAGCAGCTCTTAGTTTTATTGATCTTTCTATTGTATTTTTAATCTCTATTTTATTTCTACTCTAATCTTTGTTATTTCTTTCCTTTTACTCACTTTGGGCTTATTTTGTTCTTGTTCTTCGAAGTATAAAATTAGAATGAGTTTTTTTGTTTCTTGAGGTAGGCACGTATCCCTATGAACTTCCCTCTCTTAGAACTGCTTTTGCTGCATCCAGAAATTTTGATATGTCCTATTTCCATTTTAATTTGTCTCATGGTATTTTTAAATTTCTCATGCGATTTCTTTTTGACCCATGTGTTGTTTAGTGACAAGTTTAATCTCCACATACTTGTGAATTTTCCAATTTTCTTCTTAGAGTTTATTTCTAGTTTCATACCATTGTGGTTAGAAATGATTGATAATATTTAATCTTCTTGAATTAAGACTTGTTTTATGACCTAACAAGGTTTATATGGGAGAATGTTTCATATGCACGTGAGAAAAATGTGTATTCTGTTTTTGGATGACATGTTCTCCATATATCTTTTAAGCTCATCTAAAGTGTCACTTAAGGTGAATTTTTTTTTTTTGGTACTCTGCACTTTTTCACTTTTATCTACCATTTTATTTTAAACTAATTGTGAGTGGGTGATGCATGTAAAAGATGTACATTTCAAAGGCTGAAAAATGCATATACAGAATGAAGGTAAATCTCTCTTCATTTCTTTCAACCACGTATTTCCCCTCCTAAGCCAACTACTGTTGTAGTTGTGATCAGTTTCCTAGTAAGGATTTAAACATGTTTCTCTGTGCACATATTCTATATGCCATTCAAGATTAGGGGGTCCCTCTTCTGTCTCCCATAGTCTTATGGCTTATCTTCATTATGGCATTCATAATATTGAATGGTTAATTGTTTATCACTATCTTCATTATGGCATTCATAATATTGAATGGTTCGTTTCTCACTATAAACTGGGATTTCACTGGGTGTGAGGATTGAGATTTTTAAAAATTTTCATATTTTGTTTTTCAATTATAGCTGACATACAATATTAGTTTCAGGTGTGTAACAGTGATTAGATGTTTATAAAACTTATCAAATAATCACCTAATAAATCCAGTACCTACCTGATATCATACATAGTTATTATTACATTACTATTGACTATATTCCCCATGCTTTACTCTATACCATGACTATTTGTACCAATCTGTGCCTGTTAATCTCCTCTCCTTCACATATTTCCCCAATCCAGCAACCATCATAATGTTATCTGTATCTGCGAGCTTGTTTCTGTTGTGTATCCTTTTCTCTAGATTCCATATATAAGTGAAATCATATGACATTTGTCTTTCTGTGTCTGACTTACTCCACTCAGTATAATACCCTCTAGGTCCATTGATATTGCAGATAGCAAGATTTCATTCTTTTTTATAATTAATATTCCATTGTATATGTGTATCACTTCTTTATCCATTGGTGGACATCCAGGTTGCCTCCATATCTCGCCTTTTGTAAATAACACTGCAATGAACATATGGATGCACGTGTCCCTTTGACGTAGTGTTTTAGGTTTCTTTGGATAAATACTCAGAAGTGGGATTACTGGGTCCTTCTTTTAGTCTGTGTATCTTTGGATTTAGTGAGTCTCTTATTGGCAACATATGTAAAGGGCTTGTTTTCTTATTCATTCAGCCACCTTATGTCTTTTGATTGGAGTATTTAATCCATTTATATTTAACAGAATTGTTATTAGATATGCAGTTATGACATTTTATTATTCATGTTTTAAAAATTGTTTTCCTTCTTAAAGAAGTCCCTTTAACATTTGTTATAATACTGGTTTGGTATTGATGAACTCCTTAGCTTTTTCTTATCTGATAAACTCTATTTGTCCTTCGATTCTTAATGATTCCTTTACTGGGTAATCTTGATTTTGGTTAGAAACTTTTCACTAACTCGAATATTTTCTGTCAGTCCCTTCTGGCTTGCAAAGTTTTTGTTTAGAAATCAGCTGACATTCTTATGGGGGTCCCTTATAGGTAACTAACTGGTTTTCTCTTGCTACTTTTAAGATTCTCTTATCTTTAACATTTGGTATTTTACTTATAATGAGTCTTGGTGTGGGCCTTTTTGAGTTCATCTTCTTTGGGATTCTGCACTTCCTGGACTTGTGTGTCTAGTTCCTTCACCAGGTTAGAGAAGTTTTCAGTCATTATTTCTTCAAATAAGTTTTCAATTCCTTTCTCTCTCTCTCTCCACACACCACCCCCTTTTGGTACCTCTAGGATGTGAATATTGGTATGCTTGATGTTGTCCCAGTGGCCCCTTAAACTATCCTCATATTTTTGGATTTTTTTCTCCTTTTGCTGTTCTGATTGGGTGTTTTCTACTACATCTTCTAAATCACTTGTTCAATTCCATGCTTTAATATACCATTGATTCCCTCTAATGCATTTTTTAGTTATTTCATTCTTAATTTTTGACTTTTTTTTTTTGTTTTTCTATCTTCATTTTTATGTTTCCTATCTTTTTGTTGAAGTTCTCATTGAGATAATTGAGTATCCTTTTAACCAGTGTTTTAAACTCAGCATCTGGTAGATTGCTTGTCTCCATTTTGTTTAGTTCTTTTTCTAGAGCTTTGTTCTGTTCTTTAATGTTCTTTCAAAGACACATTTCTTCATCTCCCCATTTTGCCTGCTTCCCTGAGTTTGTATGTATTAGGTAGAACTACTATGTCTCCTGGTCTTGGTAGAGTGGCCTTATGTAGTAGGTGTCCTATGGGGCTCAGTGGCACCATTTCCCTGATCACCTGAGCCAGGTGCTCCAGGTGTGTGTCTCTTGTGTAGGTTGTGTGTGCCCTAATCTTATAGTTGAGCCTAGGTTGCTATTTATATGTCAATAGGAGGGATTGATTCTAGGGCTAATTGTGAGGACTTTCCATGACTACAGTGGAGGAGTTCTGTAGGGGTTAACCCTACAGAGTGGGATTTGGTTTAGCAGGGCTCTGGTCCCTGACGAATATGCCCTTTGGTTGTGGTGTTAGTGGAGGCAGCTGGGTGGTGCTTTGGCTCTAGGTCTCAACCAGCCACTGGGCATACTAGCCCTGAGGTCTCCTGGGAGGGGTCCCACCTCAGGCCAAATTCAGCCCCCACATGTGCCCTGCCTGGGGTTATCTGGAATGAGCCACCAAGCGATCCACAGATGTTTTCACTTACACCAGGAACCAATCAAGGCTGGATGCAGCTAGTGTTGGGCTTGGGGATGTTTATCAAGGGAGATGGAGTACACAAATGTCAAATGCTACTTGTTTGGGTGTGTGAACCTTTGAGAGATTTTAGGAAGGTCTACAGCATGAGCCAAGACAGGCCGTTTGGATGAAAGCCACTGGAAATGGCTTGAGTGGGCCCACAAGTTGGGTCTGGCAGAGTCTTAGGGCATCACGAGAGTGGGTTGAACATTGTTCCTTTGTTAGGCCCTCCCTTCTCCCATTGTGCAGACTAAGGTATATCTGAGACTCCATCAACCTGGGAGTCTCAGATATACCTAAGTCTGCACAATGGGAGAAGGGAGGGCTTAACAAAGGAACAGTGCCCTCTGTCAGCACTCCTTTCTGAGAGAAAGCTGTCCCTTCAGCCCTTGTCTGAAGCGAGATACTCAATTCCCCCCACCACACCCCCAAACGTCCCTGGTGCCTTCTGAGATGTTGCTCCAGTGCTGGAGTGCAGAGCAAGTGAGCCAGTCAGACTTACTCCTTTAAAAGGAGTTATTGGGACTCCTGCAGCCCTCTTTCTCACTCAGCCACAATCTCCACTGGTTTTCACAGCAGGAAGGATTTTTCTTTCCAGCACTGATGCTCCAGGCTGGAAAGCCCAGTGTGGATCTGAGACCCCTTGCTTCCCTGGGGGCACCTCTACAGCTGAAATATCCCTCTGTATTCTCAATCCCTATAGTGGATGTGGAACCAGCATGTTTTGCACCTCCGCCACTCTTACTAGTCTTGGTATAGCGTCTGTATACCCTTAGTTATAAGATTTCTGTTCAGCTATACCAGGCGATTCTCATTGTTGGTTGTTATGTAGGTTAATTTTAATTTCAATGTGGTTGTGAGAGGAGGTCAGCATAGCATTTTCCTACTCTGACATCTTGACCAGAACTGCCATTTTTTTAATTGATTTTCTTTCTGGCTGATCTATCCATGGATGTAGGTGGAGTATTAAAGTCCCCTACTATTGTTTTGCTGTCTATTTCTACTCTTAGGCAAACTTACCCCTTAGGTCTCATATATGTGCTCCTTTGTTGGGTACATAAATATTTATATCCTCTTGTTGGGTTGACTCTTTTATCATTATGTTTTTCCTTTCTATGTCTCTTATTACAGTCTTTGTTTAAAAGTCTCTTCTGTTCGATATAGAATGACTATACCCTAGCTTTCTTTAATTCCATTTTTAATTAAACAT
Source organism: Pteropus medius (assembly GCF_902729225.1). NCBI lineage: Eukaryota > Metazoa > Chordata > Mammalia > Chiroptera > Pteropodidae > Pteropus > Pteropus medius. The sequence continues at coordinate 4,182,284 of NW_024349505.1, read as the reverse complement.
TTTACGTATAATAAATACAAACTTTTTAGAGCCACTATAAAGAAAGCACATCTGCACTGAGCCTGGCTCTGTGTAGCGTGATGCTGGATTATGTCTTGAGAAGTAGGGGTTCTTTTTAAAATCAGGCAAATTTTTACAACTTTGATTCCTAAAAATAACGTCTCTTTCAAAATATATTTTAACATATAACAAAAATTTTAAATAACCCTCTGAGAATTTGGAAAAACCCAGATTCAAGGACAGTTTGTCTAGTTAAAGAATACAAGAGTAGATGAAAAGTACTGCTTGATTTAAGCACTCTGAAAAATTTTAAAGTGCTTTGAAGATGTTTATAACATGTCGGCAAACTTTAAAATATTAAAAAAAGACCTTTTAATTTTCTTTTTTAAAGTTAATAAGTCTGATAACACAGAAATATCTCAAATTGACCAACAAGTTAAAGAATGCAACAACAACAACAAATCACAAATAAAGTTCATCAGTGGGTATTGTCACAGAAGTGGTCAAATGACTAACTGAAAATTTCTTCCTCTATCACTTTACTTTTGGTCATAAATTCCATGGGGATATTTAGTATTTCATTTTTGGAGTCTTAGGAGGGGTGGAGTTGTTAAAGCATTATCTAACTTTTAGATTAAATTATGAAAATTTGATTTATTAAGAAAACAAGCAACTAGAAAATATCTTAGTCCCGAGGTAATGCATTCTCCATATTCCATAAGAGACGGCAATCTGACAGAGGCCTGTTCTGGGATACCTTCTGCTGCGAGTTTCCCAAGCCTGTGGAGAAAGCTACCCCTGGCTTTCTCTATGACATGAAGAACTTGTCTTTTCCTCGTCAGTTTGCACTTGTTCAGGGTGTACAATTCTTTAGTCCTTTTTCCCAGAAAGCTGGTTTCCTCCATGAGACACATGTTCTTCCTATCAAGAAAATGTCAGGTCAGTGGGACCTGGGAAACTACATATTCCATCAGGGATGGCCGATGGTCTGCACCAGCTGCAAATTGTCTGTCTGAACCATATCCTGGCTTTCTTTTGGTTTCTATTTACATGGAACATGTTTTTCCATCCTTTCAATTTTAGTCTGTGTGTCCTTCTGAAATGAATCTCTTGTAGGCAGCATATGGATGGGTATTAATTTTATTCAGCCACTCTATACCTTTTAATTGGAGAATTTGCACATTTTCATTTAAATTATTGATAGACATATACTTACAGACATTTTCTTAATTATTTTCTGGCTATTTTGTATTTCCTCTGTTTATTTCTCTATCTCTCCTTTATGGTTTGATAACTTTAGTGGTGTACTTAGATTTCTTTCAAATTATCTTGTGAATATCAACTATGGATTTTTGTATTGTGGTTACCATGACACTTACATATAACAACTTATGTTTATAAGTCTATTTTAAGTTCATACTTAATTTGGAACACATTCTCAAACTCTAAATTATAGTCACCCCACATTTTATTTTTGATATCACATTTTTCATCTTTTTATCTGTGTATTCCTTAATTATTGTAGCTATAGTTTTTACTGCTTTTGCCTTTTAACCTTCATACTAGCTTCATGCTGGTTTTGTAATTAATCCACAACCTTTACTATGTATTTACCTTTACCAGTTTTATACTTTCATAGTTTCTTGATACTAATTAGCACTCTTTCAGTTTCAAGAAGTCCCTTTAACATTTTTAATGGGAATTTTTTTTTTTTTTTTTGCTTTTGTTTTTATCTCTTCTTCAATTTAAATTATAACTTTGCTGGGTAAGTATTCTTGAAAGATTTTTTTTTCTTTTACACTTTAAATATATAGTGCCACTCTTTTCTGGCCTGCAAAATTTTTGCTTAAAATATATTGGTTGTCTTTTGAGGTTTCCTTGTACCTAACAAGTTGTTTTTCTCTTGATACTTTTAAGATTGTCTTTATCATTAACTTTTGATGTTTTAATTATGATTTACATGGTATAGATCTCTTTGGGTTCACCTTATTTAGAACTCCATAAACTTCCTGGATATGAATGGCTGTTTCCTTCCCCAGGTTAAGGAAGATTTTAGCCATTATTTTTCTAAATAATTTTTTTGCCCCTTTTCTTTTTTCCTTCTGGGACTGTTATAAAATTTGCTTAATGTTGTCTTATGAGTCCTTTAAGCGATCTTCACTTTTTAATATTTTTTCTTTTTGTTGCTGGCTGGGTGAGTTCAACTGCCTTATCCTAAGATCACCGATCCCTACTTCTGCTTAATCTAATCTGTTGTTGAACCCCTCTAATGTATTTTTCAATTCAGCTAATATATCTTCAGCTCTGTGACTTCTGTTTGGTAATTTTTATATTTTCTGTCTCTTTGTTAGAGTTCTCACTGTGTTCATTTTCTTCCAAGTTCAGTAAACCATTTAAAGTTCATTACTTTGAACTCTTTATCAGGTAATTTATTTATCTCTTTTCATTTGAGATTTTTCTCATTTTTGGTTTGGAACATATGTCTGTGTTTCCTCATTTTGCTTAGCTCTGTGTTTCTATATATTAGATGAAACAGCTAGCTCTCACAGTCTTGAATGAGTTGCCTCTTCATAGGAGATGAAACTTATCGTTCAACCCTGCCTTAGCTCTTGGTTATCTCTTGAACCTTTGTGATTGTTCAAGCAGCCTCTTCTATTTGTAATAACTTTCAGTTGTCAAGGGTGAGCTGAGACCTGTTAAATGTTACAAGGGAGAGATCTCAGTCAGCAACTAGTTTCAGGCTGATCGGAAGCCAGATCCTGAGGCAGCAGCTTTTAAAGTATGCAAATACATACAGTCCTATAGTATTGTAATTGTAAAACTCCCTGGCCTCTGTACCAGGTGATCTGGAGGTGCTCCCTGGGTGTCAGTTGCAAAAAATAGGGGCTCAAGCTCTCCTGGGCACCAGAGCCAGGCTATCAAGGGGCATCCCCTGTGTGGCAGCTGCAAAAAGCAGGTCACCAGATGTAAAGACTATGGCACTAGTCCTGTGTAAGAGCTCCTGTTCAGGAAATAATGGCACTCTGGAGCATGGTAGAGGGAGAGCATTTAGATAGTACCCACATTCCAAGGTCTATGAAAACGTTTACTGTCAGGCCTTAGAAATGTGTTTAATTAGAAACTTGCCCCATGGGCTGCTGTCAAGCTTATAGACACAGAGAGATCGAGCTCTTGGTCTGTTGCCTCTTACCGTGCCTTGAGGGCAGTAGCTGTTAAAGAACACTTTCTTCATTGGTTATATTCCCATGGGACTCTGGAACATCAGGCCCTTTGGCATCCAAAATCAGGCAACATAGAAATGCCCCCTAGTAGTATCTTCAAAAATCAGGATGCGATACAAGGGTATAAGCTCCTTTCTGGGAGATAGCAGCAAGCTGGAGTGAGGAAGAGGAAGAGCACACAGAGGGTGCAGTTGCCCTCTTTTGGCTTCATTAGGCCTCTAAAAATGTGCTCTACCAGAAGCCTGCCCCTCAGTCCAAAGCTCTTAAATACAAAATGGGCCGCTTTCTCAGGAAGGCTAGGGCTATGTTTCATTCTGATATCTGTGCAATGTCCTGGGGGCGATAATCTGCCAACTGTCTCTTAAATTGTTATAGTTCCATGGGACCCAGGAATGCAATACCCCCTGGCCTCTAGAGCTAGGTGCTTAAGGGTTGCCCCTGGGTTATAGACACAAAAAATTAGGGCACCAGATTTAAAATAAATAAATAAATAAAGACCAGACCTGTGTAACAGCCCCCCTATGGGAGATACTGATACTGTGGAGCGGGGCAGAGGGGAAGTGCAAAGATGGTATCCACCACTTTAGGCAAGGCAGAAGGATTGCTCAGAGTTGGCTCCCACCAGCTTTAGAGAGGAAGAGGGAGAAGAGTACAAGGATGGCCCCTGAAGCTTTAGTGAGTCAGAGAGTGATAATGCAGTGATGATGCCCACTGGCTTTAGTGAGGCAGAGAAGAACACACGAAAAAGTGGGGGGGGGGAATGTCACTTGTTGCCTGCTGGCTTTAGCAAAGTAGAGAGAGCACAAAATGGCTCTCACCAGTGCCTCTGTCACCAGAGAGTATCCCAATAGGCCCCTGCCCCTCAGGCTGATGCTTTAAGATTAGCAAATGAGTCTCTTTGACAAAGTCAGGTGCTTTCCAAACTGTGGCTTTTGCCCTGGGCAGTGGGTTGAGTGAGTCTGTGAACTGGCCTTTTAAGAGGTGTTTCTCAGTTTGCTACAGCCCTTTGGGACTTGTGGAAGTCATCGCTGTTTTGTTTTCAAAGTCGGATATTTTTGGAGCTCATTTCTCAGGTGCCAGGGTTAAGAATTGGGATGCCTGATATGGGGTATGAACCCTTCACTCCTCAAGGAGAAGCTCTGGGTTTGTGAGTTCCCTCCTGAGTGTGGGTCACTGGGCTGCTGGTTGGGTTTATGGAGAGAATGAGTTTCAGCCTCTCCAACCTGCCTTCATGTGGCTCTTATCTCATTTGAAGTGAAGAAGCTGTTCAGCTAGTTTTCAGGTCATTTTCAGAGGGAATTGTTCCACTTGTAGCTATAGAGTTGATATGTCTGTGGGAAGAGATTAGTTCAGGATCTTTCTATTTACAATCTTGTACTTCCTAAGGTTTGTATTTTAAAATTCTCATTTGAAGAATTTTGTATTCCATATGAGGGTCCATTCAGTTACAAAAAGAGTTCTTAGTTTCAAGTTTGGAACTACAAAATGTGTTTCTACCCCATCCGGGTGTTGGCACTGAGGGAGAAGGTAGACCAGCAGGCATGAGGGCTGCCAGAAAGGACTGTCTGGAAGGGCAAGCAAGAATCCCTTTTTATGTTTTTGATGGCAGAGTTTACTTCTTTTATGTTGTGTGTTCATTAACTATAGTAGCTATAGTTTTTTAAAAACAATCTTTTCCTTTAACCTTTACTATTGTTTAGTGGTTAACACACAATCCTGATATGGTTATGATTTCTAATTCTATCTATTCACGTTTACCAGTATGTTGTATACTTTCATGTGTTTTCATGTTACTGACTAGCATCTTTTCATTTCAGCTTGAAAAACTTTCAGTATTTCTTGCAAGAGAGGTCTAGTGGTGAACTCTCAACTTTTGTTTACCTAAGAAAGTCTTTATTTCCCCTTTGTATCTGTTTACTGTTAAATTAACTCTCTGCCCCCTTCTTCCTTTCTTATGGTACAACAATTATGATTATACTTGCTTTTCTGATAGAATTCATTAGCTCTTATAAGGTTTCTTGCACTTTTAAAAAATCTGAGTCTACGGCCATGCCACCCTGAACACTCCCAATCCCATGTGATCTCGGAAGCTAAGCAGGGTCAGGCCTGGTTAGTACTTGGATGGGAGACCATCTCGGAATACCAGGTGCTGTATGTGTTAAAAAAAAAAAAAAAAAAGAAGAAAAGAAAGAAAAATCTGAATTCTCTCTCCTCTTCTAATGGAATCATTTCTATATTTCTATCATCCAAGTCATTTATTCTTCCATATGGTCTACCCTGTTCCCAATGTTCTCCATTGTGGACTTTATCTCATTTGTTGAATTCTTTAGCTCCAGAATTTCTATTTGGTTCTTTTTTTTTTTTTTATGATTTCATCTCTTTCTAGAGAACTTCTGTTCATTAATTTTGTTCCTGAATATATTAAATTGACTTCTGAATTGTAGCTCATTGAATTTCTTCATAACAGCTATTTTTAATTCTTTATTAGTTAGATCATAATCTGTGCTTTTGAGTTCAGTTGCTGGATAATTTTTCATTTTCTTTTTATGATTTCACATTTCTGCATGTGTGTATTTTAAAGGTATGCGCTTCTGCTTTTGCATTAGAAGTAGCAGACAACTTTTTAAGCTTTTATCTTTTTTGGTTCTAACAATTCAAAGGCTGGCTATTAGAAAACTTTTGTCTTTCCGAAGGTGATGCTATAGATCAAGTTTGTCATTTCTCCCTTGCCCGCTAACCATGTTCTATTTTTTGAATCTCCTCTGTGTCTACTAGAGCTAGATCTCAGAGATGCACTTAGGAGAATGCACAAGGAGCCGGCATTGGAGTAGGGGGATGTGTGTACCTGGGTTTTGGGATTGTCCATGGGACGCTGGTGCAGTCCTTGAGTGGGGTACTCCCAGAGGTTTGTGGGTAGACTTTCTGCTGAATTCCTGGACAGATAGCAGGAAATGTATTCCTTTAATGCCCTTTGATATGTACTTTTTTCCCTTATTTTTCCTCCTACTTGCTGCAGAGGTATCTCCTCAGAAATACAACTGCTGCTGGAGAGAAATAGGTTTCTCTAGCCGCAAACTGCACAAACAGAATAGTTGGGCAGTCACTCACTACTTTTACTTTACACATCCTCCTTGGGAAAAGTCACCACTTTCCACCCCTTCTGCCAAAGGCATTGCCACAGCCATTCCCAAAAGCCCAGATTTTGCAGTATGCCCCTGGGGAAGGGCATCAATCTGGCCCCTTATGCCCAAACTCATCTTTATCCCATTCTGAAAGTGTGCTGGAATCTCCCATCATGCAGGCTTCCATAAATTCTGTCTCTCCCACATGTATCCATCCAATTTACACACACTAGGTTTTTTAATTCCCTACTGTGGTGAGTGGGGTGTTGGATAGTTTGCTGACTTCTTCGGATCTGTAGTTCTTACTGAGGTCCTGTTTGCTTGTAGATGCACAGGTGGGCTAGAAACTTTCTAGATCCCTTGGTGTTATGTACAAAGGCACTTTTGTTTGGCTGTGGATGTCTAATTAGTTCCTAAAGGGGGAGAAAATAGAGGAAGAACTTATGCTCCCACAATGCTATTCCTCCTCTTAAAATGCTGACTTTTGAAGTTGATACTGATACTTTTTCAAGAGAATTATATCTTCTAATAGTCAGGTGCTCTGTGATTTTCCATGGTAGAAAGTAAATTGCAACAAACACTTTTGAAATGAAAACTTTTAATGCCAACTTTCTTGAGAAATATAAATATAGTAGGCATTTTTATTATGAAATGATATTTTTGAGTTCATTTCTGCTGTAAGAGTTTCCTGAAAAATAATAGTGTTAAAATACTAAAACATAGTTAAATATTTAAAGTATAATGCAATATATAACAGGAACATTTGTAGCAAGAATGTTCAGACTATACTTTTTATGTAAACCTGAGATAGAAATCCTCTATTTCCTGCTCATCTTTTACTAAAAATGAGGTGATAACGTACTACAATTTTCACTGAGATAGCTCGTGGCTTTGCAACATTGCACAGGATATGGCACAACCGATAATACATAAGTCACCGCTAAGTGCAGCGGAATTGAATACTTTTTTTCCTGATAACAAAGCTAGATGTAGTCAGCTGTTCTAGCTGCTTCTGCTTGATGATACTTTGTTTTATTCACTTGTAGCCTCCATATGTCTTTGAATGGAAGTATTATGTTGTATACATAAGCCAGCTGGGGTTGTCAAAGGTATATTTCATGTTTTAAGCATGTGCTAAAAAGTTTCTTAACTACACATTTCTCTTATGAATTCTAGAACAAATTATAGCAGAGGCTGAAAAGAGTGACGGTCTATCCAGCACATCTTAATTGATTTTAGTGTCATTGTTGATACCAATAGTTTATTAAAAAATTTTTCCAGGACAACTATTAAATGGCATGGGATGCTGGGACAATAGGCATTAATTGGAACTGTCCTTGGAAAATTCAGATGCAATGTCACCCAAAATGTAAACATTCATGTAATATTCCCCCTTTAGGACTTCCAGAGACTCTAACAGTATATAAAAAATCTACAAGTACAATTTATTTAGATTACTATAATGTTCCTTCATCTGTTCATTTGTTTATTCAAAATGCATAGCTACTTGTAATGTAATTTTATGGATAGCAATTAGATATCATTCTTATAGTGGTTTTAAAATATATCCACGAATTATTTGTTACTCCTCTTTTCAAAAGGTAGAAACTAATCTCCTTCCACTTGAGTTTGGGCTGTACTTAACTCATTTCGAACAAAGAAAATGTGGCAGAAGTGATAGCAGCTGACTTTTGAGACTTGATTACAAAAGGTATTGTGACTTTCACGCTTTTTCTCTCTCTTGAATCATTCATTCTGAGGGAAGCTGCTTGCCATGTGTAAGAACTAAGCAGTTTGACAAGTAACAGGTGGAACTGCAGCCGCCTGTCAATAGCTGTATGAGTGAGGCAACTCGGAAGCAGATTGTCTACCCCAATCAAGCCTCCAGATCACTGCAGCTCTAGTCATATTGTGACTACAGCCTTATGAAAGACTCAAACAAACCATCTAGCTAAGCTACTCTCTAATTCGGGACCAATAAATGTTTATTTTTTTAGCTATTACATTTTAGAGTAATTTGTTACACAGCAGTAAAGAACTGATAGAACTTTCAACTCAGGAATGTGAAAGCTGGTAGGAGCAATCAGATATAAACACAAATGACTAAGATATAAGAGAAAATATAAACAAAGGACTACAACTTTAGAGGAAGAGAAATGCGTCTTCAGTGGAAGATTGGGAAAAGCTTTACCGAAGAATTATGAAAGGCAGAAGTGGAAGTTCAGGGTGTTAATGAGTAGAGATGTTGAGAAGGATTATTACTGGTGATTTAAAGTCCTAAGCAAAGTCAGAGGCAGGAAACTGAATGGTACTGAATGTAGGCAGTAAAGACAATTTTACTTTGCAATTTGAAATATATATAGTTTGAGATAACACTATTGACGTCAGTTGGAGTCAGCTTTTATAGCGCTATGAGTGTAAAGACATGAATATTATGAATTTTATGTAAATCAAGTAGTAATCATAGATAAATCAATTTTTCAGAAATGGATTCTTGATATTAAAGTTATCTGGTTCCAGATATTGAATCTCTAAGTGTTTTCTGGCTTTGCCTTCATCAGATTAGCACAGTTTAGCAGGCTGTGGCAGCATGTGTGGTTATTTATCTCCTGAGGTGTCCTTAGATTTGAATTTATGCCTTAGTCCATCTAAGTACTATATATCAAAAGTCATATTTCACAGAAAAGCATTACTTGGTAATCGGGAAATACAAATATAGACATCTAAGAGAAAACATGTTCAAAAACAAAAAAAGCATGTGACCAAGGATGGAAGCAAAGAGTTTCTCCATACATGTTTATTTTCTATGATGTACCAGACAGTGCATTGGTTACTGGTATCAGGAGAAAAAATAAAATTTTAACATTCTTGGGGATCAGATGTGTAATAGAAACTTTGCAATGAATAAAATATGTAGGTATTCTGAAAAGTATGGACATATGGAGAGTAATAAGTCAAAATTAAAAATGTAATATAATTGAATTAATAATAACAGTACAGAAACAATAAAAATAGTCAAGAACAAAGATATCTTTGAGGAGGTTTTTAGTTTATAGGTGGACCTGTCAACTGCTATTTTTCCTGGTGATAATATTGTTTTTTGGAAGATTATACACTGAGAACTGGTATTTATACCTAGTTAATGCAAAAGTTGGACAGGGAAGAAGGCTGGTAGGAAAAATTGACTCGTTTGGAATATAGTGTTGAAGAAGTGCTCTATGAATACCCTGGACTGTCAGAAAGATGAACAGATAGATCATGGAGCAAATTAAGTCTGAAACATCACTGGGGGCAAAATGACAAAAGCTGCCCTACTTTAGGTATATCATGAGAAGGCAGGGTTCTTTGGAAAAGACAATGATGCTGGGAAAAATAGAAGGCAGCAGAGAGGAGAAAGACCAAATATGAGATGAATGACTATAAAAGAAGCCATAGACATGAGTCTATAGTCGCTAAACAGGGCTCTTGAGGACAAGACATTGTAGGCATCATTCATTCATAGAGTCAACAGGAGTCGGAGCCAACTCAATGACATGTAACACATAACACAAATCACTATATATTCTATCCATATTATAGGTGCTATTGAATTTTGATCAGCCTTTATAATATCTATAATTAGATGTAAAATTACCAGGTTTTACAGAATAAGCAGTTTCTATGTTCTAACAAGTTTCTTTTTTCTTACCTTCAAAATACAATTTTTATAGGGGGTTGTATTCAATGTAATTAAGTAGGACAACATTTCTGGGATAAAGTTGAGGCAGTAGGACTCTTTAACTTCACATCCTCGAATTGCGTATTAATAATTTAGAAAAGAAATAGCAAGTGGTATGTTTATTTCTGGATGGGATGAAGTAGTTTTTGATATCTCAAATCCTGCTGATAACTACTAGAAGATTATGGTAAAATAAAAAATCATCTGATGAAAGGCATGAGGGATCTGGAGAGTCATTCAAAACTAGATGACTAGATGGATTAAGATTTTCAAGAAGTCAGAGCCTCAAATTAGCAAGCCGATTGATAATATATAACATCTTTTACTTGGGAGCATGTTATAATATGAGTTATATCTAAATAACATAAAATGTTGGTCTATCCTGCGGAAAGACCCACTACTGGGAGAATAAATAATTCAGCCAAGTTTTTGACAGTCCTCAGCACTGGAGTGACAAAAATTGGAGACTGAACTTTTCTCATAAGCATGGTTTATATTCTCAAGTCATTTGCTGAAATCAGAAGCTATATGTGTGAGAAAGGCTAGAAAGCCAAGCAAAATACAGGAAGAAATCAAACAGTTTTCTTCCATCTCCCAATGCAGAGAAAATTAATATTTCATGGGAAGAGGCCATGCGAAAGAGACAAAGTTCTGTTAAAAATCCTGTCGGCCTAGTTTTAGGAACGTGAGTGAACCAGAGGTTGATCGATCATAAAAACACTTCAATATGAGCCTTACTTCAACTCAGTTTCTTATTGGATTAAGGTGACTAACTTCCCACTCTGTAGGCATAGAAAATATAAAGGTAAATCCTCTGTCATAGATGACAATCTGAAACATTTAAGTGATTTTTACCTAGAAATTAAAAAAAAAAAAAGTTATGCCAAGAGAAAAGACTATGCAACTGAATAGTTGAAGAGTGAAAAAAAAAAAAAGACCATGGGAATTGATATGTAGGTGATCTTGATACTGGGGTTAGCTGATGAGCATTAAATTATTATAATAAGTCGAATATAGAAGAAATTAGAGTAGAAAATGTGGATAATTTCAACAGAGAATTGAAATCTGTAAATAATTAAATGCAAATTTTACAAATGAAAATTCAAATTCAGTCAATGGGACTTTAGGTTAGACACAGAAGACAACATTAGTAAACAGTAAGCCAAGACAGAAAATATCCAAACTGATTTATATGAAAAGAATGAAAAACTAAAAGAACAATATACATGCATTTCAGCATATCTTTAACTGGAGTTGCACCAGAAAGCATGAAGCCTAAATGAGGACTTCAGCAAGGGATCCCCTGAAATAAGTAACACAAAAGTCATTTACTACAAGTAAGGGACAGTTACACAGGTTCAAGAATAGGTTTGGACTAGAAGAATATAAAAATTACTGGAGAGAGAGACCACATTCACAAAACTTTTATTGTATTATATTGTTATAACCGTTCTATTTAATTGTTAATCTCTTAATGTGATTAATTTATAAATTAAACTTTATCATAGGTATATATGTATAGGAAAAGACAGTATTTTTAGACTTTGGTACTACTTGTGGTTTTAGGTATCCTCTGGGGGTCCTAGAACATATCTCCAAAGATAATGAAGGAATACTAAAAACATTGAACACACATTTAATAAGATTAAACTGTCACTCATGTAAAAATAAATTAGCAAACTAGGAAGAGAAGAGAGTTTCCTCAATTTGTTGTAAAATATATACAAAAGTCTCAGAGCAGACATTATACTTAATGGTAAATGATCGAAAGTTTTTGCCTAGGTAAGAAAAAGATACCTGCCATAATCAGTTCTCTTCAACACGGTATGGAATTCCTAGCAGGTACGAGGATTACCAAGGACTTCCCACCTCTTGTCAGCCCACATTGGGCCTCTGAATTCACCAGCTATTCTAGCCGAATTCTCAAGTTTAGTTTTGTTCACTCCATGTAAACAAGTACTCACGTCCTGAGATTCTGCAATTCTAACAAATTCCCAGATGATGTAGATGCTGGGGTTACTGGGCCACACTTTGATTAGCTAGGATCTACATTGTTAGTCAACAGGGAAATGCAAATTAAAACCACAAAATGACTATTCCAAACCCCCCAAATAGTTAAAAATATAAGGACCGACAGTACTGCGTGTTGATGAGGATGTGAGCAACAGGAATTGTCATAGGCCGCTGACGGGAGAAAATCACTTTGGGACATATTTTGCCAATATTCAATAAAGATAAATATGCACATACTCAATAATCCAGTAACTCAAGTCTTAGGTATATACTCAAGAAAAAAAGAAGGGAGGTACATAGGCTTATCAAAGGATGTATACAAAAATGTTAATAACGGCACTATTGAATTAGCCCTAAACTAGAACACAAATGTCCTTCAGTAGTGGAAAGCGACATAATTGTGATATACTCACACAATAGACTATTCTATAGCGATGAGATAGAACTACAGCTACCCAAAATGGCAGATGAAGCCACATATAAGATTATATACACATATATATAAAGTTCAAAAATGGCAAAACTAATCCATATTGTTAGAAATTAGGATAGTGGTCATCCCAAAAAGAGGAGGTCGTGATCTCCCAGGGAGCACAAGTCGTCCTTCTGTGTTACCAGTATTTCATGCTACTGAACAGGAAATTGGTTATGTTCTATGTTTGCTTTGTTTTTACTTTGTGACAGTTTATCCCATGGAAAGCTTGTAAGTTGTACCCTTCCCTGTAATATTTTAAGTACACATACTTAACAAATTTTACTTAAAAATTACTCTATTGATAGCTATAAAAACTGTTATATATCACTCTAAAAAAATGGAATAAAACCTGAAACAAGTAATTCTCCCCTTTCCAATATGACTTTGAGGGTAGGTAAAGCAGGATTAGAATAGGTATTTTTCAATTTATTGCTCTCTTTCTGGAAATGCAGTTTTTCAAGATAATTACTTTGATTAATTGTAATTCATAAATCTTCACCTTTATGAAGGATTTTAATACTATTATGTTCAATTTCTATAGCATTTCACACATTTGAAGTATGTTCTTACATAGCAGCTTATTTTTATATTTAAACTTTACAACCAATCTGTAGGAGAAAAAGGACATTGAGATCAGTTTAACTGGTTTGAAATTGTCCTTCCCCTTTCAGGGTAAGGTTTTTTTCTTCTCATAAAAGAGATAGAGAAGAGGGGAGACAGAAGTTTCATGCACTTCTAGCATCCGCTGTTCTTTTCTTGCAGGCCTGCACTGTGAGAGAAACTTTCTCAAGACTCTCCCTTGTTTCCCTTTAAGCATGAATCTTGGGGCCACGATCTAGTTGCTCTCTAAATGTTGGATCTTATAATCTCCGAGAACAGCGCAGAGAAGACTAAAAAAACTAGCAAAGTAATCATTGCCATGATTTTATAATATTTATGACCTGTAAATATACCTAAAGAGCTTATAAAATGTTAAGCAGTGTGGCCCTATATTCCCAATGACAGTACACATCTGTTCCAGAAAGATAAATATTTTCTCTCTCTCTCCCCCTCCCCTCTCCCCCCTACCCCTCTCCCCTCCCCCTCTCCCCATCTCTCCTCTCCTTCTCCTCTCCCTCTCCCTCTCCTCTCTCCACACAGAGAGCTTCCATTCAAAGACCTGAGGCTACAGAATCTTTGAACCATAGTAACCCTTATGTAAGAGGTTTCTTCTATTTGGAATATCCTTGCTACTCTTTTCTTAGACAGTCTCATCCATTTTTCAATTTGTTGTTTAGATGCTATTTTAGTCTGTCTTCTCTGGAAAATCTGTTATTAGGGGACTTTCCTATCCATCCTCACACAGTAGTTCTGGATCTAACAGAGTATCTGACACATAGCAAGAGTTCAATTAATCTTTTCGAATGAATGAAAAGTTATGACATGTTTTCTGACTTTCCAACTTTCTAGAATATTCTTTGGTTACAATTTGAATTCAAAGAATAAAGCATTAAAAACTCAATTACTCAAAGAAATGTTAAATTATCTAGTAAATTTTTAGCACGAAAGAAGACTTCAGTGAGGAAAGAAACTTCTAACTTGACATCTGCAGTATAAATCTTAGGAAATAGCATACCTATCTGGAGCCTGTAAATAAGTTCACAATATAAAAATCAACTCACAAAAGGGATTTGTTTAGCTTCTTATTCATCTAAAAACTTTGGAGTCAGGGAAGAGTGAAGTAGATTGTGTGGGTTTAGGTTTAAAGGTGCTAGCATAATTGGGGTATCACTTCATAAACTATATAAATGTTTAACCAATGTACTGTATATCTGAAACTAATGTAAAAATATTTTTAAAGGTATTGCGTAGTACCTAGTAATTTCATAAGGGAGGAATTTTCTGTCAGGAAAAAAATTATTAAAATGGGGAGCTGCCCAGTGGAGAGACAATTACTAGCTTCAGTTAATAAATAATATAATTAGCATGCTTACATTTTTGTTTATTTGGGAATATAATTTTATTAATCAAATATAAGCTATAATGGTGGCTACCTGGTGATTTGTAAATATATACACCTTGCTGAATAGTAATTTGAAGTCCATTAACTTCTAAAACTGTCAGGCAGAAGTTTCATGATGAGTTTGCAGGAATACACTCAAAATGGAAGCATCAGCTCATTAATGAAAGAGTTTGAGAGGAGTTGGCTTCAACTCTTTTGAAGGTCATAGAGAAAGGGTGGGGAACCCAGCAGTGTCATTCCCAAACCGCTCTAGTTCACCATTAAGAGGAAGTAATCAGTGTCAATTAATCTTGCACAGCCAGGAGTAAACAGTCATACACAGCTATCAAAAGAAATGATCTTAAATCCAAGACTACATCTTTCTGCATAAGTTCCAAGTGGGAAGTGTCACTGCCTTAAGGATAAGGATAATGTGCATAGAGCCTTTCGATTACCAGCAAGGGTTTATTTTAAAAGATGCTGAAGTTACTTTTAGAATATGAATACATGAATATTAAATTTCTCAAGTTTTTAAAAATTATTTTTAGAATTCATAAAGCAAAGGCACAGCATTTTATCTTTTTTGTTTAATGTAATTCCTGCTGCTGAGACTTCCTCAAAGTGACACACTCTAGTGTGCATTACTAGGAAGAAGGGTCTTTAAGACCTTCAAGATGTTAAAACTGTTAAGTCCCAGATGATAACAACAATAATAGCTATTATTTATGAGCACTTAGCCTGTGTCAAGCATTCTTAAAAGCCTTTTATATATATTACATTATTTAATCCTCTAAACAACCTTATATGTTATTTCCTAGCCATCTATAAAACTAGGTGTGGCCTTGTGACAAGCGCTTGCAGATGGCATGTGAGAGGAAGGGGTATATGCTACTTCAGGGCCAAAGTCTTGGAGAAGCTGTTGTGCATTGTTCTTAATCACTTTCCCTTTTATCAGCTGGTTTTGTTAAGGATAAGGTCCTGGGGGATGACAGAGCTGTCTGTTGGAAGGAACAAGCTTTGTCAGTTATTATGATGAGAACTGTGGTCCACAATCTCAATCACTGCTCTGGACCACTGTGTGCATAAAAGACGAGCTCACTGTGTTAGAGCTCTTACATATGTAGACCTATTTGGTATGGTATTTTAGACTATTACTAAAAGAATATTCATCCTCATAGTTGAGGAAACTGAGACCCAGGGTTTTTAAAGTAAATTCTATAATTACTAAGTAGCTAAATGAGCTTTTGAATCTATGTAACCAACAAGACTTTTTTTTTTTTTTTTAAAAAAAAAACACTATGCTATGCTTTCTACCCCAAGTCAGTGATGTGTCTGGCTGAGTGATTTGCAGGTGGTTGTAATACTGTTGCTGACCTAGAGGAAGTATCTGGAAGCATATTTAGCCAGTTAGCATGTTGTGTAGAAACTTGTGGTCTGATCTATTGCAGCTACCTTTTGAAGTTCTCTTTGAGATGCATAGGGAGGCACTTGGCGGATAAAACGTAGGAGACTGATGATGCAACTGCTTTCCAAGAGAAAGGCTTCAATTTAAATTTACTAAGTAAAACTTAAATTTCTTATCCCTCTTCCTTGCCCAATGCATTAGAGGAGCCAGCCACTAAAGGATGGGGCGTGGGAAGATAGACAGGTTTGTAGAGAAGAGACTTCCAGTGGTCCTCAATTTCTGCAGCCATACAAGCTCTACCTAGGTTTGGGAGAAAAGAGAAGAGCTTCGAATTAAGTTTAAGAGGAAAGGTTTTTTTAAAAAAAAATTATGATGATAAATAGGACAGAATTTAGTTATCGAACTCAGTTAATTCTATTAACCAAATGTAAGAGCAGAGCTATGAAATATGAAATACCACCATATAAAATTTAACATAGTACAGATTGAAACTGGGTTTAAAACAACATTCATGACAATCAAACACATTTCTGTTTATATTCCGGTTAGGATGACCAACCATCTCGGTTTGCCTATGATTATCCCTCTTTTAACAGTGATATCATGTGTACTGAAAAACCTCTAAATCCTGGCTAAACCAGGACAACTGGTTATTCCGATTCCAGTGGATTGACATTCCTTAATATTTACATGTTTTCACCTAATTCAATATAATTTTTCTACACATTTTCCTCCTCCTTTCCTGTTTCTTCCATGTTTTCTTGATCAACACCTATCTTTGGCCAAACAATCCCCATAACTTCACTCAACATGTTGTTCCATGACTTTAGGCTGTTGTATATTTATTTTGATGCTTCCTTTTCCTAGAGTGCCCCCACTCAGTCATGTTGTCAGTCTGTTATTACTGCCTTATCTTTCAAAACTTATCTTAAAGATCAACTTCTTTAATTAAACCTTCCCTATTTTCCCAGCCCAGATGGAACAGACAGTTCGTTCTTTGTACTTTATGTAGACTTTCACTTCAACAGATGTGACCTATTATTGCCCTTTTTTAAAAAACATGTCCAGATCCCCCTCATTCAAAGTCTCTCAAATTGGGATATATGGTCTGACTCCTAGAATAGGAAAATGTATATTTAAAAAATCTGTTTTCTTTGCAAAAATAATATAAATATTTTATCTATTTAAGGGAGTACCTCTCTTTCACTGTGATAATTTGTAATTAAAAGATATTTTCTCAGAATAATGTATCCAGTTTTTATAAATCACGTCTTGTGACCTATCTCACTAGTCCTTGGAATTTCTTTTTGCTCTAAAAAGGATTTGTGAGTCAATAACATACGCTTGAATTTCAAATGTGATAATTATGGCCAATCTTTACTCACTTCCCACTTCTCTATTGATTTTCATGGAGCTGACATTTTCTGGATATTCTCAAAAATTTCCCTGCTTTTTGGTAAATTTAGAACATTATTTTTTTCTTTACTAATTGGCATCTATAGTGAGGATATCCCTGAAATAGTCGATTTGTGAGTTGGACAAGTCATTTAAACTCAAGAGATTCAGTTTCATTTCCTTTCACTGAAGGTGCTAGGACAGATGGGCTTTAAAATTCAGTCAAACTCTAAATGGGTTGCTACAAACAGTGGACCCATAAGCCCACTTGTTTGACTGATATCCGTGCTCTGGCCCAGGACTGTGAAGTCCCAGGAATAAAGATCTCACATATACTTATTCACAAGTAAATGATTTCATAGATAAGATTATGGTGACATTTAAAAATTATATAAGAGTGTATCTTTAGACTAGTGAGAAGAAAGAACCTAATTCCAAGTAAACTAGCTATCTAATAACTTATGAAAATTGTCATGATTACTTACAAATATTTGAACAGTATAAATGTTGGAATAAGAAGTCTATGGGGATATACATAAAAGAAGTAGATTAAATTCAGGGAACATAATAGTTTCATTATATTCAAAATTATCTTTATAAGAATGATGTTGATAGTTTAATGTAGTAGGAGATAGGTCTTTTAAGAAAAGTCTCCTTTATATTAAAACAAAAAATAGCATTTCTTGAATATATCGAGGGGATTGTATATGTATTACAAAAACTGTGTTAAATTTTAAATTTGTTGACCATTGCTAAAAGTCAACTGGAAGTTTCCTACCTGGTTTGCTTTTTAAAAGACTAGACAGTCCTGAGTAATCACTATTTTCTGGTAGTTTAATATTTAGCAGTAAGACCATCATACTCAGAAGTCAGGGAAAAAAATGAATAATTTTCTTAGGCTGGTGATTTATTCTTTACAAACATTTTTTTTTAAACAGCCTTAATTTCCTTTATTCTTTATTCATAGAAGCTTAGTCTTTTTCCTGACCTTTCTTTTTTTTTTTTTTTTTTTTTTTCATATGGTAACAGTTAAGAACTGTGAAGGGTTTGGGATTTTATCCTATTGCCTAGCTGATAAGTTAACTTGCCACAATTTATGGCTGCTGACAGAAGACAGGAGAAATCTGCTCAGAAGAGGAGGACTAGATTACTTATGAAACAGGATAAACATGAGATTCATATTCACTCTGGACTTTCTGATCTCCTAAGCCTCACGGGGTAAAGCAGAAAGACCCAGGTAGGTTCTCATTATAGATTCAAGAACGTCATGCTTAGGAAACCTAAGTCTTTTATTACAATGGGCAGCAAACAAATATACTCAACTTTGCCCTTGAGAAAGGTATTGTCTTTATTATATTAGATATTTAAAAAAATAGAAACAAAAAACTTCTCTCTGCTCTGAAGGAAGATACTTTCTCTGCCTTCCATGGCTGCTCACTGTACCAACGCCCTTACACACACAACCCAGAACAAAGGTCATCAGTTTGGGCGGCCTCCTCACAGGATATCCAGAAATAAGACATCATGGAGAACTGTTTCCCAATATTGATAGAAAAGCAAGAGTTCTATTAAAAAGGTACAATTATTTGTTGCAAAAAAGACATATATCTATTTAAAACTATATAAGTTTCCATTTTACTGCTTTCCAAGTTCTAACAAGGATTACCAAGGTATTATCTCTTTAAGAGAAAAAAACTTCCAGAAAGGAATATTTTCTTTGTTTTGTTGTAAGAAATAATGAAACCCTGGAGCAGGTAGTATTAAACTTGCTTTGACAAAATCTATAGTCCATGAAGTAGGAAGCAATCTTGTGTATTAATGAAGGTATTTCTTTAGCATATTGTAAAGTCTGAAAAAGTAGATTATTAAAGCTGAGTAAAAATTATGACACATCCATATTATGTAATATGGCCATTAAATGTCAAGTTTTCAAATGATATTTAATGTATAAAATGATTATATAATATATAAACAAAGTAGTACACAAAGCCCAATGTATTGTACATTATAATTTTGTAATAAATCTAAGTATATCTACATGAACACACACAGAAACACACATGAATGCACTCAAGGTTAGAAGGATACACACCAATAATTTAAAAGCAGGCAATTCTAAGTGATATTTAATACTTATTTTCTATATGCTTAAATAATTTCTGAATTTTCTACAAGCCTTACATAAATTACTTTTATAAATATAAAACAATATAATTATTTAAAAGTAAAGTTGAAATGGACCACAGATTTTATTCAATCCATTTCTCTTATTTTATAGTTGAGGGAAATAATTAGTGATTTCACCAAGGCTGCACTGTGCATTCAGGTCACAGATAGACCAATTCCAATTTTCTCAATTCTCAACCCAGAGATTTTTCAATTAGTACTTTCTTATATCCTTTTACTGTAGTCTGTTATAGCTATTTCCTAGGGACTTTTCATGTTTCTCTTGGGAGTTAACTTTACTCATGGCTTGAAAGCTCTTTGAAATGTGAACATTTATAAATCTGATAGTAAATCTGTGGAAGTGATGCCCGCTTCTGGATTCTGCACAGAATAGCCCAGACATCACTGGCAGGCAAAGATCAGTTCCTGGAAAGTCTGTGATGAGAGCTTGCAAGACACCTAAGGAGGCCAGGATAGAAAGGACAAAAAAATTTAAAACTTGGCCTCACAATAGATAGCAGATGGGAATCTTAAAGGGTGCTGATTCAAGTTAGAAAATTGATAGACTAGAAATAATGGATTTAATTTGGAGCAACATACAGATCAGTTTAAATATCAGCAGGGGGGAAACTTTTTAAGAAGAGCTAGTTTTAAGAACCACCAGGGAATAGAATAACCCAAAAAGCTATAGAAACGAAAACACTTCAGCTCTTGACCATATCAGAGATTAACAAGGATTTCTTAAGTGATTTAGGGACATATGAGTCATTCAAAACTTTTGAAAATACAAAAAAAAAAAAAGTATAGATGGATTGAACTACAGGCAATCTAAGTCAGTTTTTATGTATTCATGAGTTATATGGATGTCAAATCATTTCTATAAAACATTTTTGAAAAATGTTAATGTAAAATTATTTCAAAGTTAAAGAAAATATGGAAGAATAGAACAATGAACATGTGTGTATCTTCCAACTAGATTTTAAAATTAAAGATTTAAAGTTATAAATTTTAGATTTAGAATTATAAATTTAAAAACAAAATTTAGATTTAAAAATATGAATATTTCGACATATTTACTTATTGCTAATGATTAGGAATAGCAAATAATAAATTTCAGACACCTTAATACTTCACTTCTGAGTTCTTTATCATGCATCTCCTAAAATATTTAACAATAGTACTACTAATCAGAGCCATCCCTTCTATTTCACTAGTTTTTCTTTAGTATTTGCTTAGTCCACAATTAATACAACTATTTGGTTACACCAGTGTTAGAGGAAAAGATGTTACAGTTTCTCCAGTCGGCAATATTTACTTCAACACTTTGCAGATTATAAATTCTGTAAGTAAATTGTCCATGGGAATGTCAATCTCTAGGTTTAAAAAGCATGTAAGTCTGTAATGATGAGGCGATCTGCCATGGCTATGGAATGCCACTTTACTACAAGCTTTGTAGAAATTGGAGCATGACTCTTGTCTTTTTCACCTGCATATGTGAAAAACAGAAATCTCTGCAGTTGTTTTGAAAGGCGATACAATTTGGCGAGGTTTGATTATAGTGAAAAGTTTCATCACATTATCACTATTTTCTTCTAGCTGCGGTGAACAAAGTACACATCTTTGCTTTTTACATTTTGCCAATCTCTAAGTTGGTTTCCTGGTTGTTGAATTTCTTAAACATCTTTCCTAGTTCTAAGGCTGCCTGTTAGCTCCTTTATGAGACAGATCAGGAGCCAACTACCATTGAATAGCTTGAAGTTTGCCAGGGCAGGGGTTCCACTGATCTGGCAGGCCTTGGAAGCTTCAGGAGACAGCAGACAGGACACATTGTCTGTCTCTCTTTCTTCCTCCCTTCAGTCTTCCTTTCTCTTTTGTCCTGTTTTTTTTTTTTTTTCAATTTTTTTATTTTTTTAAATCAAAGCTATAAGAAAGCTGAAAGACTATTATAATAAATGACTACATAGCCTTCAACAAGGTTCCCAAGTGTTTGATTTGCCACATTTGCTTTTCTCTTGACACACATGTACATATATATATATGTGTGTACTTTTATTTGAAAGTTTGGTTCAGACATTTGAAACTTCATGAACTAGACATTAAATGACCCCTCACAACTCCATTGTGATTGTTATTCCTTATCAGATTACATATTTCAAAGGAATAATTAATTGCACAGAAGTAACTTTGATATAAAATTTCTTGAATTTTCGAAGCAACTTTTCTCGAATTTCTCAAAAGGCAAATTTTTGTCTACGTTTTACTAAATCTATAGTGAAAAAAATTAATGTACAAAAATCACTAGTGTAATGCATCTCAGAGTAGAAGTGTAGGATGCATTAAAGCATAAGACATACAGTTGATAAAATTTTTCTTTTAGCATTATTCCTAAATATACTTTAATGATATATAATCTGACCTTTCATGGACCCGAATCTTAGGCTAGTTCATCACTGCCAGTTTAGCTGATTGTAAGGCTCCCACTTAGGAACCTCTTATGACTTCAGAGAGTCGCTGATTTTACCTCTTACTCTTTCTTCCTTGTGAAGTTTCTGCCTCTCTAGGGCCTCAAGTCTCTTGGAATTAGGCCAGTGCATAAGTTTTCCCTCAGCCTTCTTTCCTGAAGATCACCTGTGAAAGTCTAGCTACTCTACAAGGCTGCTATCTCTTTTCAAAGGGAACAAAATGGAAAAGGGTGCCTCTAGAAAGAATTAAGAGTAACTTCACTGTTATGGATAAAGGAGACCAGTTCAGGGAAAGTTGAAACGAGGGCTAAAAGGACAGGAAAACAAATGAGAGGGGATCTTAAGAGTCCACTTAGGAAAGATAAAAATGCCACTGACTCAAGTTAAAACAAGACAATTTAGAACTTAAGAGAGAGGGAGTTAGAAGGAGATAAGGAGGAAGAAAATGACAATAAATATCCTCCAGAGGGCAAGAGCTAGAGTTGAGTACCCATGAATGTTGAGCAGTGTTTCAGTGACTCATTGGAAAGACAAGTAAGACAATTTGACTTACATTTGGCATCAAGATCATTGTTCTAAAAGGAAAATACTCACATATAGTTTTACTTTTGTCAGACCTTGATGTAAGCACATTATAATAGCCAATGAGTGTTCAGTTTTAGAAGCATCTCTACCTCTGAAGTACAAGTGAAATCAAAGTGAGAATCTATTTTGTAGAAACCTGGTTAGCTTTCTTAAGTTTTTTTTTTTGTGTTTTCCATTGCCTCTTGGATCTTACAATACACCTACTGATGTTGGAGGAATTGAGTTAGAAATCACAGGGGGCCAAACCAGATTTTTTCTTCTTTGTCTCTGATTTAAAATTTATAAACTATCTTGCCTGTGCCTAAGTTCTTATTCCTGTAAATTTGGCTTCTCCAGTGGATATTAAGCTCCTCGAGAACAGTAATTGAATTATCACGTCTTTATTTTTATCTTTTCATTATACCCAGAGTTTCTTCAACAAATGATTTCTAAAAGAATAGATTACTATAGAAAATTAAGGGGGCAAACATTTTCCAACCTTGTATAAACCTGGGAAACATTGAAACATGAAAACCTCATGAATCCATTACTGCCTATAGGACACAATTTAAACTTACCGGTATGGCATTCCCAATGTCGCATCATGTTTTAGCATTCTCCACTCCATCATTCACACTATATTCTCAAACACACAACTGTTTACCATCCCACAATATGCCATGGACTTTCTTGCTTCCATGACATTCTCTCTACTTGGGATATTTTAGCACCACAATTTTTCTGCCACCCAAAATCTTATATTTCAATCCCCCTCAAATGTCTACTTCTTTGTAAGGCCTTCCTTGACACTCCACCAACAAAATTCCTTCCTCTTTCATATGTGTAACTGTCTATAGCTATTATTGTACTTACCATGTAAATAGTTAATATCTTTCGCCTGGTGGATGAAGGATACCAATCAGTCTCTCTTTTATTCGTAATTTTATCTCATGTGCATATTTTAATGCCAGGCACATAATAGAAATCAGTCAGGGCCCTCAGGTCTACTTCAGTCTCACTTTCTTCCAGTGCAATCATCTTCAGCTTTGACTTTAGAAAACAGAGTAGAGGAAGACTGCTTGAGAAGGGGAACAAGCAAATGCCTCCT
The DNA here is from genome assembly GCF_902729225.1 of Pteropus medius. Classification (NCBI taxonomy): domain Eukaryota; kingdom Metazoa; phylum Chordata; class Mammalia; order Chiroptera; family Pteropodidae; genus Pteropus; species Pteropus medius. The sequence continues at coordinate 4,158,654 of NW_024349505.1, read as the reverse complement.
TCAAATTATTCCCTTGATGGCTTTGATCTTGCAGGGCAATGCAATACAGCTCCCAAGTCACCATTTATTATCTTCAACAAGAGGACTATACTCTTACTTAATGTCCTGTAATGACATGCAGCCTGAAGAGGCAATCCATTATGTTTCAAGATCAGTTTAGTTTAAATATCAAACTTTATAGAATGGCACGAGGGACCTTGACCTCCTGTACCAGTGAGAATTGTGACTAGCCTTAATTGACCTTGAAAGCATTATCTAGTTTTAAAGACATGGATCGTCATAAACTATAGTATTCAGTTATTGATATTTGCCTTTTGACTGTTAGTTTCTATTTGTATGTTTATATAAAATAAATGCAAATAAAATATACATTGGGAAATGTAAATGAAAAGCACTGAGGGATATTTATGATGCCTTTGAACATATATTTTTGCTATTTGTACTGCCTGTGTGGAAAAACAAATTACAATCAGAAGATTTGTTTGTAATCTAACTTAGAGTAGGCAGATTTGGGGACTGTTTGATCAATACTTTAATACACCAATGAATTCTTTTCTGCTCTAAAGACATTTTATAATATTTTATTGGACTTTTAACCTCTCATTGCCCAATATTTGGGCTTACTCATAGGAACACTAATGAAAAATAAATTAATCATAATGATGAAACTTCAGACATGTTGGCGTCAAAAGGTTAATCAAGCAGTTTACAGGAACTGTACCCATCACAGTGACAAGATGGATTGATGATTTACTTCCTTGGTCCTAGAGTCTGATTTTGATTGATTTTTTTCTTTCCAAGTACAAACATTATTTGTATGTTAAAGATATAAAGCTTTGTTCTTTGTTGCTTTTAAAAGAAAGGTCTGGAGACAATAACACTTACTTATGAAGGTACAAAACCAGGAAGATGATTTATCTGTGGAAGGAACTTTGAGGGGGATTGAAATATCAACAACACTTTGATATTCTTAATTATTTGAATTATTTTTGTGTGGTATATTTTGATCAAAACCAAAAAACACAAACCTGGACTCAGTACTATATCAGAATAGTTCTCATCTCTGACCACTAAATTTTGTGTACTCCCCTTTTGTTCACAGCACTATATTTTCTCATTTGTTTGTTTTACAATGCTCTAGGTCATATAGGATAAAACAAGATTTATCCATTTATCCATTAAAACAAAATTTACTCCATTTCCAATGAATACAGAAGAGCTTTTGAATTGGATTTTCTGTCGTCTTGCATCTTTGCCACACCCAGTGGAAACTCTCCTGGGTTATAAATGGGAGAAAGCAATTAGATAATTTCTAATAGAACCTGAATTTACAGTTCAGGGAGTTGTGCAAGTTTAAAATTTATAAAGGCTATTATGGAAGGTCGAACCTGGAAGAATAATTCTTTGTGGTGAAACATACTAGTTAATTTATATCACCTTCATTTTCATCATCTAAAACACATAGCCCTGTAATCACCACCTTAGACTTATAGGATTGTTTAATTATGATTCACTCCTTTGCTTTATTTTACTTATGAAGAGCTGATGTCCAGAGAATTAAATTAATTTTACAAAAATTGTAAGTTGTGTAAGAGGTATAGAAATAGACTTCAGTTCCGTTACTGTTTTTCAAACATCACTGTACACTCTTTTTTGGAAGGTATAACCTAGATACTATCTCTCTGATCACTTTCTCTGTTTACATTTTAAACATGTAGGGATAGAAAAGAGGTATACATGTAGAGTTTAAGAACATGGACTCTATTCAGAATGCATGGGTTCGAAAATTGACTCTTGGAAAACTAACATCTATAATATCAGTTTTAGATATGTAAAATAGAGATGTACATTAGTGTTCCCCCAGAAAAACAAACAATAGAATAGCTATACAAATATATCTTGGAGATATTGTGAGTTTGGTTCCAGACCACAATAAAGCAAATATCGTAATAAAATCACTCAAATTTTTTGGTTTTCCAGTACATATAAAGTTATATTTATACTAATTGTCGTCTGTTAAGTGTACAGTAGCATTACATCTACAAAACCTATGTACGTACCTTAATTAAAAAAAATATTATTGCTAAAAAATGTTAAACATCATCTGAATCTTACTGGTGGAGGATCTTGCTTCGATTTTGATGGCTGCTGACTGGGGTGGTGATTGTGGAATGTTGGGGTGGCAGTTTCTTAAAATAAGACACTAAGTTTGCTCTGTCGAGTGACTCTTCCTTTCATGAACGATTTCTCTGTAGTACGCCATGCTATTTGATAGCATTTTACCCACAGTAGAACTTCTTTCAAAATAGGAAGCAATCCTCTGAAACCTGGTTGCTGGTTTATCAACTTGTTTTATGTAGTAGTCTAAATCCTTTGTTGTCATTTCAACAGTCTTCATAGCACCTTTACCAGGAGTAGTTTCCATCTTAAGAAACCACTTTCTTTGTTTATAAGAAGCAACTTCTCGTCTATTAAAATTTTATTAGGAGACTGTACCAATTCAGTCATACCTTCAAGCTTTACCTCTAATTCTAGTTCTTTTGCTATTTCTACCACATCTTTCTTTACTTCCTCCACTGAAGTCTTGAACCCCTCAGTCATTCATGAGAGTTGAAATCACTTCTTCCAAACTTCTCTTAATGTTGATATTTTGATCTCTTACCATGAATCAGAGATGTTCTTAATGCCATCTAGAATGGTGAATCCTTTTCACAAACTTTTCAATTTACTTTGCCCGAATCCATCAGAGGAATCACTATGTATGGCAGCTGTAGACTTATGAAATGTATTTATTAAATAATAAGATCTGAAAGTCAAAATTTCTCCTTGATCCATGGGCTTCAGAATGGATGTTGTGTTAGTAGGCATGAAAACAACATTAAGGTCACTGTACATCTCCATCAGAGCTCTTGGGTAATCAAGTGCATTGTCCATGAACAGCAATATTTTGAAAGGAATCTTTGAGCAGTAGACCTCAAAAATGGATTTCAAATATTCAGTAAACCTTATGGTAAACAGATGTGGCGTCATCCAGGCCCTGTTGCTCCATTTACAGAGCATGGGCGGAGTAAATTTAGCATAATTTTTAACGGCCTTAGGATTTTCAGAATGGTAAATGAGCATTGGCTTTAAGTCACCAGCTACACTGGCCCCTAACAAGAGATTCAGCCTGTCCTTTAAAGCTTTGAAGCAAGGCATTTACTTCTCTGCTCTAGTTATAAAAGTCCTAGATGACATCTTTATCCAAAATAAGGCTGTTTCATCTTCATTTAAAAGCTGTTGTTTAGTATAGCCACCTTCATTCATTATCTTAGTTAATCTTCTGGGCAACTTGCTTCAGCTTCTACATCTGCACCTGCTGCTTCACCTTGCCTGTTCATGTTATAGAGATGGCTTCTTTCCTTAAACCTCACAAACCAACCTCTGCTAGCTTCAAACTTTTATTCTGCAGCTTTCTCATCTCTCTCAGCTTTCACAGAATTGAAGAGAATCAGGGCCTTGCTCTAGATTAGGTTTTGGCTTAAGAGAATTTTGTGCCTGTTTTGATCTTCTACAAGACCACTAAAACTTTTTTTCATATCTTTAGCAGGCTGTTTGGCTTTCTTATTACTTTTGTGTTTAATGGAATAGCACTTTTAATTTCCTTCGAGAACTTTTCTTTTGCATTCACAACATGGCTAACTGTTAGGACAAAAGCTAGGCCTCTTGAGCAAATTTCAGCTTTCTGTGTGCCTTTCTCACTAAGCTTAGTATCTAGCTTTTGATTTAAAGCGAAGACATGCAACTCTTCCTTTCACTTGAACACTTGAGACCATTGTAGGGTTATTAGTAGGCTCAATTACAATAATGCTTTGTCTAAGGAAAAGGGAGGCCTCAGGAGAGGGGAACTGCCAGTAAGTTGAACAATCAGAACACATACAATATTGTAACAATTAAGTTTGCCATCTTGTAGGGGCATAGTTCGTTGTGCCTCAAAACAATTGCTGCTGGAAAAATAATGCCAATAGACTTGCTTAATGCAGTGTTGCCATAAATATTCAATTAAAAAAAACCCACAATATTTGTAAAATACAATAATGTGAAGCACAGTAAAACAAGGTATACCTGTATATATGGCTATCTCGATTTCTATCTCTAGAATGAGATTTATTATAAAGAATTGGCTTACATCAATATGGAGCTGAAAAGTCTCAATCTGCTATCTGTAACCTGTAGATCCAGGAAAGTCAGTGGTACACTTTGAAGGTTTGCCAGCTTGAAAACCAATGATATAGATTTTAGTCTGAGTTTAAAGACCTGAGAACCAGAAGCAACAAGGGAAGGAGACAAATGTGTCAGTTCAGCCAGTCTGGCAGAAAATAAAATCATCCTTCCTCCACCGTTTCATTCTATTCAGGTTCTCAGTGGGTTGGACAGTACCCACACACTTGTGGGACTTGTGGGACCATGTGCTTTACTAAATTCACTGATTTAAATGCTAATCTCTTCCAGAAATACCTTTACAGACACACCCAGAAATAATGTTTAAGTAGATAGCTGGGCATCATGTGGTCCACCCCAGTTGACACATAGAATTAATCATCACTAAGATAATAAGGATTTTAATTACCTCATAGTACATTAATTAATATTTTTTATTTAATAATAAATTAATATAGGTAAAGCATTTAAAATTGAGCCTGGCACTGATAACACAGTAAACACAATATAGGTATTAACTGTTAATATTTGGAATACATGGACTTATTTGAACATCTACTTATGCCATGTTAGGGGACATTTTACTTAGGGAGTTCTGGATCTCCATCTAGTTCACCTAGACCAGTGTCTACTTAGTTCAGTCAGTGTTTGTATTCTTTCAGAAACGTTTCTTTTCAGTTTTTGCTTTATGTATGAACTTTCCAAGGTAACCTTCTTTGAGATCATACAGAAAACAGGCTTTGTTATCAAATTTCTAAGGCATAGTTTAGGTAGAAATGTCCTCCAGGCCTGATTCTTTTGAGATTCTCAACATTGGGTATGTTGATAATTCCAACATTTCAACACATTTCTAGAAATTTAGTCCAAAAGCAAAATAATGAAAACATGTTTTTCTCTCTGTGGTGTTATAATTAGGGAAACTGCAAATTCTCTTATTACTGGTAGATGGCAGCCCCGTGCTGCTAATAAGAAAGAATAAGGACTGAGTTATATCAACAGTTTCTTTGATTCTCAGTGTTGATCAGTCTGCAGATTCCTATAACAAAAAGCTAAAATACATGACTTTTTAAATAGCTTGACAAAATTTTATTGTCGAAATAGATAATAACGTAAAGAATAGACAGCCATACTAGTGTCCAGAATTAATTCTTAGGATAGAAATGTAAGGATAGAAATGTAACTCGGAATAGAGTACAAAAGTAAGATGTCAATTAAGTCCTCCTGTGTGGTTTGAAAATAAATCTTCTCCAGAGTGTAATCCTATATGTGTAAATATAAAAGTAAAGGTTTAAGTGATTTGTCATTATGTAAATTCCTAAATTTATTTTCTAATATATAAAAATTCTGAGTTCTGTGTCTTGTTCATAATAGGATTTCAAAAATTAGTTTTTATTAATATGCAAGGGATGAAAACTTTACAAGACTGATAGTGTTTCATCTTCACAAAACCCTTTCAAATTATATCAGATCTTCAATTCACATTTGAGAAAAAGATTTTTAGCAATGATAAGAAAGTTGCCTAAAGTCACATAACTTGTAAATGGAAGAGGCGGAATTTGAACTCAGTTCTTACCTTCTGTGGCACAAATGAATTGTGATTTAAGGAAAACTACTTAACGTCTCTGACTTTGCAGTAATGTGTCATTTGGATAATTGCTTTTCTTGGTCAACTATAACATTGTGCTGCATGTGAAAAATTAGGTAAATAAGACTCTACAGCCATATTATTACTGAAGGATGTTGAGTAAAAGCTTTCTAATGGCCAATGTCCAAAACCCTAAAACAAAAGGCTGACCAAGTCGTTCTTTTGAGCTTTATCACCAATCTTCTATCAGTCTCTATATAGGGAGTACAATTGGAAAAGGGAGTCTCTGAAAGAGTGACCCACAATCCTAGAGAGAAGAAAGTTCTTTAGCTGTTGTGCTTCTCTCTCAAGCAAATAAGTTGGCTTATAGAGATCAACATAGCTTGTCTGAAAGAGCCTCAAAGCACATTCTTGGAGTCCATGCTATGCTGAGGTGTAGAAACTCAGTGAAATTCAGTGAAAGTTGTTGAATTTCACATATGCTGAGAGCCTATCATGTAGAGTATACCTAAACAAACAGACTATGATTTTATTGTCTCAAGAGTTTTGAAAGTGAAAGCTAGCTGCAGTAGTTTGAACAAACCATATAGGGCATTACATTTCTAAAGTAAATATTTTGATTGAATTCAAAGATGGAAAGCTACAGAATTTTCTTTTCAGAGAAAAATTGTATGATTTTGCTTCAGATCATTCTGATTACTGTGTGAGGATGAGGCTATCACATGGAATAAAACAGGGATAACTTCAGGAGATTATTGTAATGAATGGTGTGCTTTGATCTAGGATAGTAGCATCAAATTTACATTTTTCTCTCTTCCCATTTTTAACATCCTCTTAGGAATTAGGTGAAAACAATCACACATTTTGGATAAATATGTTCCTAATAGAGTATGAATAATCAACAGATTTAACAGAGGATGGGAAAATGGGCTTTTATTTCTAATGGGTGAGGTGCTTTTGATATGGGGGACCTTGATGATGCACATAACTTCTTTACTTTCTTCTAACAGAAAAGTAGGCATTCATCATATCCCTGGCATTCCATGCTTGCTAAGAGGAACAGGAAGAGACTTATGGTTGTCCTGATTAGGCTAGTAATTTGTCCTCGCCTCCCCTCCCACTTTGCATGCATAATCATCAAATATCTATTCAAAATTCATTAAGAGACAAAATGAGAACTATATGAGAAATAAAAGATAAAAATGTCTTTGGTAAAAGTGCTCTACTTCCTCTAAATAATTAAAGAAAACCAAAGCCATATAATTTTAGAAGAACACTCTTCTTAGAAGAGAGTCTTCCTAACTCCAGTTGTTTTGCTAAAGGGTCACCTATTGGTCTCATCTCCCACTTCAAGTTCTTACTGAAGTATTCTTTCCAGTCATACATTTTACTCTGTTCTTACACCTCTTTTCTTGGCAATATGAGATTACTGGTAATGATTTCAAGCTCCTCATAGGTCAGTGCTCAGAGAATCTCTCTGATTGGCTTGCCCTTTAGTATAGCTCTACTGGTTTTTGGCTATTTTCTTAATATTTCTGTGCTCAAGAAAGATGAACCTTGCACCATTTTTTGCAATATAGACTATGATCTAAGTTGTCAATGAGATAATGGCCCTTCAAAAAGTCAGTCCTGGGATTTCATTGGTTATGCAAAACTAAGAGATCTCAGTTGTATTTAATTTGACTATATTTAATCAGCAAGTAAGAGGAATTTACCAAATGGAATAAAGATTTCAAACAAACACTTTACACAATCCATTATAAAATCAGGAGGTATTACCATTCTTCCTAAAGGCAATAGTTGTGAATGGAGAAATCAATAGGGAACATTTTTCAATTGAAACTCTCCTACACACCAGTGCCCTCATTTGAGACCTGCCAATTTCAAAACCATGCAGGCATTAAGCATGCCAAGGAGTGTCTTGCAAATTAGCCTCTATTACATGATCAGAAGGAAAGAGCTGAAGAAAGTAGAGAAATCATTAATTTTTGAATTTGTCTCCAGGTCAGCTCTGTAGAAGGTGGGAGTTCAGACAGGAAGTAGAAAGTTCGGGGGACCTCATATATAGATTTGCTAATGCAGAAACTGATGGGGAAAAAGAATGTCACTTACTGTCTGGATGTTACTGATTTTATGGTGGAGAAAGCTATATTCCTTCTTTAACATACCCAGCCTTTACACAGAAGTAGCAAAATTGCCCTCTTACTCTCTGGATGAGACAATTCACATTGTTTGTAGAAAGAAAAAAAGATTAGTTACTAGCATGAGTTTTGGAGTTAGGTGTATCTGGCTATGCTTTTGACTCCCTTATGTATTGCATGGAAAAGTTGCTTAACTTTACTGATACTCTTTCTCATCTACAAAATATGAATAATAATACACAATCACATTGTCTCAAGGCGAAGTGAGATGATATTGATAAGTTGCTCAGTATTGTGAGTGAATGCTAATCATTAGGCTAATCCATCAGCCATGAGATGAAAATTCTTTTTCTCTCTTTGCTGGTTAGGAACACTTGGAATCATAAAATTGAAGAAGAGAAAGTGAATATTTTCTATATGACATTTTTTTTTTTTTTTGCAGTTTTGCCATACTCTGTCTGAATCAGTAGTTATCAACATGTTGTATACACTAGAATCACTTGGGGAAGTCTTAGAAAACACTGATGCCAGGTCTTTTTAATCAATTTAAATGCAGTTTTAGGTGATTATTTGTGCAATGATGTTTAAGAATCACTACTTAAACTCACCTGATTTATTTCTGCTCAGCATCTTAATACTTCCTGTCTTTTGGCAGAACCACTTTTCCTGTGAAGAGATCACTTTCATCAGGGTTGCAAGCATAGAATGAAAAATTAAATTTTCAGATTTTAAATATCAAAAATAATAATAGTATTCTGAAGAGCAAATGAACAAATTGTTTCTGTGGCTTCTGTACTTAGTGCCACCATAATAATAAATCCTGGTTATCCTTCTTCACTTTTGTTTATTTAGAAATTCTAATGAGTATACCCTATTTACTACTTTTAAAATATGTCAGTGAAATAGACAAACATGAAAGTAAAATGTCATAGGTTATAATAAAGATATGCTCAGATGCCGATGCAAGGAAGAGGTATTAAATCCAATAGAGAAGGCTTTTTGGAAAAGATTATGCTGAAGTTTATTTTTCACTTGTTTATTCAAAAACAATTCTAACAGGAAGTCTACTGAGAAGACAAATTTGGTCCTTGACATCTTGGAATCCATATCTTGACAGAGGTATAGAGTTAGTTAAAAGTAAAAAGAATTCTAGGAAGAAAGAATAGCATGTGGGTAAGCACAGATATGCAGATGGAAAGAGTTTTGAGGAGGAGTAATATAAAATGGAGTAAGCGAATATGAAATGAGAATTAGCTTTCATTGCTAATCTGATCATTCTGAACTTGATCCTAAAGTCTTGTTCCTCTGAGACATCCAGGTTCTTAACAAAGTATTTAATGCATGAATGAGCTAGGAAGACCTTATAGAAGACTACATAGTAATTCAGGGGAGATAAAATGAATACACAGACTAAGGAAGTGACGGTAAGTTTGGGAATGATGGAGGTTGATTTAAGCAATTTCAGAAGATGAAATATAAAGGATATGATAAATGCCTGAAACTGATGGAGACATGAGAGAATAGATAAATTTTACGTTTCTGTTGGGGACTTCGGAGTGAGTAGTATTTACCATTAATGACAACGAAGAATCCTAAATTAGGAGCTGGATTGAGAGAAAATTGATGACTTGAGTGTGCAATGCCTGAGGAGCAATAACAAGGTCGTATTGCTGGACATTGGTTTTTGTATTTAGAGAGAGGTATGTGGTCAGCTAGTTGATACAGATTGCCTTGAAATATTCCTTTTTGTTAGATATACAAATATTACTTAGGAATTTCCACGGACTCTACTAAAACAGATAGTGTCCTCTATTCTATATGTGGGAACTCTGGCCAAGTTATTCTAAGAAGTTCCACTGTAGTATATATGCCAAATATTAAACATGTAAACTGTACATAAATATAAAGAATTTCTGAGAAATCTTAAATTATATGCATCAATATGCTAATCACAAATGAACAAAAATGATGACATTTATTCTGGCTTCACATGAAAGCCACCTCTCTTTTATTCTTGCTATGTAGTTTTCCTAGAATGGGATTGAACTTCAGTCTCCAAGTCCCATGCTTGTTTTATCTTTAAGTAGGTAGTTCTTTCTCTTTCTTAGGGCTCTGTCAGTATAAATTCAAAGTTGTGTGCTGTCGAAACAAGAAAAGACCCTCTGAGAGTCATACTAGGGCATCGTCATTTATCACTGGCCTAGCTGATGAACTGATATTTTTGTCGTTCACTTATTCTGGGTAGCAATTTGGAATGAAAAAAAATGTGGCATAAGTCCTAACAGAAGTATTAAACTTGGCTAGCATTAGTCCTTAAGATAGACTAAATGAATAGATTTACATTTCATCTGGGTCACTTTTCCATGAGGCTAATTCCAAGTAGAGTTACTTTGCTTTCACAGACACTGAATTGTTGGTTGCAGTATGTGTATACCTACACGGATCATGCATAGGAGTGTGTTTATGTACAAATCTATAGTTGAAATGATGATATGATTCTATATTGATTTCACGTATGATTATATGTTACATACATTATTTAACCAATCAGTTTTCCTTGAATGAGAGAGATTGTATCCATAATATGACAGCATCTTTACACATTTCTATACATTGAAAACTCTATTTTTTAATATATTTGTTGATGAGGAAGAAGGTCAGGGTACATAGACAATCCTTATGGATTAATATTCTCTTCAACTCAGCGATGATAACAATAGATTTAAATAAAGATTCACTTAAAATGCTTTGGAGATGAAAAGTTATTTCCAAAAAGAAATATGTATAAATTTCAGAAGTTCCACTGAGATAAGTGATACCTCAGAATATTGTTTCTTGAAATTTTAGTGAAAAGCATTCTTATTGAAATTATAGATAGCCTACAGATTTTATAGTGAAGAGTAATTCATGTGTAAGTAGTAACAGTAGGTAATAAATTTGATGGTTTTCTTTTTGTGGTTGCTTTTAAAGATTCGGTGTTCATATACAAGGTTCATAGCAAAACAAAAGGCAATTTAAAAAAGGCTTAGTGCCAGTCTAGAAAGGAACTCGTGAAGTGATATTTATGTTGATAAATTAACCACAAAATTACAGTCTGTCTGGTCTATAGAAACCTGAACTAGCTGATGTACTGAGGGTGTGAGTGAGTGGGTGCAAGGTAGGAAGCACTGTCAACTAAGAAAGCTTAAGGAATTTCAGCTTCTATAACCTGTCTTCTTAACTTCTGACCCATAAATGAAATTTAGGGGGACTAAAGCTCTTTGAAACAATACATATTTCTGAAGAGGTAGTCAAATTCTCAAATGGATCTTTTAGAAGAAAAATTGATCATCTTAGATATAGCCAAGCCTATGAAACTGTAATATTTTCAGTCAAAACTCTCCCAGAAAGAAGTCTGGTAATATTTGCTTCTCTTAGTGTTTTTCTCAATCGTCTTTATTTTAAATAACATTTCTACCATCTCTAGTAGCATGTAATCCAACTGATTAGATTTTCTCTAATCAAATTATCATTTTCCAATTATTCAACACTGAGATTACTTCTCAATTACTTCAAAATTACCTTGGTGGTCATTTTGGGTATTCCTAAACTTCTTAGTCTATTTAAAGATTGTTTTAGTTTACTAAAACAGATGATATTATATCCAGTACATATTAATTTCACTATTTTAAATGTAAAGATAACCTTGTTTCTGAGTATTCTGATGCATCTGTATGTTAGCCGTCATTTGGGGTAAAATTTAATTTTGCCACACAATTTTTCTCCCTTTTAACATAAAATGAATTATAACATAATTTATAGCATTTGCACTAACTACAAAGATTAACATTTTCATACTGAATTACATTTTGGTTTGGCTATAAATAGGGATGTCATAACCGATTTCTTCATGTTAAATACAAAATCAGGGGAAAATGTAAGGAATTACAAAGTATATCATCCATAATCTAATTGGGAACTTTTTATTGTTAATTTGTAGATGCCATTCTGAGAACCAGCCATGTTTGTGCATTTTGGTCTGATGTATCTTTGATGGGGTAAGTTATAGTTACAATTTATTAATCTTTAATAATTTTATGTCAGATTTAGAAGCAATACATCCTATTCTTGAAGTGTACATCTGTGGCTCAGAACCAGTTTCATTTAGCAAATGTGGAAAAAATATTTCTATAAAAATTCGAGTGAACTTTGATATATCATAGGTGCGTGGATGAACTAGCAAAATTTCTTGAATTGATATGTTCAAGGTGACTGCAATTTTAATTGTACTGAACAACAGCAAACTAAGATAGCAATTGCAAGATCTTTTACCTTATCCTTGCTGAAGGTATTATTGGAACATATTGCTTGTATTTATATTACTTTTTGCTGTCATGATCAGTATTTATGTTATGTCTACCTTTTCCACTAGATCCTGAACTCCTAGAGGGCCATATTAGTGTCTCTGTCTTTGCCACACTGAGCAAAATGATACCATGTAGTTGCTACTTTTAAAATGTGTGTTGAATGGAGTAAAATTGATTGCTACATTCACATAAGAATATCATTTTAAGTGCCATGAGGAATAGAGAAGACTAATAAACTACTTTGAGTTAGAATTTCACAACTGCGTGCTTTTTGGAGGGCAATATAGAAAAGTGGTTAAGAAACAAAAAACATGTTAAAACATTGGCTTAACAATCTTCTTATATGACATTGAAAAAATTAAGAAAGCTACCAGAGTTTTGGTGTCTTTAAAATGGAGATGATATTTTAAAATGGGTCCCAGGTCATAGGCTTAACTCATCTTCTGCTCAAGTCTCCACCAGCTCGGCGCATTTCATGATAGCCTCAAAGATTCTCTGATATGCTGTCTTGTGCAGCTATCTACTATGCAGATCTACAGAGACACGTGCTGTCATTCATAATTTCCCTCATAATACCATTGCTCTAGTTTCAAGTATATGTCACAGACAGAGATTTTACTCTTAGGTTTACTAAGTAAAGTCTGTATGGGCATATTAACCACATCCTTTGTCCTCCTTTCTATAATGAAAATAAAACTTCAAGTATCTAAAGTCTCCACATGTTAGCAGCCAAGACTTTTGAAATTTCTGTACATAATTATAAAAGTACATGCTAGGCCTCACCTTCACATTATTCTAGTATAGCAATTAATATCTCCTAAAAATGTTTTAAGAATGAAATGAGATATGCCTAAAGCATTTTACATGCTGCCTGATACAGAGTAAACGATCAGCGGTGGTGGTTAACGTGGTCATATTTTACACAATGACTAATAGTGAAAATCTTTCTCAACAGTATATTTGCTTGGAATAAACTATTAAAAACACTAAGATTAGAGCACGTATGTGCTATGTATAGTAAAGAACACTGTGTGAACATTGCTACGTTTTACAATTGAGCAAATAGAGACACAAAAAAGTTAATACTTTATTCATAGTCACACACTTGGTGAGTAGTAGAACCAATATTTGAATCTAGATAAGCTGACCCTGAAGCCCACAATCGTCTTCTGTAAAGGGCCAGGTAGTATACACTTTCGGTTTGTGGGTCACGTGGTCTTCGTTACAACTACGTGACTCTACACTATAGCGTGAAAGCAGCCTCGAACAGTCTATAAATAAATGGACTGTCTTCCAATAAAAGCTGTCTTCCAATAAAACTTTATTTACAAAGACAGGCAGCAGACCTGATTTGGCTTATGAGCTATAGTTTGCTGGTACCTGTTCTAAAACAACAGTTCTCAAAGTTTTTGAATATTAAACATTTTCTACAAAATAAGAGGAAGATAATTATTAAAGAATTCAGGACAATCCTAGGGGTTTATTTCTAGGCTACCTGATTTATATCAATTTTTCCACTTCTTTATTGGTCCCAGGGATGCCAAAATGTGAATTGAAAAGATCAAATGTGTCCACTTTCAGAAAGACTGAAAAAAACAAAAAACAACAACAACAACAAAAACACAAAAATTTACATTGTTAGACAACACTAAGGCCCAGAGGGTAAGAAAAATGATCTTGATTTCCAGGGCTTTTTTGCCAAAGTTGAATGAATTTTGATTCAATCATATGAGCATTAAAATGATGGCTCCCTTTTAGACTTCAGAAATTGTCTTATGACCTTTAAAGAGTCAAGCCTTGACCTTAAGCTCTCACATCAACTGCTCTGTACAATCTATTTGTAGCTGGATTAAAACCAGAAATGGCTAACTTAGAAAATAAAAAGAGAAAAATAGAATGGTAAATCACCACTCCAGAAATTACAGCTCTTAGCTGAGCTTTTAGAAGAGATTCTATAAATAAAACAGAGATACTATCCATACCAAACTCATGACAAAAGGCCAGAGAGAGAAATCTTGTTGCTTGGACCACTAGATACTGAATACTTGGAGCACTGGACAAATAACTGTCCAGGTTTAGTGAGTAGAAAGGGGACCAACCAAAATTAAGAATACTATCTATGTTTCTACCCCTACAATTTCCCTCTGAGAGACTCGGTCCGTCTTTGTTGAATACAGTCCTTCAACTCTTAACTTTTACCTTAGAAAACAGATCTCCTAGTAAATATGGAAGCTACCACATCAACTACATTTCTCACCACTTTGCCATTCTATCTTCCTAGGAGTCAAAACTGTTTCCACAGTAGGTATTGCTAAACCTCTTAACTTCTACCTGCCTTAACTATCTCATTAGGATCTTTGACATGCTGTCTACTCATTGATTCAGTGCGTTGAATTCGTTGAGGAACTATTTACTGTGAAAATGGAATTTTATAATTAGATGTAGTTGAAATGGCCTATTTTGAGAACATTACAAAGGAGGGAAACTTAGTTACCTCCTCTTTATTGCCATCTTAACCCTATCGTCAGGATGTTTTGCCAGGGTCCAGAGAGAACTTGGGGAGATTCCAGGAAGTCCGGAATATTTGAGGTATATCAAGTGAAGAATCACTCAAGGTTGCCACTGACTCCTCTAGAACACTGCTAAGCTTCCTCAATACTATGTCCATAAGGAGGTTAAATGTGTTAGTTTTCTATTTTTTTGTGTGTAAATAATTTCTACTAGGTTAAGAGCTTAAAACAACACTTGTTTATTGTCTCCTATTTCTGTAAGCCAAAAGTCTAGATTGTTTCACCTGTGTCTTCTACTTAGGGCTAATAAAGCTAGAAACAAGGTATTGGTCAGACTGGACTCTAATCTGGAGGTCCTGGGGAAGAATCTGCTTCTAAGTTCACCGAGGTTTTAGGCTGAATTAAGTTCCTTGTGACTTTAGGACAGAGATGCTTGTTGCCTTGCTGACTGTCAATCGAGATCTGCTCTCAGAGTTTAAGACTGCTTGTAGTTCCTTGTCATAGGCATTCTCCATTCCATCTTGGCAAGGGAAAACCTTGTGCTGAATTCTTCTCATGCTTCAAATCTCTGACTTTCTCTTCTACTACTAGCTGGAAAAACTTTTTAATTTTACAGGGCTCATGTGTTTGGTTTGGCACATGCGAATACTTTCGCTTTTGCCATGTAAAGTAACATAATGACGGTAGTAATATTTCATCATGTTCATCATATTACATAAGTTTCCACCTACATTCAAAGGGGAGAAGATTATACAAAGGTGAACGTAATTGGGTGTCATTCTTAGAATTCTGTGTGCAGTATCCAAGAAGCACTTCCTTATAGAGCAGACTATGGCCCATGGTTCAAATCCAGCCAACTGCCTGGTTCTGTAAATAAAGTTTTACTGGAATATAGCCACAACTATTTGTTTAAATATTGTCTATGTCTGCTTTCACATTACAACAGCAGAGTTAAGTAGCTTCACTGAGGCTAACACTTTGCAAAGCCTAAAGCTTTTATTATCTTGCCCTTTACAGAGAAAGTTTGCCAACCCATGGCTTTGTATGTCTTACAGAGAAAGTTTGCCAACCCATGGCTTTGTATGTCTTACCTAATTTATCCATAACATGTTTTCCTTTCTAAAAATAACAATAACAACATCTAATAGCCTATAATATTCTTTGTCCAGTGTCTCCAGGCCATTAACTAAATTGTCATCTCTCCCTTCCTCATTATTTCATAGCCAGCATTGTTCTCTTTGTCTTCCGACCTGATGCTGTTTATTCGACTGTGTTTGACTTAAGCACAACCTCCTTTACAAACTCTGTTCACCCTCAGTCAATGTGTTTTCATTTAAATGGGAGAATCAACATACACCTGGACAACTACGTCCCAAGTTTTCACTGAGGCCTGCACATATTTCTCACAAATTTTAAACTGATACCTAAAGAATAAGTCCTAGACATTAAACCATTACACAGTGTTTTGATGTTTTACTCTTGTCTTCACCTGAAACTAGCCCCTGGGATGACTCTCTTTTACCATAAAACTTGGCACAAAAGGGCTTTCGAAAGTGCTACCAGCCTTACAGTATAGTGAGAAAGACATATGTCCCACATATAGGTAATACTGTATTTGTATTTGACAAACTTAAAATTTTAGCAGAAACAGATAAAGAATTTGTGATTAACAGATAAACTGATCATTCAAAAAGACTACTGGATTGTTCCTTTTGCCCCAGTGCATCTGTGATGACTGATTTTAAAGAGACCTGATTCATGGTCAAATTTTCCATGTTATAGTTAAAAGGAAATCTATCAAACAGATGATATCACAGGAGTCATCAACAAATACCTCTGTAGGTAGCCAAAAATGGTCAAGTTGGAATACACTGAAGTAGTAATAGACGATATTCTAGCCTGCAGGTATTGTACCTGTGTAGTCTAAGAGAGGATACCTATTCTTACATACCTAGAGGTTTGCCCGTGATCTTTAACATCACTGAAATGGTCTTGGAAACAAATGCAAAAATTAGAAACGTTAATACAACACTAGAAACTTATCTTAGAAAAGGAATTGGAGAATCTTCTGGCAGGAGATGGGATGACTTTTCTTGTCTAAGTCTTGGAATTCTCATTATATGATTAAGAAGAATTATATACATACAGCTAATAATTACTTTCTTTGCTTATCTCCCCTTCAGCCATGTTGAGTCTTAGGTACTGTTGTTTTATCTACTCATTAAACAGATGACATAGCAAATAATTCAGCAACTTAAAGTATCTAAAGAATACTTCATAACCCAGTGGGAGACTACAGATACCATGATATGATAAGGATTCTAACAGCATAGGGCTGGACATGAACAAAAAGGGAAAGACTTCCTTTTGATGAAAAGGAAGAACTCTAAAAGGTTTTGATTTCTGCAATACCTCTGTGAGTTGGGATTGCTTTCTACAACTGTTGTTTTTCAAAGAAACACAGTCTCGGTCCCAAATCACCCATATTTTTTTTATAAAACCAAAGTAGCAGAATGAACTTTTTCTGACTTGCTTGCCCTTAGGCCATATAATCCTAGAAACTAACACTGCTTATTTAAGCAGAACTCACGCCTCACAGCCCTCATAACATTCCCATTTATTTATTTATGCTTACGGCACCTGGTGTTCCTAGGTGATCTCCCATCCAAGTACTAACCAAGCCTGACCCTGCTTAGCTTCTGAGATCAGACATGATCAGGTGTGTTCAGGGTGGCATGGTGGTGGGACATTCCCTTTTTTATACCCTTTTATTGCAACCAACATATAAAGTCTTTGCCAAAGGCCACAAGCAGGCCAACCTCTCTTGATGGTCAAATTTAGGATTCTAGCATTAACTATACAGTTAATTTAAGTACATGCTATATATAATTATAAGAGGCTCTTTCTCTTTCTAGCAAATGCTTAGCGATCTTCAAAATCTCTGCCCGAATATTAAACCCTCTATGCTGTGTTTTTGCACATGATATGAGGTTCACAACTCTATCGTCATATGTTGCTTCCATGTTTTCTTTCTAGGTTGTGGGCTTATCAAATAAGTGTGTCTCATTAACTTTTATTTCTTTATCATCTAATACAGTGCCTAGTATAGAATCGACATTCAATAAGGTAGTATGACAAAGCGATTAAAAAGCAAATTTTTTATTCAATCTGATCTGTGTCCCAGTCTTGGCTCCAAAATATATAAACTGTAAAATCTTGACTAACTTAATATAAATATGTTTTCTTTAATTCAGTTTGTTTATGAATGTAATGTTTATAATATCAAACTTCTTTAGAATAAATATTTGCTGAAAAGTAGAATGAGAATTTCACTTTTACATGTTTGTTGAAAAATAGAATAAGATTCATCTCCTGGTGCTTTCTGACTTCTTCCTGCTAAAGAAGAATGTTTACATATGTGAGTCATGGAACTCAGAGGTTAACTCAATACATTACATGTAAAGACAGACATCAGGATCCATTTTCAAAGGCTGCAGATTCTACAGCTTGCCTCTCAGGTGGCTAAAGGTGAAAAGTTATCTGGTGTCACTAATATTATATCAGCATTTAATGATTTCTTTAGCCATTTCAATTCTTTTGGGGTATGGAAAACAATTGTTATTGAATTTTTGAGCCCCCTGGCAATAGAGTTTGGTTGCAGCCATGCATATAAATATGCATTAAGCATATTACAGGCTCAAAGATTTATATCTTAGATAATATGAAAACAAGGTAAAATATAAACCTTACTCCTATGGCCCCAAGTTCTTAAGTGCTTATGATATGAGAGCAGAGGATTTATTACAATCTGGGGTAATAATCTGTTATGAATCATTGTTGATCATTATAATTCCAAAGTGAAAAATGTACTGCAATTCAAAAGATTTATTTCCTTTAGATCTTATTTGTAACTCTCTTATTTGTTACATAGAATTTCAATATATATTTATGATACATGATGCTATAAATGTGCTACAATATTGAAATAGGATTCTTTGGATAAAGTTTTCTTTTTTCCCCTTTAATGAGAGTTTTAAAACATTTATGAGGAGTAATGCATATAATATACTATTTTAAGGGTGTACCAGCTGTTCTTCACACCAAGTGTCTATAAATATATATTTTTAGCCTGTATTCAAACACTTTATTATGTCTGGGAAAAATTAAGATAATTTGGGAAGCTAGTTTAGAGCAGAGGGAGGTAGACTGGGTGTGGTATTGAATTTAATATGTAACATTCAGTGATTCTTAAAATTTAATCTTATAACACTTTTCTGCTAAATAAACAAGAGTCGCAGAGGCTAAAATTATTTGTGGATTGCTGGCTATGTTTCTTATCCATCCTTATGTGTTATAGAGACTTGAAGTTTGCAAAGTAGTTTCACAAATCTCAGAAAATCACCATGATGACCTAAGAAGTAGTCAAGACAGACTTATCTCCAGTATATGGCTAAACCAGTACTAGTGCCTTCCACTCTACCTCTCCCCACAGAGTCTTCACTCCTATTCGAGTGTTACTTGAATTACAGTCAGATATACTTAGTGTACTGTGCTACGTACTATCTTAAAAACCTTAGCATTAACTATACAGTTAATTTAAGTACATGCTATATATAATCATAAATATAATTTAAATGGAGGTTCCCATTAATATAAAAATAATAAAACATAAATATAAATGGAGGCCTCCCATAAATTTATATTTATAAGCTAAATTTATAAAGTAAGATCATTTCTTTTAAATCAGGATACTCACATATAAATCTTAGAAAACATGTATAGAACCTGTGTTCAGAAAACTACAAATCACTGATGAAAGAAATTAGAGGTCTAAATAAAAGGAGAGATGTCCCAAGTTAACGGATTGGAAGACTCAACATTGTAAAGATGTAAATTCTTTCTAATTTGATCTAGAAATTCAATCCATAGTAAAAATGGCATTTTATCTCTGTGGTCTTCCTCTCAAAAACCCACAAATTCAACTTAACCATGAGAAAAATGTTACATAAATTCTAGTTGAAGTAAATGTTATAAAATACTTGATCAATGCTCATCAAAGCCATAAAAGTCATCAGAAACAAAGAAAGTCTGAGAAACTCACACAGCCAAGAATAGCCTAAAGAGATAGGACTACTAAATGTAATGTGATCTGAATTTCAGAATCATGAAACATAAAAAGAAAGAAAAGCTGAGGAAATCTGGGTAAAATATGAACTATAATTGATAATAAGGTATCAATATTGGTTCATTGTGACAAATGTACTATACTAATATAAGATGTAAATAATAAAGGAAATTGGGTTTAAGGTATAAGGAGACACTGTTTTATCGTTATGATTTTTCTATAAATCTAAAGGCATTTCAAAATACAATTTAATGATTTTAGGGCATGATAAATGCTTAGAGAGCATTTAAGCAGGGAAAGGTGATAAGATATCGGTGGTTGCAATTATAAATAGAATAGTCAAGAAAGGCCTTATTGAGAAGGTGGCATTTGCACAAAAACATGAATTAGGTGAGGAAATGAGCCTTTAGAATATCTTGGGGGAGAGCATCTAAGCAGAGAGAACAAAAATTGCAAAGGCTTTAAGGCTAGAGGGTAGATGGTGTATTTGAGATATAATGTATCTGAGGCAGAGGAAAGATTTGGAGATAGAGTTGGGGATGAGGTCAGAGAGATAATAGTGTTAATGGTATCCGGAAGGGTACAGATCAAATAGGGCTTGTGGACCATTGTAAAGACTTTCAGTTTTACCATTTCTAAGATTAACAGGGATTTGAGTAGACACGTAGCAGTGAAAGGACTCAAGTAGAAAGACCAGTGAGAAAGCCATTGTAATAATCTATACAAAAGATGATAGTGACTTGGATGAGAATGTGGCCACGGAGGTGTTGGAAGTGATTAAATAAAGTCTAAATTTTGATGACAGAGTCATCAAATCATGAATTGGATGTGGAATATGAGAAGATGTTTTCCAAACTTTTGGGAGTTCTATATCTGGAGGAGTGAAGTTTCTATTAGCTAAGGTTGAGAAGTCTTGGTAGAACAAAATGGAGGTGGGTTGGCAATAGAGCAGGAATTCAGTTTCGAGATGCTAAATTTGTGATGTCTTTTAAATACCTAAGTTGAGATGCCTAATGGACAGATAAATGAATCTGCATTCAGGGGAAATGACTGAGTTAAAAATAAAGCTTCAGGAACTTTTAGCATTTAGTTGGAATATAAAGTCAAAGGTTCGAATGACATCCCTCCAAAAGTAAGAATGGGTAGAGAGGATAAAGGATGTTAAGAACTGACTCCTTCTTTAAGAAGTTAGATATACAGGGAGATAAATACAAGAGTAATTGAGAAAGAGTAACCAGATGGGTATGGAGAAAATGAAACTAAATTTCAGAGAAGAGTAATCAGCTGCGTTACATGCTTTAAATAGATCAAGGAAGAGATAAATTGAAAATTGACAGTGATAATAATAGTAAATAGTATTTACTATTATGATAATAGTACCTTTTTATGCTTTTTTTTGCTTAACGATTTTACTTCTCAGTACAGTACAGTTTGAAAATTATTTTAAAATATTTTTCTTCATTTTATTTTCACAGCAATCCTAGGTTGTAGATATTGTGAACCTTTTATTTTTTAGTTACAGAAACTAAAAGAAAAATGAAATTATGTTCCAAAAATTATTTTGCTTTCAATTGGCATAATCCCAGCTTAAATATATTTATATGGTTTTAAATCTAGTGATGTATCATCTTTTTAAATATATTTTATGACACATGATTGGTACTCAATAAATATTTTCCCAATTTTCTTTTTTCTTTTTAAAGAATATTATTATCATAGTATCTACACCAGATGAAAAAACACCAATAAAATTATTTAATTAACACTTATTAATTTTATATGACAAGCTTGTGCAAGGGAAACAAAATTAAGATATAATCTAATACTTTGAAGAGATTATATTAGAGAGGAGAGACAAACATTCATAATACAGTAAGACTATAATAGGGAAAGGACTATAAGAACACCAAGATGAAGTAACTAATTTAGCTTGAGTGGTTGTACTGAAATCGAATATTGTAGGAGAAAGTCAAGATGACTGAAAATATAAGGATAAATATAAAGTTCTCACTCTGAATATACTGGGCTGTTCAAACCTCGAGGTAGTTATGACTGCTCACATATCCATCAAAGGCTTTATCGGAGCTCCAGACACACTAAGGTCAGGACAACAAGGAAACATCATACATCCAAGCATCGGCATTGATAGATGACTTAATTATCTTGGTCGCCTTATGAATGAATAGTGTAACCATTTCCAGGACATATTTTGCAGTCTCCAAGTTGACAATGACTTAGTTTACTAGGATGTTACAAACATGATTTGATGAGGTAAAAACATTTCAAAAACTACAAAGCTTCAGTGGTTTTCCCTTAACAGGTTATAGTGTGGGCTTGACAATGTACTAGTGATATAACAAGACAGCCAGTTTATGAATGGATGCCACTGGTATCTGTTTAGATATGATTTCAAAGAAAGACACATTCGTCATTTGCCACAGCAGGTATTTGTCAGACAAGTTCAGCAGAGAGTACTGGCTAATTGAATGCCTAGTTTTAAAACACACACATACGTAATTTTAGTTAATAGGTAGAGTAAAGTAAAGTAACACTTCTGTCTGACTTGTAAATCTAAAAAGTACTAAAACAATAGAAATGCCAATTAGCTTTCAATAAAAGAACAAATACATTGTCTAGAAATTGAGAAATACTTGTGAAATGACTCAGGGAAGGAATAGGTATATGGTACATGTGGTACATTTTTATGTTTAATTTCAATCACAACTTTAAAAATATTTGTACAGTTGCTGTAACTACCCTGTTTGTTTTTGGTTTTGTTTTTGTCTTTGTATATGGAGAGTAGATGGAAACAGCTGTGAAATTTCTAAACAAGTACATTTCTTTTCAAGTACAAACTTAGAAATAATTATATTTGGTGAGCCTGAAGATGTTTATAGTAGATATTATGAATTTATATGATCAGTGAATTTAGAAAAGCTTACATTTCCAAACTATTACTTAACTCCAAACAAATCACTCTCATATTTACCATAAGTGCTCATAAATTTGGGGAGTTTCCCTCAAATTGATCCTGGCCATCCACATCTAGATTGGAACTCACTAATTTAGCTTCAGTTTCATACTGGCTCCCCAATTTACATGTCAGTTTTTCACTTAACTGTGAATTCCAATCCAATACTTTTTGTTTGTTTGTTTTTAGTAATGATCCTAATCATGTAGACAAACTGGTAAATTTCAAATGTTTGAAAAACTTATTAGCTGTAACTATAAGTAGCATACTTAAGTCTCTGAGCTTGTTTTTCTTATTAAAATATATTTGATATATAACACTGTAGATTTAAAGTATATATGTTAATTTGATACATTTTTATGTTGTACTATGATTGTCATTGTAGCAATACCACTTCTGTCATGTTACATAGTTATCATCTCTTGTTAATGGTTGGAATAGTTAAGTTCTAGTATCTTAGCAAGTTTAATGATAAAAAAATATTTTTGTCTACATTCACTATATTATGTTAACTCTAGGATTTATTGACTACTAGATAGAAGTTTGCACCCTTAAACAACATCTGTCCTATCTCTACCCCCCAATCCCTGGTAACCACCATTTTACTGTTTTTATGAGTTTTGATTTTTTGAGATTCCATATATGAATGATACATATAGTATTTGTCTTTCTGTCTGACATATATCACTAAGAATAATGTCTGTAAGTTTTATTCATGTCGTCACAAGTGGCAAGATGTCCTTGTTTCTCATGGCTGAGTAATTATACCACATCTTCTTTAACCATTCATCTGTTGATGGAACTTACATTGTTTCCATATGTTAGCTATTGTGAATAATGCTGCAATATAATTCGGAGTGCATATATGTCTTCAGTATCTTGTTTTTATTCCC
Organism: Pteropus medius; assembly: GCF_902729225.1. Classification (NCBI taxonomy): domain Eukaryota; kingdom Metazoa; phylum Chordata; class Mammalia; order Chiroptera; family Pteropodidae; genus Pteropus; species Pteropus medius. The sequence goes on along the minus strand of NW_024349505.1, from coordinate 4,134,883 downwards.
TTTGGGTTTAACCCAGAAGTAGAATTGCTAGGTCATATGGTAGATCTATTTTTAGGTTTTTGAGAAACCTCTGTGCTGTTTTCCATAATGGCTGAAATAATTTACATTCCCAACAGTGTTTTCTTTCTTGCTATCTGTTGTCTGCTTGTTGATGGCCATTCTAACAGCTGTAAGGTGGTATCTCATTGTGGGTTTGATTTCCATTTCTCGAATGGTTAGTGAAGTTGAACATTTTTTCATGTACCTATAGTCCATTTGGATGTCTTTGAGAAAATGTCTGTTTAGTTCTTTTGTCCATTTTTAAATCAGATTTTACTTGTTATTGAATTGTATATTTTTTATATATTTTACATATTAATCACTTAGATATGGTTTGCAAAAATTTGACTTTTCATTTAACTGTTCTTTTGCTGTGAAGAGCTTTTAAGTTTGATGTTGTCACATGTGTTGATTTTTGCTTTTGTTTGTGTTTTTGTTGTCATATCAAAAAAAAAAAAATTGCCAAGATCAATGTTGAGGATTTTCTTCCTTACATTTTCTTCTAGGAGTTTTACGGTATCAGGTCTCATGTTTGTCTTTGATCCATTTGGAGTTCATTTTTGTGAGTGACATAAGATGAGGTCAAAATTAATTTTTCTTCATATGTTTATCTAGGTTTTTCTAGCACCATTTGTTGAAGAGATTATCCTTTCCCCATTGGGTGTCCTTGCTTCATTAGTCAAATATTAGTTGACTGTATATGTGAGATTTAATTCTGGGGTCTCTATTCTGTACCATTTGTCTATGTGTCTGTTCTTATGGCACTATTAATCTGTTTTAATTATTAGAGTTTTGTAGTATAGTTTAAAATTAGGAAATGTGACACCTCTGGCTTTGTTCTTCTTTCTCAGGATTGCTTTAGCTATTCAGGGTCTTTGTGGTCCCATACAAATTTTAGGAGTGTTTTTTTCTATTTTGGCAAAAAATGCCATTGGGATTTTGATGGAGATTGTGTTGAGTCTATAAGTAGTTTTGGGTAGTATGGGCATTTTAACAAAATTCTTATCTGTTAACATGGGACATCTTTCCATTTGTGTCTTCTTTAACTGCCTTCAGCAAAGTCTGGTAGTTTTTATGGTACAGATCTTCCATTTTCTTGATTAAATTTATTTGTAAGTATTTTATTGTTTTTGATACTATTGTAAATGGAATAGTTTTCTTTCTTTCTCAGATGTTTCATTATTAGTATATAGAAATGCAACAGATTTCTGTATGTTAATTTTATATCCTGCACATTTACTGAAATCGTTGATTAGTTCCAAGAGTTTCTCAAATGAGTCTGGGATTTTCTATATATGAAATTATATCATCTACAAATAACAATTTTACTTTTTCATTTCCTGTTGGGAGCATTTTATTTCTTTGTCTTGCCAAATCGTCTAGCTAGGGCTATATTGAATAAGAGTGGTGAGAGTAGGAATCTCGTTTTCTTTATCTCAGTCGAATAGCTTTCAGTTTTTAACCATCGAGTATGTTAGCTGTGCGTTTGCTATATCTGGCCATTACTATGCTGAGTCACGTTTCTTTCATACCTAGTTTGTTGAGAGTTTTATTGAGAAAGAATTTTGCAATTTGTTAGATGCTGCTTCAGCATCTACTGAGATAATTATTTGATTTTTTTTTGTCTTACATTCTATTAATGTGATATTATATTTACCAATTTGTATATGTTGAGTCATTCTTGCATCCCATGGATAAATCTCACTTGATCTTGCTATATAACTCTTTTACTGTGTTCTTGAATTTGTTTTGCTAATATTTTGTTGAGAATTTTTGCACCTATATTCATCAGGAATGTTGGCCAATAGTTTTGTTGGTTAGCTTATAGTGTTATTTTTTCCCCCTTTACATTAACACTTTATTTTGCGTAGGTCATTTTTTGTACATGTTATCACAGTTTTCCTTTCCTGTTTCAGACAAATGAAAGTCTGAAAAAAGCTTGTCTCTTTTTTACTTCCTGAAAATATAACAATACCTGTATAGTGTAGGTAGCAATGGATATCAACTCTAAGTCTTTCAAAGAGCCTATTCCCAGACAAAACTTTTTTTTTTTTTTCCAGGACAATGATTCTCCGCATCATGGAGAAGCAATATATTTTCATAAATATTTGTAAATACTTAAAAGTTGGCATTCATATTGGAAACCAATATTTAGGCACTGAAAACACACATGAATGCATGCAAACACACACACACACAAATCCACAGACATAGGTGTAGAGAGGAACTGGGAGAATTATATTTTATTATAATGTTAGTGTTTAGCATTTTTAAAACAGAAAAAAGCATTATAGCTTATAGTGTTCTTAAATGTCTTTAGTATAAGGGTAATGCTGGCCTCACTGAAGGAGTTTGATAGTGTTTTCTCCTCTTTAATTTTTTGGAAGAGTTTGAGACGGTTTGGTGTTTTTTCTTCATGTGTTAGAATTTGCTAGTGAAGCCATCTGGTCCTGGTATTTTCTGTGTCGGAAGGTTTTTGACAACCGATTCATCTTTGCTCATTATTAGTCTGTTCTGGTTCTCTATTTCTTCCTAGTTTAGTCTTGTTAGGTTATGTGTTTCTAGGAATTTAAACATTTCTTCTAGTTTAATTTATTGGCACATAACTGTTTATAGTAGTCTGTTGTGATCCAATGTATTTCTGTAGTATTACTTGTAATGTCTTCTCTTTTTAACTTTTTACTTATTTGAGTTTTCTTTGTTTTTCTTAGTCTAGCTAAAGTTTTGTCAATTTTGCTTCACTTTTCAAAAAAAAATCTCTTAGTTTCACTGATTCTAACTTTTTCCTAGTCTCTCTTTCATTTATTTATTTATGCTCTGATATTTGTTATTTCTTCTCTTACTAACTTTGAGCTTAATTTATTTTCCTTTTTGGAGGTCTTTGAGAGAGAAAGTTAGGTTGTTTATTTGAGATTTTAATTTTTAATATATGTATTCCTACAAACTTTCCTGTCGGAACAGCTCTTTCACAGTATCTCATAAGATCTGGTATGTTATTTTCCCATCTTTGTTTCAAGATAATTTTTTTAAATTTCCTTTTTGATTTCTTCTTTGACCCATTGGTTATTTAGAAATGTTTCATTTAGTTTCCACATAATTGTACGTTTTCCAGCTTTCCTGTTGTTGATTTCTCATTACATATCATCATGGTCAGAAAATGTAGTTGGTATGATTTTGATTTTCTTAAATTTGCTAAGACTTATTTCCTATCATATAATCTACCTTAGAAAATGTACTGTGTGCACTTAAGAAGAATGTGTATTCTGTTGCTGTTGAATGGAATATTCTGTATTTGTCTGTTAAGTTCATTTCATCTCAAGTATGGTTCAATTCCAATATTTCCTTGATTTTCTGTCTGGATGATCTATCCCAATGCTGATAGTGGAGATTGAAGTTCTCTACTATTATTGTATTGATGTTCCTGTCTCCCATTCGATCTGTTAGTGATTGCTTAACATAGTTAGGTGTTCTGATATTGGGTGTGTATTTGTTTATGATTATTTATCTTTTTGAATAATTGATCCCCTTACTATTATATAATAACCTTATTTGTCTCATATTTTATGGCTTAAAATATATTATTTTGATATAAGTATGGCTAATCCTGCTTTTGATTTCCACCTGCATGGAATATCTCCTTCTATCCATTAACTATGAGCCTATGTGTGTCTTTAGAGCTAAAATGAGTCTCTAGTAGTCAGCATAAGTTGAGTCTAGTTTTGTTTGTTTGTTTGTTTGTTTGTTTAATGCCTATAGCACCTGGTATTCCTAGGTAGTCTCCCATCCAAGTGCTAACCAGGCTCAACCCTGCTTAGCTTCTGAGATCAGACGAGATAGGGCATATTCAGGGTGGCGTGGCTGTAGACAAGTCTAGTTTTTTTAACCATTCAGATACACTGTGCCTTTTGATTGGTGAAGTCAATCTATTTACATTTCAAATTATTTTTTATATATAAGGATTTACTGCTGTCATCTTGTTTGCTATATGGTTGTTTTCTTTTCATCGTTTCTTTTTCCCTCTGTTTCTACCTGCGTTTGTAAATTGGTGGTATTCCATGGTTGTACACGGTTTCTTTCTCTCCTTTTTTAATGTTCTGTGAATTTACTTTAGAATTTTGTTTTGTGGTTACCAAGAGATTAACATAAAACATGTCACATATAAAACTGTCAATTTTATGCTGGTAGCAATTTATCTTCATTCACCTGTTGAACTCCACCTTTTCACCTCCTCTTCTTTTATATTTTTGATGTTGCAACTTACTTTATTTTATGCTGTGTGTTCCTTAACAAATTAAAGTAACTAGTCATTTTAATACTCTTTTCCTTTAAACTTTATAGTTACACATACTATCCTAATATAGAGTTATAGTTTTCTAATTCTGACTATTTTTCACTTTTACCATGTATTGTGTACTTTCATTTGTTTACATGGTGCTGTTAGCATCTTTATATTTCAGCTTCACAAACTGCTTTCAGCATTTCTTTCTTGTAAGGCAGGTCTAGTGGTGAGCTACCTCAGCCTCTGTTTATTTCTCCTTCATATCTGAGGGATAATTTGCCAGGTAAATTATTCTCGGCTATTAATTTTTATCTTTCTACTGTTCTTCTATCTATTCTGGCTTGTAGAGATTCTGATGAGAACTCTATTGACAGCCTAATATTTTTTGTTTTTTTTTAATTAATTATTCTTTTTTTTCCTGCTGCCTTTAAGAATCTTTTATATATCATTGATATTTGACAGTTTCATTATAATGTGTCTTAGAGAAGGTCTTTTTGCATTGAGATAATAGGGTATTCTATTAGCTTTGTGGACTTGTATATCTAGTTCCTTCCCCAGGTTTGGGAAGTTCTCAGCTATTATTTCTTTAAGTAAACTCTTTGCCTTCTTTTTTTCCTTTGGAAACACCAATTTATTCTAACATTTGACTTTCTGAATGAATCTGATAGCTTTTATGGTGTTTTTTTCACTTTTTAAAAATATTAGTTCTCGCTCCTCTCCTAACTGAATTGTTTCTATATTCCTATCCTCCAAGTCATTTATTCTTTCTCTTATGTGTTCTGCCCTGCTGCCAGTGTTCTCTATTGAATTCTTCATCTAATTCATGGAATTTTTCACCAGACTTTTTGTTTGGTTATTCTTTATAATTTCAATATCTTTGTTAAGGGACTCCTTTTCATTAATTTTACTACTGAGTATATTGAATTGTCTTTCTGAATTTTCTTGAAACTCACTGAATTTCTTTATAACAGCTATTTTGAATATGTTATCAGATCATATTTCATGCCTTTGAGTTTGGTTGCTGGAGAATTATTTTTTTTCATAATACCATGTTTTCTTGTTTTTGTTGTTGTTTGATATTTGTAGGTTTGCATTTCTGCTTTCCTATGTGAAGTAGCAGACAACTCTTTAAGGAAAATTTTATGTCTTCTTTGGTTCTTGTGATTTAACACTGGCTATTACAAAACTTTATTTTGTCTTCCAGAAGTTGGCATTATAGACTGACCAGGGCCTATAATTTACACACACTCTTTGTCTACTAGAAGAGTTCACTCTTCATGAGAGAGGACACTCATTTCCACCTCCTCTTCCAGAAATATTCCCCTGCTGCCACCAAAAATTTAATCCCTTCCAGTTTTGCCCTGGGAACGGGGGCTGCTTTAGCGAGTTCCTTTCTCTCCTGTATTTCTGAACTCATTTCTAACCTTTTCTGACCATATTCTGGAATCTTCCCTCACACAGGCTGAAATTTGATCATCACTGTCTTGTCAGTGGGTTTCTGCCAGATTTGTACTCTAAGGTTCCCCCCTTCAATAGTGGGGAGTGCATTTGGGGCAGATTCATCTACTCCCTTTGATCTACAGTGCTCTCCTAGGTATCGTTTATTTTTGGATGCACAGATGGATTAGAAAACTCTTGGATCCCTTGGTAAGATGCAAAGGCACATTTTGTTCAATTTCAAATATCTAATTAGTTGTTTAAAAAAGGAAAGAGAAAAGAGGAATGACTTCTGGCACCTTGATGCTGACATCACCCTTTGAGCCTATACCTTATCTGCAAAATAGGACTAAAATTATTACCTTTCTCATGACTTATTGAAAATATTAAATAAAACAAGAGAATAATAATGAATGCAAACAATTGAGCGGTGTGATTTGTATATAATACTAAATAGCTAGTTTTATTTGCTTCTGCACCTTTCGTCTCAATCTTATTTCCTTCTGAAGTCTGTGTCCTCTATTCTATACCCTGCTGTATACTATATACTGTTCTTTGGGGCCATGGTTTAAGAATTTACACATAGTTTCAAGGACTATACATTTAACAATGGATACAAACTTCCAGTTATAAAATGAATAAGTTCTGGAGATCTACTATTCAGTTGGGGACTATAGTCAACAATACTGTCTTATATATTTGTGAGCAGAGGAAATCTTAAGTTCTCACCATTAAAAAGAAATGGTAAACGTGACTTGATGGAGGTGTTAGCTATGATGGTAATCATTTTGCAATATGTAAATGTATCACATCAACACATTCTACATCTTAAACTTCCATAGTTTTACTGTCAATTATATCTCAGTAAAGCTGGAAGAAAGTATGCATTTGAAAATATAGAAATCTCATTACCCAGAGAAAATCATTAAAAAATCTGCATGTTTTTGCAGAATTTTCCTAATATAATTAACTAAATAAAAATACAAATAAGATATTAAAAATTATTAAAATGAAATAAAACTATATTAAATATTTTAGTGTCTTTTTTTCTTTTAAAATATCTAGTATACATAGTCAAGTTAATATAGATTCCCCTTTATTTTAAATTGCTTCATAGCAGCTCTTGGTAGAGATAAGTCACATAATTCATTTAACCAGTTCTCTATTGTTAGTTATTTAGATAGTTTACTAGGAATCACAAATAATTCTTCAGTGGACCTTCTGATTTCTATTATGTACTCCTGCCTTATTATTTTCTTAGGATGACTTTCTAAATGTTAAATTCCTGAAAGTTTGTGGGGTCTGAGATTTTGTTTTTATTCAAATATGAAGACAACAGATCACGATATGATTGCCATTGAGAAGGTAGTTTGTTACTCGCAGTTCCCAGGAGGAGGTTGTACTCCATGTCGTGTCATGCAGGACCATACAAGCACTAGGGTTGGTCAGGAGGCAGAAGAAGTAAGGAGAAACCTGAGCCAGAGCCTTTATTGTGGTTTTTATGAGAAAGAATAAGTGAGGCAGGATAGGAAGCTGAGTAGGTTTAGGATTACATAGTTTGAATAATTTTGGTAGGCTCTGTGGTGGTCACTAGCTGTTCACTGCCTGATTGTAGGGTGATTTAGAGCAGGTTAGTAGAGTCCTGGATTGCAGGAACCTGATGAAAGAAAGTAGAATGAGGGTACCGGTTTGGGATTGGTTTGTTTGCATATCAAAGGCATGTTCACAGACAAGTTATTTGCTGTCTCTGGGAACTGGCTAATTGGGGTCTGCAAGGCCTCCAAGTTGTCAAAGCATCACAAAAGTTAAAAGAAAGCATGATTAATACACCTTTCTAGCTAGATTTATGAAAACAAATCTATTTCAAATTTTCACCATTTTTTCTGATTTTCCTTTAATAAGCCTGTATATTTTTCTCTGATTTAACCTTCCTTAATTCAACTATATTTGTCTCAAGGGACTCGCTCGTTATATTCAACACTGTCTTAGAATGGGAGCCTCTACTGACATCAATGTAACTATGGTCCCATTAACCAATGAGAATTAGAATGAACTGCCTGCAGGTGAGTTTGAAGATTTTGAATACATGACCACAGGTGGCAGTAGCAGAAAATGAGCTTTATCAGAGTGGTGTTGACAGGTTGAATGTCAGGGGAAGGGAAGTCGTTTATAGCAGGAGATTTTCTAAAGACAGCAGCGTGGAGCCACCACTGAGAAGGGGACAAGGGTAAGGGAAACCTAGGGAAGAGGGGAATTGGCTTACATATTTAGATGATGTTCCTCAAAAAGCTGGTTAGGCTCTGTGTCAAAGAACACTGTAGAGTTCAGCCACTTAGGGTCTTGCTGGCTCCCATCTTTGGCAAATGTTGGGTGCAGTTTCTCAGGGTGCGAAAACTAGGCAGGTTCTAAATGGCTAAATATGCTTATTTGGTCCATATATAATGCAATTAGCTATGTAAAAATTTGCCTTTGGCACCTGCGAGTTTTGAGCTAAAGGTCCCAGCCTCTATAAAGAAAAATAACCAAAATATCAATATACAGGGGCTATCTTTGCTTCATTTATACAACACTAGCTAGCCCAGATATATCCTATCAAAACTTTAGCAATGCTGAAAGTTACACACAAATTGTCTTCTCAAAAGACTGTACCAGATTTATCACAGCATTCCTTATCCTCTCCCTTATCCTGTGCATGACCATTTTCAAGTTTTGCCTTTGTACTAAGATAATATTTCTCTTTTGTCCATGTTCCTAAATCCAAACCAGTAACTGAGGTCCTCAAAGCTGTTAACATCTGCCTTCTAATTTTCTTATATTCTTCCTCTTTCTTGCTCCCTTCCTGACACTCTCATAAGAGAATTGATAACAATTAACTGATATATTTGATGCTGTTGCCTGCCCAGATCATCCACTTTAGGGTAGAGAAATCTTGTTTATCTTTTAGAAATCTTCAAACATGTTCATTGAATTCAAGTGATTTAGTAAAATACTGTATTTTTGTTGTCTACATGCTGCTAAATGAAGTGATGGTGGAGGTAGAATAAAAGAGTTAAGAAAGTGAATGCATAGGTTAATAAGAAAAGCACTCTGAAACCCAGGCATTTATAAACAAGGGTAATTTACTAAGGGAGATAGTGATATATTAAATGACTCCACAGAAAGAATAAATACTGGCCAGTTTTAGAAAGTAGGTGGATTAGGAAAGGAATGTTAGTGTAGGTCATATTTGAATTTGACTTGAGGAACGCGGGGGTTTGCCTGTAGGGAAATAAGAGCAGAGTAAGTACAGGACAGAAGTGAGAAATTATAGATAAACATGCATATTTTTATTTGGAGAAATAGATCATTGTGGAAAAATAGCATCAAGTCAGATTGTGGATGGGTCTCTACCTTTGTATCTATTTATGAGCATAGATGATCCTCACAGGTTAGGTTATTAGCATTCATATCTCATGCATCATTGTATCCCAAAGCATCCATTGTAAAGATGCTCAGAGCTGGAGGTCTTTTGAAATTTGAGGAAAGTATGGCAATGTGGCATTGTATATAGTAACATAAGTCTGAAGTCAAGAGAAGTTGATAACATCTAATATGTTACTTGCTCATCTATAAAACAAGTATAAGAAGTTCACCAATTTTTAGAATTACTTTGAGATTTAAGTTGATTAGATGATTCAATTATTAGTAGCTCACTTTATCATGGGGGTGTGAAAATCAAAATAGAATGATTGAAGACTATTAAACTTGTACCTATTTACTGCTGTCGTGTTTCAATCTCATTTTAAAAAATTAATATATATTTTTTAATTAAAAAATTTTGTTTTAATTGAAGAAATGATTAAAAAATTTTCCCCGTCTACCTCCTCCCCGCCCCCAACCTTATTTTTATCTTTTACTCACACTTACATAATTTTAAGTCCTGGTGGAATGAGAAGTGTTAGTATCAGATGTCTGAGGTTCAGTTCTTTGCTATGCCACTTTTTAACCATTTGAAATTAGAGAAACTAATTAAAAACTATGAACATTAGTGTACTTATCTGTTAAAATGTGAAATGTCCAGATGATTGTTTTGCAGATTTGACATATGCTGTAATGCCAAGTATACTTTTTTTTGGTACATAGTAGATTCTCATTGAATTTTTGCTTAACAAGCAACACATGTGTGTTCATGTTCACAGTGTTTAAAATGACATGAACTAGCTAAAGGGAATTTGGATGTGTTGAGTAAGGCTGGCTTTTCAGTGCCTCTCAAGTTATACCAAACAGCTACTTGCTAAGCTCCCTGGAGGGGAGTCCTAGTAGGCAGTTATTGCTCTCCCACATGGTGCTGCCCATACTTCTCTTCTAGAGAAGTAGAATATTCTCTTCCAGAATAGTAGAAGCACATGAAAGAGAGGTAAGAGACCATGAGTGTACCTTTGTAAGACTCCATCTTTGTCCTTTTATTTATAAATATAAAATAAATATAAATACTTTTTGAGGTAATAGCAGCAAAGAGTAGCTCTACCCAATACCTTTGATAGGGTTTATTAACTTATTCAACATTTGTTTGAAAGGTATCAGGATATGTTTGCATTTAAGATTAACAAAGCAAATATACAACATAATAGATTATGTATCAGGAAAAACAGAAGTGAAATAAGTTAATTTTGTATTATTTTTGTGAGACAGATATTGTTTTTAAAATAGACCAGTTTGCTGTGGATTTCACTGTTTTGATTTTCAAAATGATGCATAGAAAATACTTGAAGTTTTCAATACAATACATGAACTGTAGGCTTATGGCCTGTTATTGATCATTGTAAACCCTGAAGTTATGACTGGACAGTATATATCACTGTATTTATAGTGAATTAGATGAGCTGGCTTGTCAGATCAAAATTGGACTCCTGGATAATGAGAAGTGAAGGCTCTTCATAAATTTCAGTTTTCTTAAAATTGTTTCATTCAATATACTTTCCTTTGAGATGAAGTGTTTCTCCTTCTTGCCTTATGAATATATAGCTTATTCTTTAAGATATAGTTCTTCTCTCCTGAAATAGCACTAAAATGAGAGCAAAGATACAAATCCATAAGGTCAAAGAAAGCTAGAGGGCAGGAAAGAGATTTCTACAAAGGTTTAGAAGCCAGATGTGGAAGGAAGGCAACATGGCTGTCTTAGGAATGTCAAAGAAGCTACAACCTACAGATGCCATGGCCATGGAATAGAGGCTTGATGTAAAAAAAATCACCCAAAGAGATATGGAAGTCTCAGTACTTGCAAGCATTCAGTACTGTGGAAGAAGAGGGTAAAGCATGGCGCTCCATGAAGAAAATTCCTAGAAAGTAGATTAAAAATAGATGGATCAATATCTTATCATTAGTAGTTACAGAATGAGGCCACAAAGAAATGGAAGAAATAAAATTATCAATAAAAATAGGAACGTTTCCCAGACTAAAGGATATGAAGCTTAGTATTGGTTGGGGAATTATTTGGGACCATTTAATCTGGAGAAAATACAGTACTAAGGCCCATACTTATAAAAGTTCTAAAAAAGAATCCAAATGTTACAAACTTCTCAAGAGCAAGAATAGAAGCAAAGAGAAAATACTTCACAATTTTGAGAGAAAATTATTTATATACCAATATTATATGACTACTGAAACTACTAATTGAATTAGGAGTATAAAAATGTTTTCGAATATTTGAAGACTCAAAATATTTCATTCTTAAGAAAATGCTGGATATGGACTCGATAAAAAGGAAAGATTATGCTAGGAAGCAAGAATGGAGATTTTCTGTAGAGGCTGTAAACCATGTGAAGGGGATGTTGTTGATTGATTATGATAGGCAGATTATCGCCATAGTCCCTTCTTATTATATTACCCAATTCTGATTTATTTATAGCAAGCCATAATGCCCCCATTTTATCATGCTGAGAAACTGTTAGGCTTTATTTTTCAGAATTAATACATACCTCTTAAAGTTATTAGGTTATCAATCAGTAGTCAATAAACACTTTTGGTAAATGTTCCTCACATATAATTTTATCACATGTAATTTATTGACAGAAACAAAGTAAATATGTTTTCTTGATAGAGAACATTGTTATAGCTACATTAAAATAGGTGGTGGATCAAGAGAGGATGTACAACATGAACAAAGTCCATTCTGGGATGTTTCAGCTTTCTAAATCTCTAAATAATTAAATAGATGCAAATGCATTTATAGAAAAATGAATTGTTTCATCATGATAAAAAACCACTGATATATTCAAAGACATGATACATCATCTCATAAGAATCTCTTATAAGTAATTTTATGAGTTCCTATGAGTAATATTAACAATGATAACATGCTTTTCTGGTCATGTACTCTTTATTTTACTTCCTGTCTACAAAGAGACATAAATCAAAAATTAATTTTTACCCCAACATTTTTTTGTAATCATGATATGAAGAGGTCCTTTTCCACTGAATCTCTTTCTTGTTTCTTTGTATATTAATATTATCATTTTTCTTCCTACTTAATTGCTTTGATTCTATACCTTTGATGGGGTTGAAATAATTCAGAATCTCTCTCTCCAGCCTCTTTCTCTTCCCATCCCCCTTCCTTTATCTCTCCCTCCCCCACAATATCTTTGCTTTGTATTCAGTGTATTTCCTACTATGTAAGAGCTGACACATTAGCAATTTTTATTCACAATATTTTTATATCATATTGGTATTTGTTTTCATTAATATGACAGAAACCTCATTAGCAAAGTCTCTTACTAGCATTTTGTCATGGAAAATAGTTTCTTCACTTTATATTAGCAGCATAATGAGATAACAAATGACTACTTAAAATTTTTGCAACTCCTCCCTTTGAGCAATGGAATACATCCAACACAATAGGTAGGAGGATATTATTGATGCTGTATCTGCTTTTGTTTCAAGAGATTTGGTAAATAACAACAGTAATAGTTACAGCAACAGCAATTAAACACTACAGTTGTGTACTCAGTATTGTATTTTCCTATTTCATCATTTTGAGAAGGACCTATCTCAGACCCTAATAATTTGTTCCTTGATATGATTAGACAGAAGATATTTCTATCTAGGCACTGACACTAATAATTATGCCTTCAATAAGTTTACCTCTGTTCCTGCTGCACCAGTAACAAATACAGACAGTGAAATATATTTCCACCAGTCTATAGTGTCTATATTAGTGTCATTAAGGAAAAGATCAAAGGAAAAGGTGCTCTATGCTTAGAGAATGGACCCTAGTTTTCATTAGCAAAGTTCACTCATTGATAAAAGGGACATCTATGTGAATTGTTTTAATAGTTCTCCCATGTTGTCAGAGGCATAATTATATTTAGATAATTCTAATTAAAAGAGAGTAAACAATTTAATTTAAAAACAGAAGATATGAGAGAGGCAAAAAGAAAATGGCATGAGGATTAAAAGCTAAGATTCGGAGCCAGATATATCTGGATTTAATTCCCATGTCGACCACTTAATTCCATCATGACATTGGTCAGTCTCTTTATCTTCATCTCTGACATATGGATAGTATAACTCTGTCACAGAATTATTGTTAGAATTAAAAGAAATTATAAATGTATAATCATGGCCTGGTATATAATAAGTTCTAAATAAATACTATTTTTTCTTGATTATCTTTTCAGTTGCTCAATCAAAATATTCTTGAGCTGAAACAATCCCTAGAGATCATCTAGTTCTATGTTCTAATTTTCCATTAGATGCTCTATTCTTTTGGTCATTTACTTTGTAGCATATGTCTACTAGGGAAAGGACATGATTTTCAGATTACTGTCTTATAATTGAGATAACTCAGGTTTACACTTGTACTATAACGGTACTTAGAACTATTACTGTAAAGATATATTTTTTCCTCAAAATTCCTGGTTTACATAGGTAAGTAAACAAAAGAAAATGTTCTCCTCAAAATTCTATTTCTCCGAATCTCATTTTATAATGAATATAAATGGCAATCTTAAAAAAGACCATATATAAAAAGAATGAAGAGAGGAGAGAGGGATCTTGAGATCAAGTAATTTTATACATAAAAGCAGTTAACATACAGAAAATACACTCTTTAAAGAAGACATAATCAAGCATGTAAAATGGTCATTACTTAATAAATTTTTTAGATAAGCAGAAAAATGTAATCCATTTAATAAGAAAAATGTTTTATATCTTGAGATGATGTTTACACAGAAATATGCATTTGTAAAAACTCATATTTTGTAATTAATATCTGCATTTCACTGTACCCAAAATTTAACTTAATTTAAAAACATAAAAAATCTAAGTTTGTGCTCGTATATCTTGATTATAAGTCAGATGTTAGATTCTAGCTAGCATTTAAGAGAGAAATTGTAACTAACCTTTATGTAGGATAATCAGGGTTTGAAATAGGTAAAAATAAAGGAATTAGTGTGAAGAAGAAAACTAAAAATGCTTTGTTTTAGATTTGCAGAAGTTATTCCTTGCCATTGTATCTTGATCTCTTCAAAAAGAAAACAATGCCTTCTTCAATTTTTATTTAATTTGCATTTTAATAACCTCTTTTACTTGTTTTGAAAAAAATAAGTGCACTCTTGTTTATGGTTTCCAAATTTCTATGTTTACACTATAGAAATAGTGTAAACTATAGAAAATATTGAAATGTTGACAATTATATTCATTTAGATGGTTTGATGCTGGAGTACGTGCTCTTAACTATTACACTATGTTCCATTTTCAAATCTTGCTCTTCATCCCTATTTCATTATTTTATGGTCTACTGGAAATTTATATTTAACTCTCACTAAAGGTTTGGTCTAGGAATGTAGTTGATGCTCTTTGAAGACAGATTGCCTAGGGATAATTGAGATAAAGAATGCTATGTTGGAGTGAAAGCAAGAATTGTGGTCAGAAACACATGAGGAGAAAAACTTATTTGTTCAGAATAAAGGCTAAGAGCAACTCCTGGGGATAAGAAAGGCTTTAGTTAATATGCGGCATGAGATAAAACTGAATTCCATGCAGAAACCTAATTAAAATTATAAGTTGGATGACTTCTACAGATTCCTTTTAGGAATGATTGTATTAGTCAGGTTCTCCAGATAACCCAAATATATATAGAAATATAGAAATATCATGCTGAATATCTATATAATCTATATCTATACACTTATGTATGTATATGTCCTATTGGTTCTGTATGTATCTATTTCCTATTCCAATAGGATATAGATATATAGAGAGATGGAGAGAGAGAACCAATAGGATATTTCTTTCCCCCCTCTCTCTCCCATATCCATGTCTATATATTTATTTATATTCATTTTGTTTTTCTGGAGAACTCTGATGATGATAGACAGACAGAAAGACAGACAGACAGATAGAAGTAGATATAGATAGACATAGATACACAGACAGACAGGAATAATTGGCTCAAGTGATTTTGGAGGCTGAGTCCCATGACCTGCCTTTGGAAAACTGGAAACCCAGGATAAGCAATGATGTAATTCAGTCCAAAGACCTGAGAATCAGCAGAGTCAATGGTATAAAATCATCAACAAGGAGAGGACCAATGTCCTAGCTCAAGTAGGCAGGCAGGAAAAAATGAGATAATTTCTTTCTTCCTCTACCTCTTCTATGTAGGCCCTCAATGGACTGGATGATGCCCACCTATGGTGGGGAGAGAAGTCAATTTTCCTGACTCTGCCAGTTTGAAAGCTAATCGCATCTGGAAACACTCTCACAGGCACACCCAGAAATAATATGTAATTGGACAACCTGAGGGACTGTCAATTTGGCACATAAAATTGACCATTACATGGGGTTCTATTGTTTTAAATTTTTTTGGAACTCAGAGGAATACCATGACATTCCAGAAAAGTGGGTGTTATTTTCCAAAGTATAATTGGAATATGTCAGAGAGTGAGGTTTATTCCCATTGGCTAGCTGATATTGATTATGTTTGATCCCCAAGGGATTCATTTTCCTTACGGGGGATATACTCTGTGCTTAACACTCAGGTTCACGATTAAGAGAAACAGTCATTTTCTTTTTTCATAAATGCAAAAAGCTGGAGAATAGCACATATACCTCTAATCAAAGATGGATGGCAGATATGAAAATATAAACAAAATGAATTTGAGCTCAGAATCATCTTCATGCAGATCATCACACACCATCTAAATTAAGTATCAGAGCAGTTGGGATAAATACAAGCAAGTGTCAGTTTTAGCAAAATAGAGCATTTTAAAGTTACCTAAACATCAAGCTTTGCATTGATTGTGGCTTTTCAAAGTATGTTCATTTAAATTATAAAACTTTGCACAGAATTTGATAATCATGTAAGTGTTGCACAAAAACTAATACAATATGCAAATATAAATGTCATATTGTCTCATTATCCATGTGTGAATCTTTATTACAATAAACCCCAAATCTAATTTGGAGATTTTACATAATATATTTTACATAATATATTTTAATTTGTATATGAAAGATCTGCATTGTAATTACAAAACTTAATTTAAATCATCCATGTGATAAGAATATTTATGCAGATTTATACATATCCAACTAACATCAAAGCTGACAGGACTGTTAAGCTGAATTTTACCCTAATTTCCAATATTTAACTCTCAAAATGTAATTTTGATATGTAATAGTGAAGATAAATAGTGATGCTCTGGAGCATGCATTACACAAAAAAGTTCCTCAACCCCTCTTTCTATTTCTCAAGGTTGTTTAAACCTCACTTCTTCTGAGATGTTCTGAAACACAGTAATATTAAGTTGCAATGTAACTTTACGGTTGAAGACAATTCCACTTTATATTAACACTCTAAGGAAGATACAGATAATTACACTCAGTTTAAAGATGAGAAACTTTTAGAAAACTGAGACTGAGTTCTCCTGAAAGCTAATGGCTAAGTTGAGAAGCTAGGCTCAGATTCTAGTTTATTGATCTCCATCTTCATTAAATGGCCAGAGCATGTTCTATACCATTCATGTTGACTTTGGACGATATGATGCCTTTAATTTTCTAAAATAACGTCCTAAGAGCTAAATCACATACACTTCACAGGATAAAAAGAAATACTTGAAAAATCACCTCTTTATTACCTATTATTATACCTTAATTCTCAAATTTTGAGCTTTAATGACATATGATAAAAAAATAAGCATTTTATACATATTTTCACATATAATCTTTATAACAACCTTATAAAGTAGAAATTACATTTTTATCTCAATTTTCTTCAAATGAGAAAAACAAGATGCAAAGAAATTGCAGAAATTTTCTAAGATTATACAAGTAATAGGTGATCATATCAAGATTAAACTGCTTCCATGTAGACTCATTTGGCCCCATTTGGGACACTTTCAAAATAGGGAAAAGTTTAAAATGCATCTAGATTAATTTCTGACATTCAAAATAATTGAGGGAAAATAAAAATAGGACTTGCAATTAAGAGTTTGATAAAAAATCATTGTGCTTGGTTTCTATGTTGATTTCACATTAATGTGCTCTCTTTCCTACATTGCGGCATTTTAATCGAATGTGCTACTTTAAAAGTGTTGTTTGTTGATTGAAATGATTTAATGAGGGCACTGCATAAACATGAATGTTCCAAATCTTATTCTGTATTATAGGCTAAGAATGAATTAACTTTTGTTTAAAGCAAAAACTGTACTTGACAATTTAACGGTGTTCTCATTTCTTAGAACTTTATGGAGGTAGAAATTTAATATAAATAACTGGACGAAATTCCATAAAAGCACTCCTTCATATACCAGAGGCATGAAACTCAGAGATAAGTGTTCCAAATTTAAAGCCAATTGCTCCAAAACCTTGCAAAACATCAATGTCTGAAAGCAGGTCATTTGCACTGAACCACTGCCAACATATCAGAGTAAAACATATTTCTTGTTGAAATGTAAATGATTGGATCCTGAACTCTTTAATAATATGTTTGGCATTATAGGAGATTTGAAGTCATTTGAAGACCTATGCTAAAAATAAAAACCAGAGACACTGGTCAACCTCAGTTTATTGCCTGGAAACCACTCTTCTATGAGGGAGAATAACCTAAGAGTTGAAGATTATGAATTTCTAGTTGTCCTTATAAAGTAGAACTAGCCTAAAAATACACACACACACACACACGCACACGCACACCCACCCACACCCCCCCATACACATCTCCATGACAAGGACATTCTATATAGAAGTAATTTTATACTGCAAATGAGGTTTGCATTAAATTATTTTATATTGAATCTCAGCAGTTAAATTATTCTAGGTATATTTTACTACTTTTCCTTCACACCAAAATTGAGGATTTGGAATATGATTTATATTTTCAAGAAATCAGTATACATTTATAGACAATCAGAACGGTTTTAACTCTTTCTGTGCCTCCTGAATGCTCTCACCCCACTTCCATAATTCTCTGCTATACTTCATAATGGAGATTATTCTGATTGGTTTGATTCTGTGATGTGGACTTGCCCATATTACCTTGCACAGAACTGTTAATGCACTATATATACTCTCTCTTTTTCCTTCCTTTCAAGCCATTTATCTGCATAGTACTCTGTCATCTTTTGGTTTATCTCATTGAAAAGAGTGAAAAAATGAATTCTGCATAAATGGTAAGCTGACCATTTATGGCACTCCATTCTCTTTCCTTTTGGCACAGAAGGTAGTTAAATCTCTAAATTCGGAGTTAGGCTTAAGGAATAAAAGGAGGTTTCATAGGCCTATTTAACCTCTCTAATCTTGAAAAATAAACAAAAAGTTGGGGTATAAGCCTAGGTAAAATAAGGATTTCTCCCTTTTATCAGGTCTCTTATGCATTTATTTATTTATGAAACATAAAAGAGTAGCTGGGTCAAGATAGAGTTTGTACTGTTCTGGGCTTAATACTATCCAATCAGTCTTCTCTCTCATGATCATTTATAAACTTGTCGACTATATTCTCTATTAATAACATTCTGATAAGCACTTTGGATATAGAAATGTACCCCATTCAGTCACATCTAAATTTTTTTTAATCTCACTCATGTTTGCATACATAATGATCCCATGGGGATAAACAGATTTTGTTTTCTGGTTTAGATTTCTGCAGAATGTATTAAATACAATTTAGTGCATTCTCACAAGTAATCATAACCCACCAGTGTGTTGAGACTTCCAGTAGAAAAATGGGTGAATTATGGCACTAGATTGGACATGACTGGTGAGATCTGAACCAGAACTCGGTCTTATTCGTGCAAATAATCTCACAAAATAACACTAAACAGTTCTTCAATAAGTAGTCATTTGAACTTTTGCCAACCACCTAACCTCTCCTAAAGTCAGTTTCTTCATTTGTGTTGTCATATTCTTAGCTTAGGAGATAAGCAGCAGTCCTTCTAGCCCTAATGTCATAAATTTAAATTTAAATTTCTTAAGGTGATCTCCTCCTGAACTATGAGTAACCTAGAATAAGTGAGAAGTTAATAGAAAGTTAGAAGAGATAAGGTAAAGATCCAAAAAAGATTACTCCGGCAAATCTTTGAATGGATGGCTGGATTAGAGTCCTTCAACTTCAAGTATATGACCAACCCTGATTTAGGATGCAAAGAATTATCAAACTCTGATTTAAGATGCAGTCAAAAAATTATCAGAGCAAAGGAAGAGTCTCTAGATAGAACAAAAGAAACATTGTGCAAAAAAAGCTATCCGGAAGCACTAACTAGCTATTGTCTATTTCCGCACTGTTAATTTTAATAGCTGAGGGCTGCCTATGACCTGAGTACTATATTAAAAGACCTTAACTCTCAAGAAACTCAAAATGTTAGTTTTACTTCTATTTTCACTTTCTTCCATGGTATGAGTAAAAGAAAGGGTTTCTTTAACAAAACTCTTTGAAGAGGCTGATTGGTATATTTGCCACTCTCGAAATTCTATCTATGACATTGATTCCTTCAGCTCGACATCAATTTCTGTAAAAATTGTAATTCTATACTTCTGTGGAAGAAGTTTGGCTTTAGCTTGATGTTTTTATATGGAGTCACCATGAAGCTCTGGAGCTTCAAAAGAGGAAGTAGGAGTAGAAGGATCTGGAAAGGAGAGCTGACAGATGGTCATCCTATTTGGATTTCCCTGTCAGAAATCTCTGCTTAAATCACTTCCACTCACTAAAGAGCTTTTTCATTTTTTTTCCCCAAAGAAACAATTACAACCTCAGTGTCAGCTCAAATAGTATGCATGGCTGTAAAACCATCTTATATGACAAGAATAAATCTTTCAAGCAAAATCTGCTTCCCATTCAAGATAGAGTTACAGCTGCAATAACATTTATGGGATTTAAGAGTTGAATTGTGGAAGAAAAAGATTTCTCAAGGGACGAATTTTGGTTCTATATTGGCTGAAAAGAAATATCCTAAAACCCAATAGAGGATTGTGCCTCTACCTATTATTTGCTGTAAAAATCAAAGAAGGTAAAATGGAACAAGTGAGTTTGGATTACTAATGTGAACATGTGTGTGGTGAGTGTGGAGAATGAGAGAGAATTTACTAAAAGTGGAAACTTATTTTTTTTTATTATATTTTAAGCATAGCAGATTAATCACTGAAATGTCTTTATGGGGATCATGCAAGGTCTCTAGTACAGTTTTCCCCAACCTTATTTCTGCTGCAATACATATGGCAGTAACAAAGAAGTACTTGAGAAGCTCATGGCTGACTCCTGTTATATACTGGCTTAAACTATGTGCTGTGTAAAACTGAGGAAGAGCTATCTATCTTGACTTCATGTATCAGACATTTAGTACTGTGTGTGGAGGGGCAGTGGCTGAGTACCACCTGCTTCACATATAGTAGAGACTTAGTGAATACTTATTGCATCAGCGAGTAGATGGATGTCTAGGGTGGCACAAACTGCATTAAAATATCAATACCCTCAAGAGAATGTGGTTCTGTGGAGCAAGCTGAGATATGAGTAATAAGAGCTTTTTCAGCATAGATCTGTGTTTCAAGGGAAGAAAGACACCTATATATTTGGACCGTCTATGTTCAAGATTATTTTCATTCTTTCAACAAATATTTACTGAGTACCTAAAATAAACTACAATATATACAAGATGTCAGCAATAAAAAGATGATAAGAGACAGCTGTCTTTAACATTTCTCATTCCCTTATGAGTAATTGTTGTGCAAACAAAGACTTATTTAGTACAGCACCTCCTTTTCTGATAAGACACCAGGAAGAGTGTGGCAGAGGAATTTAAACATTAGAATAGCAGTTCTCTATTATTTAATAATCTCATAACTGGAGAGGGACACTGTTTCTTTGGAGTTTCTTCCTAATTCTGTAAACCTAAATCCATGATAAGCATGTATCAAGAACAATCAGAATTTGATAATTAAACATATTTGTAAATTTAATTGTGGTTCTATGTAGAAATTGGTAAAACTAATTTTTTCAGAATTCTTTCAAAACAATAAAATTCAGTATAATTTGCCACTGAATATGCTGCATTCTTTATTCTTTGACCAAGATTTTAAAATGCTTCTAAATCAGAAAGATTTCATAGTTTCACGCAGTAGACGATGTGCTTTTATGAACTCTGAGTGGCATAGCTTTTTTCCCCTCCCTCCCCCTACGTGGGACCCAAGATGAAATGTCAGTGTGGCATTTAACATTTGAGAACCATATCTGATGAGTCGATTAGACCTTTACAAGTCCCATTCCTGGGGCCTCTTTCAAAGGAGAGTCATGGACATTTTTCACCAGGCAAAGAGGAAGCATGAACTCTTGAAAAAGAGGGAGTGGTTAAATTAAAGGTATTAAATTAAATGAGATGGGGAAAGTAATATAGTAAAAATGGCTCATCATGTTAGTAACCTTGTGCTAAGAGGGCAAACTCTGTTGGAGTTAATGGTGGAAACTCCATTGAAATTACTAAGTAGAAGAAATCAGAGCTTTTTAAATGTGAGGGGTTTGATCTGAAAGCTGTTTTCCTTATTCTCCTTCAAACACAATTTCCCAAAGTGAAAGGACTAGAAAAAGTAACACTGTATTTCTTGTCTGTCTTTTATGTACCTTTATTGTATGGGTGTTTATTTATAGAGAAATAACAAAAGCCTCTGAAAACTCTATTCTTCCTAAATAACCACATTTCCACAACAATTATTTTAAAAATACTGAATAGATTTTTTTTAAATAGACTATTTTATTTCTTCCCATGGGAGCCATCACTTATACCTGTCAGATATAGGGATTCAGCAAGATATAAATGGAGCAAAGAAGGAAAAACCAGCAAGTGAATAAAAATATATGCAATAAATGGAAAAGATGTGGGTGCTGATCTGGCTACAGGTGTGAAGAGTGATATTTATTTAGGTTGATTAACGGGCATTATTGCATTTTCTGTTTATTGTCCAGACAAAACATTATCAATTGGGAGTTAAGAATGAAATTCTACTTTATGTACCAACAGTGACTGGGAACCCACGGTGAATGATAATAAGCATTCAGAAAGCCTGGGAAATGGTCTAAGTGGTAATAAGGCTCCAGCTACAATGATGTTCAGGGACAGATTTCAACATCTGCAACTAGAATTGACAAAATCATGTAAGGTTTAATCTTATGTGAGAATGGAAATTTAAGCTGGTAACCACGATGGGAATTTAGAAGCAGTGACAAAGGCTTTGTTTGAACTATGAGAGATATACAAAACATATAATAGTAATAAGCCTCTTAAAAATCTGATGTCAGAAGGAGAAATGTGTCTAAGTTCTGTAAGAGATGCATAGACAATGATTGCTGTAATAGTCTTCAGTGGGGAGAGAGTATTGTTTTTAGCCATTCGTGGTGCAATTTGAATTTTAGTTTATTTCAAAACCTTTAATTAGAACATAATAAAAAGTGTTATAGAGAAACCTAAAGAGGTTCTGTACGGTCACAGAAGTAACCAACTCTACCTGCAGTTCAGAACATGTGTTATTTGTGTATCTTTAAAAATATTTAAGAGGTTTGAGGAATAAGGAGATGTATTCAAGACAGGAACACAAGCAGTTATGTAGTTGTGAATGGGAATAGCTACTAGATGAAGCTGGATCTTCAGTTGACTCTGGTGAAGTGGAAGGGTGGGAAGGAGAAGGAAAGAAAGGGAGTAAATAAGGCAATGTATAATGTCCATGCAGAAGAGCATAGCCAGGTCTTAGTAATACTGAAAACCCAGAAAGATCTTTTAGCAGGTAACAATCATGATCGTTGTTTGGAAAATTGTTTTGATCATTGATCGCATTGTAGGAAAATTGGTTCAGTGACTGAGTTTGAGAGCTCTCAAAGAAAAATGTACCCTATAGGGAAAGATTTATTGAATTAAAATGTATAGATGAAGAGAAATGTAGGGAATCTTTTAGATAAAGTCAATGATAAGAGAAGGCATAGAAATAAGAACAATGGGTGAGAAAATTAGTTGGGAAAGAATGGACAACAGGAAAATGCTGTAAGAATAAAAGTGAAAATCAATGTGATATCTCTTGTTAACTTGTATTTAGTATTTATTTTAAGCACACTGTGTTGGGCTCCTTATGTTCATTTTCTCCTATCTTTCAGAGAGCTACCTTATGAGGTAAGCATTATTATCTCCAATTTTAAGATGAGAATACCAATGCCACCCCCCGCAAAAACACAGGTATTAGAAATAGTATTCAGTCGACTGAATTTTGATTTCTAATCCAGTGATAGTACCACTAAACTATTATTACACTCATGGAACTGGAATCTTGTTGCAGAGGTAATATTTACCCTCATAAGTAGGATTAGTAACACAAAGAGGCAGCCATTTTTGCTAAAGAGATATTAGCCATGCTATTCTAAAGAGATCTGTTTGTTAAAAGCATTCACTTAACACTCAGATTATTGAGAGAGAAAAAAGAAAAGTAGTTCTCTTTAACAAATCTCTTTTACAGATGGACTTATAAGATCTAGACCCTTCTCAGAAAGAACACTCTAAAAATGATCTGAAGACTCCAGTTGGTTGATTTTTGTGTCTTTATTTAGGCATAATCAAAAACAAGGGTTAAGTTTGAAACAATTATAAAATTGTGGAATGAAAAGGGAAAGGAAAAAAGTGATAGTTGTCCCATTATTAAGACCATGTGATCAAATTCATCCTTTTAGATTTATGGGAATGAGACCTAGCCTTGTGAGGCTAGTAAAAATGATGAGTAAAAGAAGTGTTTTTATGCATAATATATGAGGATAGTACTTTATATGGAGGCTGGGGTTAGGATTAGAGGTATGCTGGGACCAACTCTTCTACAATTTAGGTTTTTTTTTTTTAATTTTAGACTCACACCTCTAGAGAATTAATAGTCTCCTGTAACTAGTAGGTGCTTGATAAATATTTGCCCAAAGTATCTCAAATATATATTCAAACCTAGTCTCATTGTCTTCTATCAAGAGTGGCTTCTATTATAATGTATATCTCTTTAAATGGCCTACCAAAAGCCAGAAATCTGGGAGTCAATCACCATATTCTACTGAATTTATTCCTAAAGTATATCTAATGGACAACCACATTTTTTCCTTTTATCTTTATTGCTGCCCTGTATTATTATAGTATATAATATATATAACAGATTTAGCAGCCAAAACATCTAGGTTCATATCCTAGCTTCACCATGTTACCTACCCTATTTATCTCAGTTTCCTCATCTGTAAAATGGAAATGACAATATTAGACACTATCTTTTAGGATTGTTTTATTGAATAAATGAGTTACTTTTAAACATACAAAATAGTAAATAGTAAGTACTAAGAAATGCTAGTGCTTACTAGTTTGTCCCCTGTTCACCTATCATTTGGGTCTTTGTACAGTAGTCCCCCGTTATCTGCATTTTTGCTTTCTGTGGTTTCAGTTACCTGCAGTCAACTGCAGTCCAAAAATAAAAAATGGAAAATTTCAGCAATAATAAGTTTTAAATTGCACGCTGTTAAGAGTATCATGATGAAATCTTGCACTGTCCCACTTTGTCTTCTCCAGGACATGAATCATCCCTTCGTCCAATATATCCATGCTGTGTGTTCTTCCTGCCCGTTGGTCACTTAGTCGCCATCTATATTATCAGATCAACTGTCCTAGAATCCCAGTTTTGTATTCAGGTCACCCTTATTTTACTTAATAATGGTCCCAATGCACAAGAGTAGTAACACTGGCAATTTAGATAAGCCAAAGAGAAGCCGTAAAGTGCTTCCTTTAAGTGAAAAAGTGAAAGTTCTTGAATTAATAAGAAAAAAATGTTATATGCTGAGGTTGCTAAGATCTATAGTAGAGTATATCTGTGAAATTGTGAAGAAAAAGAAATCCATGGTAGACTTGCAACTCAAACTGCAAAAGTTACCACTACAGTGCATGATAAGTGCTAAGATGAAAAAGGCATTAAATTTGTGTGTGGAAGTCAGGAACAGACAAACGTCTTCTGATTGGTGGCAAGCAGAAAGCATTTATGCTGCACCAGAAAGCATCAAGCTTATACGTAGACTTCAGAGTGATCCTGTGAAGCAAGCGATACCAAGTTACTGCAAGGAAGGGATGGTTACACAGATTCAGAAATAGGTTTGGACTGAAAAAATAGAAAAAATATTAGAAAGTAATATTTTATTAGAAATAATAATATAAAAGAATATGTTGTTTTAATTGTTCTGTTTTGTTATTAGTTATTATTATAAATCTTTTCCTGTGCTTAATATATAAGCTTTATCATAGGTATGTATGTATAGGAAAAAAACATGGTATATTCATGGTTTGGTACCATCCATGGTTTTAGGCATCCACTGGGGGTCTTGGAACATAACCCCCTGTGTCTAAGAGGGGAATACTGTGATATCCTTCTCTCTAGTCCCTTAAGCTTTGACCCTTGTTATCTCCTAATATATTTCCCATATCTATCATAGAACTTTTGAGAGTTTACAAATCTAATCTTGTAACTCTTTCCTTAAAATTCTTCCAAGACCTCTTTTGTTTAAAGGAATTGCATTATTAACACTAAACACATGAGAGGATAAATTAGTCTCTTTTGTCCCTCCTTATTTAGGTAACATTACTTTCCAATTCTCATAATTCATCTTTTCCAAATGAAATTTTCCCATATATAACCAGCCTTTTTATGCTTTCAATGTATTTTGTATATTATGTTTTCTCTAAAAGTTAGAATCTTCCTTTTCTCTTTTTTCTCTTTTCCTCCCTCCTTCCCTTATTTTTTTTTAAAATTTTTTGTTTGCTTGGCAAAACATTCATCCTCAAGTCATAGAGATATATTTTATTCAACAACTCATTGCTTCTGTAGACATTTTAACTCACCTGACTTACTGTCATTATTTTTTGAATTAAACTACTTTTTGCATATGTATTTGCACAAGATTCTGAATATCTTCTATCTTCATCAGATAGCACAATGTCTAATACATAATAGCCATTAAATAAATATTTCTTGACTAAATGAATTATCCTACTCAATATATCCATTTCTGGATGAGACCACTGAAGTATAGAGATTGGATAACAGTTATATAGTGGAAGATTTGAGGCTATTACTGTAGAATCTCATGTGTTACTTGTTAGTTATCAAGAACTCACAAATAGAGCAGTTTCTGTAATTCTGAAGTTATTCATGACATTTTGTATTGCCTGTGTCTTCAGTAAGCACACGATTATGTGCTTAGACTCTTAATTATGAAAGTTTAAAATAAAGAAGCATTATATAACCAGTGGGTTAGTAATTAAAATGCATGAAATACTGTAACAATGTTTGCATTAACCACAACATTAAGAACCACGTCAATTTTACCAAATCTCTGATTTTACCAAATCCCTGTACTCAACAGTGCCTAAGAGCTGGCTTCCTTTTTCTGTCTTTCATTTTAATATCATAGGAAATTTCAGACAAAATAAACTTTGATCATTTGAGCTAAGCTTGCATATCATTAGCATTTGGGGCATTTTTTCATAACTTATTGGGAAAGCACTGGAAATTATTTTATAATTGCATCTAGATGTTCACTGAATGAAGTGAAATGCATTGACCCCCATCTTGCGCGGCCAGAGTTTAGTAGTCACTGTGTCATCAGAGCTAAATGACTGTTTTCTATTCACAAGGTTCTTTGTTAAGTGCATTGCATCTATTAATTCACTAACAGATTTTAAACTTTCTCAGAGCCTAGTCTATCTTCATCCCCAAATCATCACTATTTGTAACATGTATTATTCTGACCACCATGCGTTTGTTTACCTCTAAATAACATTATTTTCTGCCATAAAAATGGATGCAGGAAAAAGATAAATGCCTTAGGTAAAAAGACTTGATAAATAACTCCACATTAATTAAAACCTAGAGATACAATATATTCTTAAATCGTAAAATTAATGTAGAACAGAGAATTTTTTTTTTAAGTAGATAGCAAATAGCCTAAATGTTTAATACTTGGCTATAGATTGAATTTGGAGTATTCATGTATAAACTTATATCCATAGGTACTCAGATACTAAAGTTTACCCCAGATCAATGTTTCTGTTATTAAATTGGTCATAGTTCTGTAGGGGGGAGATGAAAGTTGTACAGAAAAATTAATTTTAAGCTGAAGCTTGTCGTCTAAGTATATAAATTTTTCTAATGTTACCTGATTCTAAGATCTCCATGTTGTAAACTCAAATATTCAGAGAAAGATATTTTGACTTTTGGAATCTCTGTGCACTTAGAGTTTTCACGATTTATATACTATTAAGAGCATTCTAAACATTTTTTTTTTTCAAAGCAAATCATCAACCTATATTAGGGAGATATTTGAGAAACTGACCCTGGTAACAAATTTGAACTGAGGCTGTCATTTACTTCCATTTTTAATCTGAGAAGGAATACAAAAGCATAAGGTAATAACGCTAGAAAAATGTAAGAGCTACTAAGCTGTAATTATCTGTTTTGATTTATTCCAATGTTTTACTATAAATGAATTTTTATGTGAAGTATGTGTAGTAATTCATATAGTCTAGATATAAACTATTTTTCTGATATTTGAAATCCTACATAAAATCACATGGTATGTAACCACCTGGGGTAAAACAACTGAATTATTTCCCAAGTAACTCAAAAAGTTCAACTTGAAAATTTTCTGTGACATACATGTATGAAAATACTTTTTAAAGCTGCTTATAAATACATAGAGTGGCAATATGTTTATTATTGCTATTATTACCTTTAGTCTTTGCACTGAAATGTTTGCTATATGCATTCTCTATTGACAATAACAGATCCACAGATCTATATCATTTTCTTTATTCATCTGTTTTCTACTCTACAGTATCTCAGATTCAAAATAAGAAAAGCTTTGTAAAATACTATCATTTTAGCAAAAAAAAATTAGCGAAAGACTAATGATTGCTTATATTATTCAGTAAATTAATCCTTGAAATCATTTCCAGAATTATTTGCTTTTTTTTTTTTGATTAAGTGAATCAGAATTCATGCAAAACTAAAGAGACATGCGATCATAACTCTTATTGGAACAAGTACTGTTTATTATTTAAAGAATTAAACCAAACATCCAAATAATCATAGGTAGGAAGACCAGGGGTCAGACTTCAAGTGGAATACCTAGTTCAAAGCACAGATAATTCTATACTTTAATTATTTCTAAGTTATTTCTGGGGATGTTTTATCTTTTATTGATAAGAGAATAATTCTTAGAAAACACAAGAAAAAGTTTGGATAAACATTTCTTAAGATGTTCATTGATGCTGTGACATAAACATGCCTTGAAACTTAAAACTACAGTCATGTACTACACAATCATGACATTTTCATCAATGACCAAAACTGCATATAGATTGGGTTCCCATAAGATTATAGTGGAGCTAAAAAATTACTAGCCCTAGTAACATTGTAGCTATCATAATGTCATAGTACAATGCATTACTCATGTGCCTGTGGTGATGCTGGTGTAAACAAACCTACTAACACTTGTAAAAAAAAAAGTATATCACATACAATTATGTGCAGTACATAGTACTTGATAGTAAATGACTATGTCATTGGTTTATGTGTTTACTATATTATACTTTAAATCATTGTTTTCCAGTATACTCTTTCTAACTGTAAAAAAATTTTTGCTGTAAAACAGTAAGTCATATTATGCTAGCAGCAGCCTCATACATCTTGGGTTTACCATCTCTTAATTGCATAATTTTCTCTTGTGCTTGATGTAATCTCATGTTGTTTTATATAGTGTAGCCTAATTGTATGGTGTTTATAACGTCTACAGTAGTGTATAGTAATGTACTAGGTCTTCACATTCACTCACCACTTACTCACTCACTCACTGACTCACCGAAAGCAACTTCCAAATCCTACAAGCTCCATTCATGGTAAGTGCCCTGTACAGGTGTAGCATTTTTATCTTTTATACTCTATTTTTACTGTACTTTTCTGTGCTTAAATATGTTTAGATACACAAGTACTTACCAGTAGGTTACAATTGCCTACCGTATTCAGTACAGTAACATGCTGTATAAGGTTGTAGCCTAGGAGCAACAGGCTGTACCACATAGCCTAGATGTATAGCAGTCTATATCACCTAGGTTTGTGTAAGTGTACTCTGTGATGTTTGCACAATGATGAAATCACCTAATGAGGCATTTCTTAGAACATATTCCAGCAAGTAAGTGGCACATGGCTGTATTCAGAAAATTTCCTCTTCTAAAGTATCAGTAATGATCAATACCCAGCTTCCATACCCATGGCAAATGCACAATTGTATAATATGGGGTGTGCAACTCTTGCTGTAGACTTGGGTATATTTGTGAAGAAAAGACATATACATGGATTAGATGGCATTTAATGAGCTAATCAATTGTGCAAATTATTCAAAGGTGAGGGAATTGAGTGAGCTCATTTCATAAATTCCAAATGTAAAGGTAAAAAGAGAATGCCAAAATGCTGATTTAATGAAGTTATCTGCTTAATGCATAACCATGACTAACCACAGCATGGGGGAGCTTTCTGTTAATGAGGCAAACTTTTGTTGATACAAGTGAGCAACTAATAATGTCTACCTTTAGGGCAGATGAATCTATTATTTCAGTTTGATGAACAACAATGAGGAGGGATAGAGCAGAAAATGTAACATAATTGCCTCTTTTAAAAGAAAATCTCTCTTTTGAGAGAAAGTTTCTTCTTTGGATTCACAGCAATACGTGTGTGTGTGTGTGTGTGTGTGTGTGTGTGTGTGTGTGTGTGGAAAGCCAGGTGTGCCATAAAATAAAACCAGCTTGTTCTCTTCTTCTAGGGTTATATTAACTGAATTAATAAGCAGAGTGAGTCCTCTAACTATATCTCATTCTTAATACTAATTATTTCAATTTATGAAAACATGCCCATTACCTGGAGTTCCCTTTTTATGTGTGACCTAATCTGAACACAGCAAGGATATAACATTAAATTCTATTTTTATTGAATTAAAAAAAAAAAACAGAACAAAACTTTAGAAAACTAAAGAATATAACAAAATTATGGCTCAAAGCCTGGGGAATGTTTGGAAGAGAAACACACCCTAAAATGAGGAGCTATGGGGCAGTGGACATGAATGCATCTTGAAGTCATAGATCTAGGTTTAAACTCCACATTCTACTATTTAATATGTAAGTGATGTTAGTCAAGTTTCTTGACCTCAGTGAGACTGATTTCCCTTTTATACAAGGATAATAATACTTTCTAGCGTAGTTTTAAAGATTAACAGATATCTATAAAGAGCTTCCTTTTCTTGTGTGCTTATTTTCATCTTATTATCTGAATTATTTTGTGCTTTCATTGTGTGTTTGGAAGTTCTCATTTTGTGTCCTCCAGAGGAGAACGCAGTCTCATATTTTTAAAGTTGTTGTCCTCCCACTAATTTTGTTGAGCCCTGTTAACAGGCCGTCATTGCTGTGGAAAGCATTTATAAGCACAATTGAAAATTAACCCAGTTTTCAAGCTATTTTGAGTTCCCATAGACTCATTTATTTGTATTCATTTGAGCTAAAGTGATGAGGGAAACTGAGATTCATCTAAATCTTGGTACCAGAACCCTCTCCCCTGTAATTACTATTTAGTCTTAAGGATGTTCTTGCAGTCAATTTGTGATGAGAGCAAATGGAAATTAGATAGTCTCTATTTTTAATACTTGTTCCCACTAAGTAGGACCAGATGATGAGTCCTTACATAGTAGACCTGATTCCAGTAAGGATAGTACCATGTTGGTTTTATGTGGTTATTTTCTCATACTAAAATTTTAATCAAAAATAAATGAAAACTTAATAGAGATAGTAAGGCTCAGCTGCTACAGTCAAAACCCAATGTAATTAAAATCATTGAGTATGGTAATTTAAAATAAGTCGAAAATATCATGAATACTAATGGGCCATAAAGCAAGCTAGAAGAGATAAGATAGACATATAGAGATAAGATGACTACTTTTATGTTAAACCTTGGTGATATGAAACTTAGGTTCCAAACTTGGTATATCAAACATGTTTTTTTCTTCACTAAAGTCATTATACCTATAGAATGATCACCATGTCAGCCTTGAGATATCAATGATAGGAGCCCTGACATGCATTAATTCAAGTTTGTGGAATGAAATTTCAGTAATTATTGCTTCAAATTCCAGCCTATAGTAACAGTGGTACTATTTGTGTTTCAGGACAAGGAAACTTTGAAACTGTAACCTGCACTACATGGTTATGCAGGGGTCACAAACCTGGATGTAACAATTATCTCCAGCTGATGATTCTAAAATAAGACACAAATCATTAAGATGCAAATCTCATGCTTGGCTATAATAGAGTCTTTTCTAACAGTTTCTTTAGGAATCCATAAGGAACGCCTATCTATTTTGCAAATGCATTCTGGTTGTTACATGTCACCTCAGCTAGCTATCTAGTAGGGCTCTAGACCACTGCCTATTTTTCTTGTGGGTCTCTCTTTGCTAACTGTAAATGTGAGTCAATTTCTGCTGCTTCTGTGCTACTTTGCATCTTGCAAGTTGTGGGACCCTTCTATCTTTTTCAGAAGTGACAGCTGATACTAAGCTTGGTTATCTTTCTCTTTTTTTTTTTTCAGCGTCTGTGTTGTAGGAGTGAGCCTATAATCTTATTCCTTCAAGGGAATGGGTTTTAGCTTTTCTCTTCTCTCTAGAGTCTAAGTCCCAACCTCTGGGCAGTGTCGGCAGTAGGAAGAAAGAAAGGGAACAGAGGATTGTATTCCTAAAATATACATATGAACATATCGGAAAGCAACTCTACCAATAATGATGAAAATTGTATTGTTACGGCAAGTTTGACTTTTCATTGGCATAAAAGATTCCTTTTTAGAATAGAAGTTCGCTTTATCATTGTATAACAAAATAATTTTATGCACTCACAAAGGGTTTGAAAAAATGTTGACAAAATTAAGCAGTTTCTCTCCCTTTCTAATCAAGATTTCACAAAAATAATTGTGGTTTAGGATTAAATCGCCCATCCTATCACTAACTGGAAAGTCATGTCACATAATATGTTTCCATAATACCCACTCAGCACTTATATGAAGTTGCTCCTCCTTAACTTTAATATTCAATGGAGTACCGAATAAATTTTCAGTAGTTTGCTATTATTATCTGAGCAAACTAAATGGCTTGGAAAAAAATTGTATTTGAATAGTTTATAAAATCAGTTTCCTTTTTTGTAAAGTAGAAATAATAATGCCTGCTCTTTCAAAATGATTGGCGGCTGGTTAATCCCAGTGACTTTAAACCCGTGTGTATGGTGGTGTGGCATCTTCCCTTTGATTAAGGGAAACTTTGATCATATCAGTGCTTCCGCTGTTCCTCTAAGAAGCATTTTAATTTTTATTTCCCCCCTGCATCCCACCCCTACACACACACACACACAAACACAGACACGCCACCACCACTACCATCTTCTGTGAAGCTGGCAGATTTATGTAAAATGATTACTTTAAATTATGATTTAGTCCATACTTCAGGTAAAGATGTTTTTAGCCATATGAGTGATAACATTATGATGAGGCCATATCTCTTTAAAAAGGGGGGAAAACGTCATAAAAATGACACAGAACTTGAAAATCAGACTTGAAAGCCACAACCAGCTTGATTTAGTCAATGGATTTTAGTGTAATATAAGAGTAAATTTTGTTAGCATATGTTATTTACAAAATCTGTAACATTCTTATAGGTGAATGTTCACAAATAGCATATTTACATACCACACATTTTATATATGTGGTATGTAAATACACAAAGCACACAAAAAAATAAAACTCAAAAGAGTGTCTGATGGACTGTGCATAATGTAATAATATAATTCACATTGATAATGATTCTGTTTACAGTACTTTAATAGCTACATTGATTATACTTAGAATAATGAACTGCTTATGTTAATAGTAACTGAAATTTGCTTATTTAAACACCTATCATTGCTAATTTCAGTTAAGATTACACAATTAAATGGCTTTTATCAAGCTTTCTTTGGGGGAAAACACACATTCATTATAATATAAAACTCTTTTAGTGCCAGATTTATTTTAAGTTAACAGGTTTATTTTAAATTAAAAGACAGAACTATAATTATGAAAAAATGCCTTTTAAGCAGATGTGTCTAGTTTTAATAGGGACCTGGTACTACAGGGAATATTTTATGAGCTTTTTTCCTTTTTTTTCTTAAGTGCTTTTAAATTGTTTTTATAAGCTATTTATCACAATAATCATTTGAGATGAGTTAAAATAATGTTTTCTGTTTCACAGTTGAATACATAGGATTATTAATGATTAAGTCAGTTCCTTAAAGTAATGAATGGACAGAGGTGGTTGGTGCTCATGTATGCACTGTAGTTGTTTCTAAGGACACATTAGCAAAGAATTTGGTATACAGGAGGTAACTCAAAATACATCTGTAATGAATGAATTTTTAAAATAGTGACTTAAATTATAGTCTGCTACTCGGCTGAAGTCTCGTCACCTGGCCTTCAGAGACTAATGTGGGAACCTGAGATAATTGATTTGAGGTGCGCTGGAAAATTGTATCCTGGCATAGGCCAGTGATCCTCACATAATTGTACCAAGGACCATATACAGATCTATGAAACTGTTCCATTGGATTAGAATACTGTTCTGGCCCTCAGTTTCTTTATGACATAAATTAAATTGTCTTGAAGAGCTGAGAGAATAAAATAAATAATATAAAATATATAGACCAGTGTCTATTGCACCTGGAATAGACTCAATAAATTACAGGTCTTATTAGTTTCAAATTAAAATCAATGATTTGTGAAAATGAATATATTTATTCAACACTTAAAATCACTAAAACATCAGTCATAATTCCATGGGATTATATAACTTTTAACCCCTTTACACACATAACACAGTATTAAGGCTATGTAAATTTTTTTCTGCTTTTCTCCCCCTCCACATCTACATTGTAAGATTTATCTGCTTCCAACTATTCTTTAAAACTTCACTACTTTGTTGTTTTTTAACTAATAAATCTTGATTTATTTATTTATATATTCATACCCAAATTTACTTTTGCAAATTCTGTATGTAAAATACTGTGCTTCTTATTTTTTGGGGGGGGGGAGGAGGGACGGGAGGGGAACAAGTTTTACCCAAATATAAAGCCTAATTTTAAGAAATATTCAAATATCTGAGGGAAACCTGAAATAGATAACTATAATATAAGATGGAATTTGATATATATAAAACTGGTTACATAAATGCTATAAGATTTCCGAGAAGCTGTACTATTATCTGTTACTGTTAGGAAATTTGGTCAGCCGAAGAGAGAGATTTAATATATGGATAACTTCTCACCGTAAAAATGAAACGGTAGTTATGTGACAGGATGGAGGTGTTAGGTAATGCTGTGATGGTAGTAATTTTGCAATATATAAGTGGATCAAATCAACCTGTTGTGCAACTTAAACTTACTGTCACATGTCGATTATGTCTCAATAAAGCTGGAACAATCTCAACAGAATTTCTGAAACTGGCCATTGCATTATGCAAAGCTAGGGATTTCTAATCTTTATTTCAAAACATGTTCCTCAGGTGCTTTTGACGATTAGTCAAGTTTAGAAATCAGTGCTAGCCAGATTCCTTATGTTTTGTCCTTGGCTGCAGTCATTCCAAGGTGATAGAAGAACTAAGAAGAGAAACAGGAAGATGGATAGGTCTTATAAAAGAAGAAGAGTGAGTGCACATGTTTCTCAAGAGGAGGGTTTTGTAGTAGCCTATTAAATCTGTTATAGTGGTAGTCTATTCAGTTGGGCTTGTTTTTGTAAACTTGCTCCTTACACAGACCCACATAAATTGTTTCAGATTTGGTTTTCACTAGCTGTGTGACTTAGTGTGAATTAATTAGAAATTCTAAAAGTCTCTTTTCTGTGTTTTTAAAACGGGTCCAACAATGCCTATCGCACAGGCTCTTACTGTGATTAAGTGAGATAATGCTGTGCAGTCAGTGAACCGAACATGTAAACATGATGGGTTGCACTCCTGGCGCTGTTCTACACTTTCCCATCTCTGCTCGTCTAAACATATTTTGTGGGGCTGGTTTTTCTCCACTGCTTGTATTAGTGTTCTCCAGAGAAACAAAACCAATAGAAATGGCTTAAACAATAGAAATGTATTGTTTCACAGTTTGGGAGGATAGAAGTCTCAGATACAGGCGTTGGTAGAGTTGGTTCTTTCTGAGGGCTATGAAAGAAAAGTACATTCCGGGCCTATCTCCTGGGTTTATAGATGGCCTTCTTGTCTGTCTTCACATTATCTTCCCTCTGCATATGTCACAGTTGTCAAATTTCCCTTTTTGAAAGGATGTCAGTTGTACTAGAATAGGACCCACCCTAATGAATTCACATTAACTTGATTATCTCTGGAAAGACAGTATCTCCACATAGTCACATTATAAGATTCTAAAGGTCAGGACTTGAACATACAAATTTGGCAGAAGGACATAACTCAACCCATAACGCTTTACTTCCAATCTCTCCCAGTTTCCCTTCCAGCCTTGCTTCTCTAGAAGTAACTACTATCCTGAATTTAATGATTATTCTTCCCATTCTTTTTCTTATTATTTGCCAAATATGTAAGTAAATCAAAAATATCACTTTTGCTTGAAAGATAATTTGCTTTTTATAAATTGAACTATTATATAATTGAATGAGATTTTTTGTCAATATTTTGTTTCCTGAGATTTGACCATGTTCATGTGGAAGCTATAATTTGTTCATTTTCTTTGTAAGAAACTGTATCGTTGCAGTATTTATCCATTTTATATTTAATGGGTATTTGGGTTTAAGTTGGTCTTACTATTACAAATATGTTATAATTAAATTCTAAAACACAAAAAGGTTGTGTGTGTGTGTGTGTGTGTGTGCGTGTGTGTGTTCTGTTGTACAGGGGCAAGAAATACTTCAGAATATGTACTTAAGAATGGGTGTGCAGAATCAGAAAAAATATATGAGTCAGTTTTTGATCAGGGTGGCAGAACTATATTATGAAATAAGAAACTTATTAAAGCAATTAATCTTACAAAATTTCGGGAAGCGCTGGAAAAGTAAAGATCTGGAAAGGATTAGAGAATAAGTAACCACTCCTGATGTGGATAAAAACATGAAGCTTACAGGAAACTAGGCATGTGCAGTAGCAGGGCTGACAGAGAATGAAAGCTGGGCTGGGTAAAGACTGAAGCAAGAGGACAAACTGGAAACGGTTGTCACTATTTAGTTTGCCCCTTACAGACTCTAACAAAATGACATGTAAATTTTTCATGTGGCAAACCTTAACAGGAAACTATACCTGGAAGAGAATTCTGAGA
The DNA here is from genome assembly GCF_902729225.1 of Pteropus medius. Classification (NCBI taxonomy): domain Eukaryota; kingdom Metazoa; phylum Chordata; class Mammalia; order Chiroptera; family Pteropodidae; genus Pteropus; species Pteropus medius. The sequence goes on along the minus strand of NW_024349505.1, from coordinate 4,098,226 downwards.
TTCACATTCCCAGATTACTTATATCGGAACAGTATAATACTATTACATCAACCTTACTAGATAATTCCAAATAACTTTCCAAAGTTGTTCCAATTTACACCTCACTGGCAGTATGTTGGTTTCTCTTCCTCTGCATTCTTATTAGCACTTTGCTTGTTAGGCTTTTATTTTACATATCTGGTATATTTGGTATATGTAAAATAGTATTTTATTCAAGGTTTAATTTGTATTTCCCTGCTTTTTAGAGGGTTTGGACTAATTCAAATATCCGTCATGCTTTCATATTTCCTTTCCTGGGAAATGCCAGTTAATAGCGTTTGACCATTTTTTTCTATTTAACTTTTTTTTCCCTGTAAATTTATGTCCAAACAATATGTGTTTTAAACATTTCTAATATTCTTAGTAGTAATATGCTCATATTTATCTCTTTTTTCTGATTCATGCTCTCAAGGCCTCTATAATTTCTTTGGTTACTCTGATTCTTAGATTTACTTTCACTTCTTTTAACAAAATAATCTTGTTTTAAAGATTAAACTTTTTTCCAAAGTAACAATAAAAAAATTCAACTTCTCACTTTGAGCTTGCTTTATGCTTGAAAAAATTATAGTGGGAAAGGGGTGTGAAGCTGGCATTTCTATGTCTCTTCGCACATTTTTACGTATTGCATGTTAACTAGCACTGGCTTCTGACACCCAGTATTTGAGCAAATTAGGGATAATTTTAAAAAATAATTATTTTACTTGCCCGATTTAACATTGGGGCCTTCTGGAGTTTGTGGATATTCAGTGTATATTCTCTCGGTCACTTTTTGTAGCATTCGACTCTCCTTCCCAAGATTCATATAACATTTTTATTTTCATTTTTTTTCCCACATCTGGCCAATTAGATGTCTTCTCTGAATCTTTGGGTATCTGGTAGTCCATCATCTCTGTTAATGTCACGTCCCTGCTATATCCCAGCATTATACAGTTCTTATTCAATGCCCACTCTAACCCATGAGTAAGAGTCATGCATTTGTTGCCTCACTGATGAGAAAATAAAGCTCAATCTTATTAGCATCTCATCTTCCTCCTTGTCATGCTTCAGTCTATCCTTTCAATTTTAGATTCCTCAAAAGCACCTGTCAAGCATTATTCCCATGGACTCCTTGGTGGTTGACTTTTGTTTAGATTTAAACTAGCAGTGTGCTGGAGCCAGTTCACACCAGCTTGTAAGAGTCAATTGTGTGCATCTCTTCTCAGCTCCAGTTCAATGACACTACATTTGTGGATGAAATTGGCCATGGTGGGTATAATGGGTATGGGCAAATTCTAAAACCAAGTTATTTTTTTTTTTTAAGCCATTTTATAAATGTTTCATTTATCAGCCTACCACTGGTTTGGCCACAGGGAGGTACTGGCAAGAGAACCAGTTTTGAAAAGCATCCTCTCAGTTCCCCTCCCCAGCTCTTATCTAGCAGACCCTACTCATAGAGTCAGCTCTCACAAAGGATATGGTAATGTTATTTCATCCCTGCCTATTTAGTCCTAGGGTTTTCTCTGTTGCTCATCTCTGGTTATCACCGTACCCTTTACGAGTTCTCTTTACTCTGCCCACAACTCTCTAAGTAGTACCTTCATTAAATCTCATTTGAACCACCTGGTATGCATTCTGTTTCTTTCCAGGATTATGAATAATTCATCAGTCATGACAGTTTTTCTGAAGTGACCCAAATGCAGCCTCAGAATTTTGCTAAATATAGTGCCCCAGGCAACTCCTGCCATTGTTTTAATTTGGCAGGCAAGATGAATCTCCTTTAGAATCTACACCATGAAGTATGGGAAGATGGCAGTCAGCCTAATCACTAAGTATAAAGTTCTTTTTATAAAGTTATAAATTTTCTTATTTTCATATTGACTAATTGAGAGAGAAAAAGCCAAATATTTAGCTTTGATTTGCTGGTGCTCCTCCTAGTTCAGGCATATGTAACATTGTTTTTTTCTTTTCTTCATATCACAATGGTTTTCACTTTACTTGAGAATGAGAAACTTTCACAGTTTTTTCTTAATGTGCTGCCAAATAATTCACCTACTGACATTATTTCACTAGGGGCAGAAAAAAATGGGGACATATTTTGACTTTAAAAAATCTAGCTCTGATGAGGGACATGTTAGGAATGTTAATGTTTGTTCTCTCTTCCACAGTCCATTAGCCATTAAAAACCACTCTGGACCAAATAAAATTCAAGGTATGCCCCAGTCCTCTCCCTTTTTTTCTCTAATTTTTAACAAGGCAGGGTTTTAGATGGAAGAAATGGCATCCTTCAGCAGATTTCCTTTTTAAAGCTTGGTCAACTTGAGTGATGTTAAACTGTGCACATTTTATTTCTGAAATAAAAAGAAAAACAATATTTCTCTTTACATAAAGACTGTATGCCAGAGGAAAATATTTTATACACTGATTTTTTCAGGAAACTCATTTTCTTTTCATTTTTACTGACAGATTTATTTAACCCATTCTCAAATCAACATACCTCTATTTGACATGCTATCTTTTGAAATAACTCTATGTTTCATTATCTTCGTAACAATTAAATACTGTCTGAAATCATAGTAATAATTAGTTATTTATAGAGATGGGGGTGGAAAATATCCTCTTTTCCAACCCAGGGATTGTGGTCATGTACCGAACACTTTCCTAGTTTATTTTATGTTCAGCTGCATTAAGAAAGATTCTTAATGCAGAGTTTATGAAATTCAAAGTCAGGGCCAAAGTCAAGATTATAACACTGACACTAGTGGATGCTTCATACATGTATATCAATGGTCATGATAAAGTTTCCAATTGTCATTGTTAGGGGTAAATATAAAACAAAAACCCTACATTATTTATTCTTAAAACCTCCATTCTCAAAACATAAGTGCAGAAGTTTTCTCTCTGCTACACATTGTATTAATTTAGAACTATATTTTAGCTTCATGGGCATAAAGGGCATCCCCTGTGAGAAGTAGTATATACCTCTGAGACATTAACCCATTTGGTCATTGTAGAAAACTCAACATGCCACATTTGGGGTTGTGAAAATCTTTATCCAGTATTTATAACAATATCTATAACTATATAGATTAATCAATATTCTACATATTTATATTATATTGTATCATATCTTTCTTTACACTATTTATTAAATTAATATTGTTTAAAATGTCATCCGAGGTTAGTTGGCCCCATTTTAAAGAGTGATATGGCTAGCTAGTTTGTATGCCAAACTCCAAATAGCATTCCAAACAGGTTTCGTTTTCATGAACTATTCCTTCCACTTGATCCCAGAGAAAGCCATTCAGGAAGCATTAACACCTATAAGCTACAATAGACCTAGTTCTTTTTTCTTTTTTTCCTGATCATTCCAAATGTTTACTTATCCATAAGTTTATAAATGTTATTTTATCTTACAGAAATTTCTTCTTTTACATTTTATTTTCTACTCATCCTAAAAATTGATCTTTAAATAAATATCTCACAGATTCTTTAATCCTTCAGAATAAGTTTCTTCCTTTGAGTTCTCATAAATGTGAAAATAGTACTATTATAGCACATCATGCTGTAATTTTTTCACATATTTTTTCCATAAAAAAATCTATTAACTCTAGAGGTTAGAGTCTTACGACATTGTTTTTGGCTTTTCTGGTAACTAACACAGTATTAGAATATAGTAGGTATTCAGTAAATATTAGCTTAATGCTTTATTGAATGCATAAACTGTTTTTGTTCACTTATTGGGATTTATATTATCTCTCCTCAAGAAAACAATGATTCCTCTTCAAATATTGCTAAGGAAAGGATCTTGGGTATTTAACACTATAGGGCTCAACAAAAATAATTTTCTCAGCTTGTAGAGAATACAGATTAACCAGTGTTGTCATAACTGGTAAATGTACTACCTCTGTAGGTTTGACTCTAGTAAATTATTAATTAGATCCAAAACTCCTTATAAAATCCTTTACAGGGATTCAGAAAAACAGGACTTCAGGAAGAGTACACTAACACGTAGCTCATTTTAAGCAAGTGAACAAAAAAGCTTAAAAAGGTAATTAAGTATTAGACACTAACAAAATATTATAGGAGTGGCTATTTCTGTTATATTCATTAGAAAATGTAGAACCTACAGCTTCTGTAATATCTAAACTAATTTTTATCACTCTGGTAAAATGATCACAGATATAAGACTATTAGCTTTGATTTCATGTATCTGTAAATTCAAGGTATCAGATATGTTGGAATGATAAAGATGGCAGGAAACCCTAATATCTCTGGGCAAGTTAGTAAAGTAGCAACGCAGATTTCAGATAAAACAAATATAAATTTTGTAAACTAAAATTGTTTAGTTTACAAAACTAATTTACAAATTTAGGAATATATCTTTCCTAAATTTGAAAAAAATATCCTTTAACATTAGTAGGGAACTTTACACTTAGTTGCGGTAACTAACGGCATTCAGGTAGGATGAAGCAGGACAATGGAATGATTAACCAAACCAAACCAAAACCAGAAAAGCTGAATAAAGGCGTTAAAGCGGTGGAGAGCAATAAAGATTAGACTAAAATTCTAGAGAAGAGAAAAACTTTCAGAGGTAGGCTGAGAATTGGCAGACATTTCCTTTCATAGCCATTTTTTATTTTGTCTTGCTCATTAATGGTTGTTGATCAGGGTTTATAGTAGAGTTTGCAATGGGGAAATGTAATCTAGCAGTGCTTTGGACATGTTTTGTATGCATGGTTCCAATGACAAAATAGGGAAGTGAGTGATTTTAGATAAATCCAGTCTCCCAAGACATTTGCTAAATTTTGACCTATGAAGCTGGATAAACAACAAGCCAAAAGTTTCTAAAACTGGCCCATCTCATACAGTAGTCACTAGCTGCATGTGACTAGCTAGCACTTGAAATGTGGCTAGTCTAAATTGAGAGGTGCTGTAAGTAAAATACAAAATTTTCAAAGACATAGTACAAAGAAAAAAGAATGTAAAGTATCTCAATACCTTTTAATATTAATTATATGTTGAAATGGTGGTATTTTGCATTTATTGGATTGGATAAAATATATTAAAATTAAATTTATATGTTTTTTTCTATTTTACTTTTTTAATTAGAGTTAGTATACAATATCATGTTAGTTTCCGGTGTACAAAATGATGATTCTACAATTATATATCTTATAATGTACTCACCACACTGTCTAGTTAGCCATCTGTCACCATGTAAAGTTATCACATTAAAATTGTACTATTATTGACTATATTTCCCTTTATAATTTTCACCCATATCTCTGCCCCCTCCCCTCTAGCAACCATCAAGTTTTTTGTTGTCGTTGTTGTTGTTGTTGTTTTTAATTCTCTAGTATGATAAAATTAATGCCTTTCTCCTCTGGGGGAAAGGTCAGGCAGGCTTACTGACTATGCAGGTTCCCAAACTTGAGATTCCTAAGCTATAATGTGAATCTACTGCATGTGCAGGGTTCACCTGGGCCTTTCTAATTCATTCCTGTGGGACTTGTGTAGCAAGTGGAAGCAGCGCATACATGATGCTCATGCTGCTTGCTTTGCCATGAGGAATAATGTTATTTGACCCAGTTTTCTTGTGTCTTCTGCCAGCAACCACTATCACTCAAAGTTCATAATTTACCTTAGGATTCACTCTTGATGTTGTATATCCTAGGAGTTTTGAGAGATAGGTAATTACATGCATCCATTATAATATGTAAAATAGTTTTACTGCCCTTAAATTCCCTGTTCTCCAACTATTCCTTTCTTTCTTAATCCTTAATGCCTAGCAAATACCAACCACCACCCCGTGCCCTCCCTTTTTAGGAGAGACAGAGAAGGAAGAGTCTCCTCCCCGGAATTTCCTCATGGCACCTTTTTTGAATCTTTTCCCAGTTCTTACTACCTTCTCTTGGTTTCTTTCACTGTATCCTCTCCCCTTTCTTGTCTGGAAAGTGTTGGAATCCTCCAAGATTTTTACTTCTCACTTTATATTCTCTATGTGAGTGGCCACATCCTGCCACAGAGGTTCAAGTCTACATGATGGTGACAATCTCTAATCTTTCTGACTTGGATGTTCCTCAATTTTCAAACCTCAATATCCAACTGTCTACCATTGGGATGCACAGAAAAGCACCAAACTCAACATGGACATAATTAAATTTCTTGTCTTTCTAGACTTTGCGAGCTCCTTTAGAAGGGTTCCAGCTGCTCAAAGTAGAAAGGAAGGTAGCTTCATTGACACCTCAATTTGATCACCAGGTCTCATTGATTCTGCCTCCACAGTCCCTTATCCTGGATGAATTTGACTCTTCACATCCAGTCTTGGGTCTCTAATAGCCACTCTGTGCTTCTCCATCATCCACTGCTAGAACGCTCACTCTCCCAAAGTGGGCCTGGTGTTTCATTGCCTATTTTGGTTCAAAAATAGAATGAAGTTGAAGATGACTACTATGTGCTACCTGCTATTGAACTATTACTATAGACTGTAGTAGGTCTTAGTAATGATATTTTCTTCTAAGGATTGCTAAACTTACCACAAATTGTGGCTTAAAACAACAGAAATTTTTCTCCTACATTCTGGATGCCAGAAGCCTAAAATTGAGGTCTTTGCATGCTGCACTTCCTCTGGTGACTGTAGCGGGTGGGGGGAATCCTTCCTTGTCTCTTACAGCCTCTGGTGGCTGTCAGCATTTTTTTTTTCTTTTTACCTTGGATTCCTTTATCCATTTCTCCCACTCCCTAACCCCTTGCCTCTGATAACCACCATTCTTTTCTGTATTTATCAGCTATGAACTCTATATCACTGATCTTTTTTACTCTCTCCGTAATTCAGTCTTTTCCAGAACATCGTATAGTTGGAATCATATAGTAATAAGCAGCTTTTCTCAGGTTGATTTCTTTCACCTAGTAATATACATTTAAGATTCTTCTGTGTTTCGCATGGCTTTATAGCTGTACATCCAGTAATTGTCTGGATGTACCAGTTTATTTATCCATTCACCTACTGAAGGACATCTTGGTGCTTCCAAGTTTTGACAATTATGAATAAAGCTGCTATAAAGATTTCCATGCAGGTTTTTGTGTGGACATGTTTCAGTTCATTTGGGCTAACTATGGAGCACAATTGCTGGATCATATTGTAAGTGTATGATTAGCTTGTGAAAAACTGACACGCTGTCTTCCAAAGTGGCTGTATCATTTCGCATTCCCACCAGCAATGAATCGGTGTTCCTGTTGCTCTGTATTATCTTCAGTGTTGGATGTTGTCAGTATTCTGGATATTGAAAATTCTAATAGGTGTGTAGTGGTATCTTGTTACAATTTGTGTTTCCCTTATACTATTCGATGTAGAGCATTTTTTCATATGTTTGTTTTTGTCATCTATATATCTTCTTTGGTGACGTGTCTGTTCAGGTCTTTTACTTCTTTCTGAATTGGGTTGCTTGTTTTCTTATTGTTGTTTTGAGTCCTTAGTATATTTTGGTTTACAGTCCTTTATCAGATGTATATTTTGCAAATATTTTTTCCTAGTCTGTGATCTGTCTTCCCATTATCTTGACAGTATCTTTTGCAAAAGAAGCCCTTATTTTTCATGTCATTTGAATGGATTATTTTTTCCAACTCTTTAATCATTTGCTAATTTCTTTGGATGTTAGATTCTAAAAATTCTCTGGAAACTCATAGATTCAGATACTTTAAGCATTTTCACATTTCCTAGATCAATGAGAAAAATTTCAGCAGATACCAAGATATAAATTTGTTTAGAATTAATCATCCTGCAGTTTTGCAATACTCCTTTCTCTTAATATTTTTGAAAAAGTATAGCTGATATGTATTGAACATTCCTTTTGTTTCAAGCAACACCGTGTTGATTACTAAAATTACATCACCTATGAACACTTTATTATCATATCTATTTTACAGAAAAGAAAACTGAGGCACAGATAGGTTAGATGCTTTGGCCATGTTCCTGAAACTCGTAAGTGGCAGAGTTTGATTAAAGCAGTCTGAGAGTAGAGCACTTTATCTATTGTCTCATATTTGAATTCTGGTGGCACCAGCCATCCTCAAATAGGAAAACCAGTTATTTATTACAATATTGTACATTCATTATCCTGCTAGAAATTCTTGCCTTTAAAAATTAGTTTTATTTTTTTAAAATACAAATAGTTTATTCTTGAAAAAAATCTTATAAGTGCAGATAGAAAAGGAATGCAAAACCACTGAACCTTAGTTGTACAAACTAAAATATTTTTCTATTTAGTTATTGAACAGTCTGAACTGAACAGGGTGGAAACATATTGCTTTTCTCCAACACTTACCTTTAATTATGCTATATTAAGAATCTCTTTCCAGTATTTAGTGATACTTTGGGCAGAGATCTCTGCTTTGTAGTTGCCTAAGTGGAATCGAGTCCAGTCTATTCAATTTGCAGATCTCAGTCTCTGAACTATCTAGAGAGTTTGCTTTTCCTGAGATTCCTTTGAATCAAGGAATCTATGCAGTCTATGGCCATGCTACCCTGAACAAGCCCGATCCCGTCTGATCTCAGAAGCTAAGCAGGGTTGGGCCTGGTTAGTACTTGGATGGGAGACCACCTAGGAAGACCAGGTGCTGTAGGCATAAAATATAAATAAATACGTACATACATACATACATACATACATACATACATACATACATACATACGGGATCGTAAGCTGACAAGATCTTTGCAGTCTATGAGGTCAACCAAGGGTTGCCTCGCCTAAAAAAAGAAAAAAAAATAAATCTATGAAGAGATAGAGAGAAGATCCTGTCTGTACTCTACTCATACCACCTCACTCATTTGTATCTTTTGGCTCTCTCTTTTTCCAGAATAATATGGACTGGGAGGAGGCATAAATGAGTATATGAAAAGACTTCTAGTTACTCTTTCTATAACATCTTGCCTTTACTTTTGATACCCTCTGTGTCTAGGCATCCAGATGTTGGCTCTCTTGGAGCTCTTATGTTAATTCATGAGGAAACTTCCTACCTCCAGTTCTCTGAGTTGAGAGGCATAATGTGTTGACTTCACCCAAACCTTGTCTGTTGTTTACTCTTGCTAACTTCTGGGGTCCTTTGGCATTACAATAAGCTTTCCTGGGTCAGATATTGGCAAGGCTGATAGAACCAGACCTCCTTTTTCTTTACTCTAGAAAACTAAAGCATCCTTGCCAAATCAAAGGAGTAAAATATGACTAATTTTTGCCTCTCTCCTTACCTTCTGTCTTCAGATTTCTTTTCAAATATACTCCTGTCCCCTGATTTACACTGTTTTTTTTTTTTATACGTTTTTTATATGATAATGCTCCCCACTCCCCCGCCGTTTGCTCAGGCTTATGCAGTTTCCATTTATACGGTCTCATTTTCCGCGGTCCTTTTTCATTTCCATTATTAGCGATTACTCTTTCTAAAAAACAATAGCTTAACTCAACAACGTATACATAACTAATACTAACACACAATTATTAATGATCTCATTCGTTGGATGGCAAATAAGAAAGCATAGGTGACTATTGATGTTTTTCAGGATTTTTTTTTTACTAATGTTTTCCTGTAGAAACTGAAAATTACATGAAGGAAAAAATCTCCCTTTTAAAATACTTTTAGATAATGCACCTGGTCATCTATGCAATTTAGAACATCTAAATATAAAAGTTGTATATTTACCACCAAATACAATTTTCTTGATCCAACCTTTAGATCAAGGCATTATTTCCACCTTTAAGATTAATTATATTAAAGAGAATTTTAAAGATATTTTTCATAAACTTGATAATGAATCATATACAGTTACAGAAGCCTGGAATAAATACACAATTTTGTTGTATTAGAATATTTCTTTAGCTTTAATTGATATAAAGTCGTCAGCTTTAAATGCTTGCTGGAAAGCAATATGGCCAGAAGTGGTGGTACCAGGGAATACGGTTCTAACAATTTAGGAAGGATTAACTGGCATTATTAATTTATTAAATAAATTTCAAGAAGGCTCTGATTATTTGAATGTAGATGATATTAATGGGATTACTGGTCAATCATGGATTAACTGATGATGAATTAATTCACTTAATATCTGAAGCCCATTATGCTGATGAATATGGCAGTGACCTTGAACCAGTTTCACTCACTGCAGAAAATATTTTCAAAGCTCTTCGACTGGCCACAGAACTGGAAACAGCAATTCTAGGTATTGATGCAAACATCAACAAAGCCTTAAAATTTCGAAAAGATTTTTTAAAATGTTGTAGTAAATATCAAAGAATTTATAAAAACTTAGCAAAAAATTGGGGTTGGAAAAAGATCATCCAAAAACAGAAACATAAAGAATGAAACCAAAGTAGTACTTCCAAATATTTCGAGTGATGAAGATAGTGACTTAGTGCCAATTAAAAAAAAAAGTTGATTGCTTTAGATTACAGTACAGACATGAACAGCAAATAAAATCTAGTTTTTCCAAATTTTCATTAGCATTTTTTCGTGAAAGTATGTGAAATATTTTTATGACTTATATTGACCTATTTTTCTGTAGGCTTTTGTTTTTGCATACTGGTGGACTCTTTACACGTTGTTTTTTTTCTGCACACACTCAAAAGGTGCATGGAACAGATAATCCATGTAAATCAAGGGACAGATTTACTTTGAAGTATCAGTGCCCTCCAGGCAAAGACCAGGATACACCTGTAATCGAATAAGTCATGTCTATTATTCATGGCAGCAAGGGAGAATGTATACCATGGAGGACTGTGGGAATTTTGTTAAGAATGTATTAGAAAAGGCTTATTGTATTTGAGCCTGTTAGGTGATTTTGTGGAGGGTTTAAGGAAGTAGGACTTTGCTGTGTATTATATGCTGTCAGCAAGCAGAGGTAATTCTAAGACTAAGTGCTTAAGAAACCTTATCTAGAAGGAAGTAAAACTAGAGCAAGGCTAAAGCTGCAAATGGTAAAGATGCAACTGTCCCTCACATGAACTAAGATAGGGGCATATTTGGCCACTTTCGTAGCTTGGACAGTGTTCATGTTTTCTCTGTATTCAGATAGGACTATGAAGTCGTCTTACTCTTCTCTTAATCCATCACCATTTCAAAGTAGCTCTGCGTGATAATGTTCTCTATTATTTAAGTGCAGCAGAGAAACACCAAAGCCTGTCTCTCTGAATGTTAAGCCAGCTTCTGGCAGCACCAAATTTAACTGATCCACTACATTGGGTTGCTGGCTGCCTACTGACTTCCTCTTTTTCAGAAACCAGATCAAGTTCAAAGTAAAAAAGAGACTTAACCTGGCAGTAATCTACCAGTCATTCTTCCTGGCAGATCTCTATTCTCAATGAGTAAATCTTTTGGAGCATTCTTCACTTTGCTCATTAGAAGGCCATGGTGATTCCCAGTTTTCTAGCTTTTGTTTACATAGGTAAGTAGAGGTAGTAAAGTGATGGTAGAGACCATACTATGCAGCCTTATAGGAAGTACACCAGGCATGTGTTAGATCACTTTATTTAGCTGCTGTCTTTGAAAAGGCAGTTATATACCATTTGCTCTCCCAGCCTTGAGATAATTCTTAGAATTGACATTTTCAAGATAATAGGAAGGTTCATTCAGCTTCCTATTAAACATACATTTGTATATGTATTTTAACAAAACATAAGCTAAAATAATATTGCATAACCTGTTTTAATCACCAATATATTGTGTACATCTTTCCATATACAAAGAAAACATTATCCTCATATATTTGAGGAATAAATTTCTCAGTTTAAGTCATTGTAAAAAGATAAAGGCCTTTGAATTAAGTGTCTTACTGCTAGTGCTATTTTCTATTTTATCTCACTATAAAATGGTTAGAAAGTATATAAGACCCTTGACATGAATTGATCCTGAAAAAATTGTACTTTTTCTATATTTTCAATCACTTGTATCACCAAAAGTAATATTTCTGAATTATAATGTTATAGCTTCCCAAATAAATGTATTTTTTTTTCTATCATACTGTTTTGTCCCCAGCAACTTAACTACTTTTGGGGTGGAGTGAGGGGACTATTTTAAATTCAGGGTTTTGTTTCTGATTTTAAACTCACAGCACAATCGTTAAAATGGTTTTCCTGAGATCCATAATACGGATTAATCTATTAATTCTCCTCAATCACCTGCTGAATGCTATAGGCCATTGTGAAAACATTCCCTAATACTTGGAAATAGCATGCTTTCTACAAACTCAAATTTATATTCCTACAAACTCAATTCTTTGGGAACAAAACACACCTTCTCTCATTTTCTCTTCAATGTTTGCTATTGTAAACTAAGTAAGGCCTCTTTGAAAAAAATGCAAAATTAAGTTTTGCAGAATTAAAGTTCAGTGTTAAGGAAATGGCTTTTATAGATGGCCAAAAAATGAAACCTGTTGTTGAATGGAATTCTACAAAGAATGTTGCTAGATGGAATTCTGAATTTCATATTTAAATATCTAACTATCTATTTGACAACTTTATTTGAATTTTGAATATGTGTTCTAAATTGACAATGTCCAAAATTGAACTCTTGTTTCCTGTTCCCACGGAAACTGCTCATTCTACCTTCTCTATGTCAATAAATGGCAATTCCAGTCTTCTCGTTACTCAAACCAAAACCCAGGAATCTTTCTTGACTCCTCTCTTTTCCTCACATTCCACATAAAATCAGCAAGTTCTGTTGATACTTCTTTAAAAATATATTCAGAATTAGACCACTGCTTGCTACTTCTATTGCTACCGTCTTGCTCTAGTCCTCTCTCTCAACTAGATTTTTACCGAAGTCTTCTAACGGGTTGGTCTTAAAATTTTGCTTCTCTTCTCCAGAGTGATCATGTTAAAATATAGGTCAAATCACATTACTCTCTTGTTCAAAACCCTCCAATAGCTTTTATATTTAATTAAAGTAAAAGACCAAACTCCTTACAATGTCCTTCAGTGCCCTCCCATTTACCCTCTAAGGCAACTATCTTGCTTTTTGTCTACTAGCTCAACTCAGCCACCCAGTTTTTCACTGTTCAAAGGATGATAGGCATAATCCTACCACAGAGACTTGCAGTTGACGTTTCCTGTGCTTAAAAAAGCTCTGTCTTCATAGAGATGAACGATGTGTTGCTAAACTTCTCCAATGTCACCTTTTCAATGAAGTCTTCCTTGGCCACCCTACTTAAAATTATACCATTCTTCTCTCCATTGTCTATACTTCTTTTGTTTTATGTGTCTTAGTGCTTTCATCATCATCTAACATATTTACTTTGTTATTTTTTTGGTCCACCCAAAAAAAGTCAGTTCTGTGAGGGCAGGTGTTTTTATTTTGTCACTCATGAATATTCCAAAGACAAGCAAAATGCCTGACACAGTGCATATTGTCAATTATCATTAATCGAATTAGTAAATAAATGAAAGATTCTCTTTCAGCAATCTGAAATTTTCTTTAATTCTGAAGTTCTTCCCATCTGTTTAAGTAGAAATTGTGTACTTTTCCTCCATCTAAAAAAAAATCAAAATTCATTTTGGAATTTATTAAGTTCATCTCATACTTCCTTTAACTGTCAAATTATTTTTAAAGCACAATGGATATAAGACATTAAAATCTTTAAATTTAATTAGAATATATATAAAGATATGAATTTGTTTTGTTGTTTTTTACATGCTTGATAATCATTTCTATGAAAACATTTACATGGTTTTTTTCCATTTTATTTTATGTTTAGATAGGGAATTTAGTAAAATAATGACAATTTCCTTGATTATCCATTCTTGATTTGTTCTTGGAATGAATGTGTTTTCTAAATAACTCTTAAATTCCTGACCCTTCATAAATTTTTTTTGTTTCTCTAATTATTTTTAAGCCTTGATTATAAGTGTAGGCTTCTGCATGTGCTTTAAAAATAATATCTAAATATTTTCCAGAAAGTGTAATAAATATAATTTCACTTGATTACACCAAACATGTTTAATTATCTATGCTTCGAATCTTGCATTTTATGTTTTTATGCTGGAATGAAGTTAACTGAATTTCAAGAATGATCACAAATTAAGAATGAGATGATTCTTAAAATGCTCTTAAATATTTTAAATCATATACTTATTTCTCCAGTGGATTCTGTACAAGACTCATTCTTATATTACAATACTTTTTTGTAAAGCTCGAAAATTTAGCATAGAAAAATCAATGGCTAAATAGAGAAATAGGAGTATTTATTGTAACTTCCATTAAATAAATTTTTAATTATTGAAAATGTATGAAATATTGAAGCTGTTGGGGATCCTCCCAGACTCCTTCCCAGCTGGTATACCCATCTGGCCACATATGGATGTTGGTTGCTAACATCTCAGACCTGCACCATCTTCCGAGAAGTGCCTTTAGCTTACGAGAACCACCTTGCCAGATATAGTGGGTCTGCTACCTTACCTCTGAAAGTGACAACCTTTGTAGCACAATTCACACTCCTAGGTTCACCTTAAATGAAACTGACACTACATTTCTCCTCATGTCATGTCTTTGCTTGGCTTTTCTCATAGCTTAACTTGCTTTCCTTACTCGCTCAGTAAATAGCAAAAAGTATGCAATTTCAGAGTCTGCTTCTCGGGGATGCAACCTAAGATAAATGTTGCAATATGTTTAAATGCCCCTTTATTGTTGTTTTTAACTCCATATTTCAAACACATTGAAATTTCTTTTACTTTTGGTTTAAATGTTTCCTGTGCCTGATAATTTGAACACATTTATGACAAAACAAGATACTTTTTGCATCAAAGGATAGTACTTAAAATGAAGTTTATGATCATTTTCTGATATCCTATTTCATGCTACTAGGTTTACCTGAGGCATTCTTAATTTGAATTGGACATATATCTTATAGATCTGAAAGAAGTTTTCTGTCTAGATTCTTTTCTATCCCAAAGTTTTCTGGTTACCTCATTAGACCTCTGTTTTTTGAATTATAAAGTAAGGCTATTAATTCCAGTTCTACCTAATTTTTCATATTTGTTGGGAAGATTATTTGAGATAATGGGAAAGCACTTTCAAATATAGAAATAATTAAATTGCATAAAGAACATGTCTATTGTCAGTACAAAGAATAGTGTATTTATGAATATTTTGTTGATTCAAACTATAATACAAAATATCACTCTGTCAAGTAATATCACCTCTATCAATCCTTAAGCTTTGAGGAAATAGCAAGTTTACTGTTTTAGAAAAACTAGGTCACTCATATTTAGTTAGCTTCTGTTCTTTGCCAGGCTATTACATTTTGTGTAGTTATAACTCGGATGGTAGTGACGATGAGTTTCATTGGCTTAGTTGCTAGAGATGATTCCCCTCAAGGGGACTCGCAGCTACTTCTGAGAGTATTCCAGCCAATTACCTCTAGAGTATTTAGTAACTATCCTCAGATTTGTTGGTGCAGAATTCTTCTCAAAATGCTTTGTCATGGCCATGGATGCTGCTAATCTACTATGAGACCACTTACCTAGACACAGTATCCTCTGTAGCAAACATCTAAGCTCAGGGAAGGGTCCTGCAAGCCTCTGGAAATCTATTGTTCCCATACTATTACCTTCTGTGTGGTATGCAAAGTTGGTAGCATTTAAGGAGCTCTCACTGAAGGAGAGTTCAGGAATAATAAAAACAATTTACAAAAATACAATCTTTCCATGATACAACCTCTTACCAGAGTGCTCCCTGATTCTTTCTGGGTTGTATTCCATCTAATCTCCAGCAGCAGTTCTTTCAGAATTACAGGACAAGGAAGTCTCCATGTTGCATCTTTCTTTTTCAGGCAATTACTGAAACTAGTCTATGTGCCTGGCATTATTTTCCCCTTTGAACAAGAAATTAGTCATTTTCCTTGCAGCAGTCATTTCATAGTCTGAGCTGTGTCTGATTTTGCTACAATATAGTTGTTCTTTTGGCAAAACAGTAACTTCCTCTTCCTCTGGGTATCTGCCTTTCATCCCAAACTCAAGTCATAGGGTTTAGGTGTGATTGTGCCCAAACTTCAGCTCCAAAAGTAGATCCCAATTCACTCCAGGAGGTTAAGTTATCATAACTCAGGGCTTGGCTCTGGCAGAGGATAGAATCTTGCAGGAGGACCACCTCAGAAGTCACCAAAGGGTCTTGTTGCTAGGACTACCAGGTGACATTTTGAAAGTAAGCATCCCTAAAAGAACTGGAAACAAGGATAGGTTTTGTAGGAACTGGAACCACGGAAGATATACAACCAGTGCCTGAGAAATTACCTAAGTAGAGATAGCTACAAACTTTGTGGGTCCAATACAAAATAAAAATTGTGTGCCCTTTGTTCAAAGGCAGGAAAAGAAGTGCAATTACAAATATAAATTATATATATATTTTTTCTTGTGTGGTTTCTCAACTTATCATGGTTTTTTGTTCTAGGTAAAGAACAATTAAAATGTTATTAGTGTAAGTTTTACCATTCATTTTTATACTGTGCAATGCTATTTTAAATGCAAATATGAGTATTTAACATGTATGTGGAATCACCAAAATTACACAATTCACATTTTGTAGCTCATACACGCATAAGTAGTTTGTTGTCAGAACCGAGGAAATGCTACAGAAAATGAATGCAGCGGTTTTTATTTTACTTCCTGGTATGTGTACATTCTACCAATATGTTATATAAGTAGGCAGCTTCCATAATGGTTGCCTTGTACTTAATTACCTTGAGTTTTGTTGACCTCCTGTCCATATGCTGACCTGTCCATTATGAGTCCAGTTAAATTCTGTGCTCATGAAGTATCTCAACACTACACGTGAATGGAATGGCTAGGAATGGTGGACACACATAATATACTTATCTCCTCTTTTTACATGTATGCTCCATTTTCCCTTTGGACTTTGCTTACAGAACACAAGTTCAAAGGTAAAATTATTAAAAACTTCTTGATAATCGCAGAATATTAAGCAATCATAATACCCTCTGAGTATGATGCTCTGTGTGACCATACAGGTCCCGCATTCATGAAGCCCTACCTAAAGCAGGTGGGGGAGGATGAGTAAAGAATGATATACTGACTTTATTCTGTTTTCCAATTTTCCATCAGTCCCTCCTTTGCTCAAAGATACTGGGGAGAAAGTAGGGAATTTGGGAAATGTAGTTTGTGGGAATGAGACTTGCAAAACAAAGCAGAACAGAGACGTCTGGGAAATGGATGTAGAGCAGATAAAAATAATAGTCACATGTACCCTGGCTGATAAAGATAGAAAATTTTATTTCCTTTTTTATGTAGTCTTATGAACAAAAATTCATTAAAGGATATTGGTGAAAAAAAAGGATTTATTTAAGCAAACGGTTTACAAACCAGTGGAAATTGAAAGTGTCCTGCCAAAATAAAGGAGAGACTCTTTAAAGTTCCCACCCAGGTTCATATTTAGGTCCATTTAGGCAAATGAGGACTCCAGGTCTCTTCAGTCAGACTGGTTGATGTAGATGCAAAAGGAGGGTTCAATTTGTGCAGTTCTAATTGGTAAGAGCAGGTTATATATAGCCTATTGGTTAAGTGGTTGCAAATCCAATCTGTGGTTACTCCTAGAGTGCAGTGTGTGAGAGGCCTCTGTTAGCAAATGGCTACTAGATTTTAGTTTTGAATTTAGGCCTAGTTAACCATAGGGAGTCCATCTCCATATATAAATTCCTTCTCAGGGTTCACAATCTTAATGCCTCTATTCCTTCATTGTAATAATATATTTCCTGGATTCTGTTTTTACTGTATGCTAACCACATACTATTTAATATATTTTAGTGTGGACTAACTATGCCAAAAAATAGTGATGAAATGTAAATTTTCCGTTAAAAACAATTGTACATTTCTAAAAGTTCAATAAACTAACTTGTAAAATGCTACCAAAATTCGGGATGTATTCTTGAACAACTTGATTAACATGTTTGAATTTATTTTTCTCTTTTGTAAGATGGGACATAATATTTATCACAGAGCTCAAGTGTGAAGTAGTAAATGAAATAACATTTGTATATTTCCTAGCCCATGATAAGCATAAGTAGTATGTTGAACTATTATGCTGTATGTCTTATAACAAAAATATAATTCTGTTTATCCCATTATTAAAGTAATTAAATTCAGTGGAGGCCATTTTTACTGCTCATCAACAGGCCCATATAGTCAATGCTTATTTTCAGTAAATAGAAAAACACAATACACCCTTAGTTATGAAATTATAATATGCAGTTCCATTTATAGTTTAAATTACAACTAAGCATTAAATTTTCCTTTCCTCAGCCCAGAAGCCTGTACTGAGAAGTGGGCCGATTTCCTCTCCCTTTAATTTTATCATTCATAATGTTATTTTCAGAATAACATTAAAATGGTGGGGAGAGAGGATAGCTAAGGCATTAACACAGTTTTTACTTTAACTAGGTACTTTGTAACCTGGCTTTGTATTCTTTGCGTTCTTAGGAAGCTTCCTGTTTAAACTTTACCACCAGAAGTTCATTAGACCGTGGGAATGTATCTCTATCCTGGGTGGTTACTTGATCCTGCCTCCTCTCATGGGAAACCAACAATACAATTCCAACGTCCTTGGGCTGAAATTGCTAGACCCTTCAGGCAGCCCTCTTGATTATTTCTCATTGGCTTTGTCTCTCATGTGTTCTATGGCTCATTCTTTAGCAATACCGAGACACCCTTTACCTCAATGAACCCCAGGAGAGTAGACCTATCAAATTGCTGAAATTTCCTGTCTTTACCTTTCTATTACAATATAGTTTTTCTAGCAGATAGTAATCTGTTCAAATACTGCTGCCATGCCTTCTTTAGGCAGGAGGCAGACATTAGTCTTCTGTGTATTGCAACTGCAATACATGCAATTCAGTGTTCTAGGAGTCCACCTTGAGGTACATTGCGACTATCCTTTCCCCAACATTTTAGTGGGGTTGAGTGAGGGAAATTTTGGGTCTCCAACTACCATGACTGCTTTCTCCAAAGAAATCTCTTTATCAATCATCCTTTACTCTACTCTTTCAGACCTTTTGCAGTCTTAGAATTGAAGAGGAAATTCAAGAGTACCAGAATAGGTTCTCTTTTCTTTTAATCCACTGAAGGTTTTGCATATGTTGGGGTTTCTGTTTTATACTCACTTAGATATCCTGATACCTTTTATTCTTAATTTCTTTTTTTGGTTCCTCAGTAGAAATTTAGGCTGAGAGAACCCCTTTCTAAGGTCTTATTCATAAATAATCAAGAATGTTACTTCCTCTCTATAGTAAGTAAAAACCTAATTCTGTTATGTCTTTCTTTGGCCTTAGTTCTATCATTTAGTACTTTATGGAGGTTGTTGAAAATCGAGAATTATTATGATGTGGAATTAAAATATTATTTTCTCACAGCATTGGGCCATGGAATTCAGAAATACCTGAAACTTAATTTGACTCCAAAATCCTATTTCCTGACATAGCACTAAAGAGAAACTTACATAAGGTAGGCAAAAAAAAAAAACATATCAGACTTCATCATTTTTGAAGGTTATGGTCACACATCAAAGCAGAGAACTTTATTATCGGAAAAAACAAACAAACAAACAGAACAAATAAACAAAAAGTAGCCCAATATCCAAACATGAGTCTCTGACTTTACAGTACCTATTGAATGAAAAGTCAACTTTTTAGGGCCAACAGAAGAGTAAGAGGATAGGGTCACACATTATGGGCTGAGTTATTTCTATAAGATTTTATATCTGAAAAAATTCTAAGAGTATTTTAGAATCTGACCAATAATATTAGCATAACTTTTCTTTGTGGAGTAGAATAAAGAGATGAGTGAAAAATAGAAAACTTTTGCACCCAGAAGTCAAGTAACCCCTATTATATGCGATAAAATATTTTCTGTAGCTGTAAAGAGATCATGTAATCTGAGATATTTTTCAATAACAGTAATAGTTATGTTCATCAAATACGTGTCATTAAAAAAACAAAAGAAGTAAATAGCAGTTCAATATACACTAAATGAATCATTTTTGAGGACAAGATAAAAGCCAATTACATTGATGTTGTCTAACAAAAATATAAGGAACTACTATTTATGATTGGACTAATAGCATGTCCCATGCCCAGACTGTTTTAGTCCATTCTGGCTGCTATAACAAAATTTCATAGAGTGGGTAGGTTATAAACAACAGAAGTTTATTTTTCGTAGTTCTGGAGGTTGCGAAGTCCAAGATCAAGATGCTTATATGTTCAGTGTCCATCGACCCACTTTCTGGTTCATAGCCATCTTTTTGGTATAACTTCACATGGCAGAGGGACAAGAGAGCTCTCTGGGGCCTCTTTTATAAGGGTACTAATTCTGTTCGTGAGCGCTTCTCTCTCATGACTTGATCACCTCCCAAAGGCCCACCTCTAAATGCCATCACACTGGGGATTAGGTTACAACATATGAATTTGGGGGGACACAAAAATTCAGACCATAGTATACATACAGGTACAATTAAATGTAAATTTAATGTCACCTTCATGTCAGTGGAAATTCTTATATGAGCTTGAAATCCCAGACAAAACAATGTACTCACAATTATAATGAGTAATAGAGTCTTAGCCCTTTAATGGTGTGGTAACTGAAAAATAAAGTAGTACCTGTGATTGAAGCACCAGCCAGTATAAACATTCTGACACTCTTACCTACTAAAGTCATCTGTACTGAAAAGGGATTTTTGATTTTCTTGCTTTTTTGTTTTGTTTTGTTTCATTTTATATGTGAGCCATAATACCTTTAGTGTTATTTAGTGTCTTCACTAGAACTAGGAACAAATACATCCACATTATCCTAGTTTATATAAATCACTTGATTCCTATTTACCCTGAAATCCATTTTTGAATTGCCTTCTTGATTTTTTTTTTTTTAATTTCCAGTGTATTGATCTGTATTTTCCTCTTAGTATCATTTATCTTTTGCGTGCTTGCCTTCTTGACACGTGTATACAAAGGCAGCCATCCCTAATCTTCTCTGGAGCATTTTAACACACAATTGTCTTTCTGAATTAATGACTTTAACTATCTTCAAATCTCCTCTGAAAATCTATTTTATTTCTATTAACTTTGTAACTCTCTTTAATGTATTGGGACTCTTGGAAATAGCTGATGAAACAATGTAAAAACTATATTATGAGTTTATTAATAAACTGAGGAGAATAGAGTTCCATCAATTTACAGTAGAGTGTTATTATTATTATTAATTATGTAGTGGGTCACTTAAATTACAGAGTTGAGTAGCAAAATAATTATAAGCATTTTTGGATATTATCAGATTTAATTTTTTTGAATCATACTCAAGCCAGTATGTAAACTTATGATGGGAATGGTTTTCTGGCTTTATTTTATGCTATCAAAATATAAGATAATAGAGCACACTAGAAGAGCTTAGAATTTGGCATTGCATGGATTTGCCTGTGCCCCACGGGAGCTGTGGGGTTTTTACAAGCAAGATAACTAATATTGCCGAGCCTCCAATACTTCATTTCTAGATTAAGAATAATGATATGTACTTTAAAAGTTGTGTTGTTTTTTTTTTTAATGTTGCCATATGAGAAGTATGACACAGTAGTCCCTCCTAAACATTTATTGAATTGAATTTTAATAGATGATATAGAAAAATAAGGGATGTTCCTAACATAGGATTATTTAAGTAGCAGCTTATTTTAAAAATCTACTTTATAGATATATAATTTATACAACATATAAAACCATTAAATATACAATAAAATATACAACAAAATACAATCATTTTAGAGTACACCTTGATAAATTTACCAAATGTATACTTCCATGTAATCATGGCTTTAGTGAACATTTCATTACCACCAAAAGTTCTCTTCTGACCCTTTGTAATCAATCCCCCTGAAACTCCTGCCTCAGGTAATTACTGATCAAATTTCTATAACTACCTATGAATTTTGTTTGTTCTAGAACTTCTTGTAAGCAGAATTATATAGTACACCATCTTCTCTGGTATATTTCACTCACAAAAGTTTTGAGATTCATTCATGTTGCTGCACATAGTGATTTGACTCATTTTACTCCTGAATCATATTTTATTGTAAGGATATGTCATATTTGTTTAACCATTTGTCTATTGATGGACATTTGAATTTTTCTGCTTTGGACTATTAGGAATAAAGCTTCTGTGAACATTTGTGTACAGTTTTCTGTGTACTCATGTTATTTTTATGACCGTGTAATTGTGCTGCTTATATATCCTGTCAAGATAGCATGCTCCAGGGAGCACAGTTGCCTGGAAATCTCCAATGTCACACTTTTGATCTGCTGCAGTGGTAGGACTGCTTCCCCAAGGTTACTCCTAGCCAGTGACTAAGATCCCAGCTGAGCCATTTTCACCCAATGCAAGTTTTCTCTAGCAGGCCATATTTTCTTGGGTTATCTCATCACCCAGGCAGTCTTTCTCAAAACTACAGTGTGAGATTATTCCTTTGAATCCATCCTTTATCCTTTTTTTTCACAGGTGTCAGACCTATATCATGTTTTGAAGGCTCTCACCATATAAATCCACTTTTACCTTTTACATGTGTTTATTTCAATAAGTCTCATACATATAATACATCTTGACATCTGCTTTTCAGAGAACTCAGTTATTAATCTCCTTTGGCAAATACTTTGAAATGGAATTCCCCGATTATATGATATCACAGGTTGGGTTTTCTGGGAAAGAAAGCATCTTTGGCATGAAATCCTTTTTCTCCTTTATTAGGCACAGCTTGTCCCTGATGGGTTATACTGTGATTTCACCTTCGTAATAGGGTTATAGTGATGGCAGCCAGGAGAGGTGGGGGCACCTTTTGTCATTAGGGTGAAATAATTATGTATTATTTTTCTGCATAGGTGGGGGGCACTAGCTTGAATAGACAGGGATGGGCCACTTCTACAGGTCCATAATATTTAGAGAAACCCAGGAAATAAATATATGGGGTCATCCAACCAAATATTTCCATCCTATGTGTCAGGATCCCTGGTTTTCCAAATTTGGGTCATAATTTTAGAATAACATCTGCCTTGGCTGAGTATGAAACTGTCTTGATCTTCAGTTGTTTTATGCTCATTCACTGCCTAAAATGAAGGTTCCTTTGTAAGCCACCAAAGGAACTCTCATCCTCTGTGATTCTCATCCTCAGTAGTTTAACAGTTGTCAGCTTTTAATGATCTGACTATAAGGCATCAAGGCAACTTGGTAACAACCATCTGATTCCATTATCACATGCAATAGTGCATTCTCCTCCACCAGCATCACTCCAGCTCACAATAGATGTGTTTTAACAACTGAACTGTCATCTTGTGACAGGTACTGTCTTCACAATACATGCCACCAGGATGGAGTATTCATTCCCCTCTAGCTGATAGGTAATCTAGTCCCCCAACTCCATTTACAGCTTTTTCTCACACCACTCTTAGCAACAACTGCCATAAATTGGGTTTTCTGGGAAGCAGATTCAGGACTTTAGGAGTTCAAAAGTTTCATTGGGTTGTAACACCTATAAAAAGAAAAAAGTGAAAAAGGATTGGTGGGGAAAGATATCAAACAGTAATATAGACATGAAAAGTTCTCTGATAGCCCAACAAGGAGCCCCAGATCAAAGATCACCAATCAAAAGAATCTCAGATTGTACAGAAATGACTAGGCTCTTATATTACTTCCTTGCCCAGTCATTGGTTGGGAGACACACTGGTAATAGCATCTCAGATTGAAAGCTAAGGAAGGCCATTACAGAGCTTTAATAAAACCACTCCTTACAACTGGGTCATGTGTCCTTTCTTGGAAGGAAAACTGAGCACTACATATGTTAAACACATAATTAATTCTTTAAGATCCTGCCAAACTGTTTCCAAAGTGGTTACACTATCTCACGCTTTCAAAAGCAATGCATGCGTGCTCTCTAGTCGGTCCACATACTTGCCAAGACTTGGTATAGTCAGTCTTTTAATATTGGCTATTCTAATGAATATGTAGTAGAATCTCATTATAGTTGAACTTTTCATGATGAGCATCTTTTGTGTGTTTATCGGATATTTATGTATCTTCTGTGAAGTATCAGTTCAAACCTTTTGTCCACTGTTAAATGAAAATCAATGACTCTGTTATTCCATCATAACAGTTCTTTATATATTCTAGATACAAGTCTTTTGCCAAATTACTATTATTTGTACCCAGTCTGAGATTCACCTTTTCTTTTGATTAATGTCTTTTGACGAGCAGCTAAATTTTAAATTTGATTAATCCAAATTGTAAATTTTTCCCATTTATGGTTAGTGCTTTTGTGTCTTGTCCAAAAAATTTTTTCATATCTTAAGTTTATATATATATATTTTTTTACTATACATTCTCCAAGAGTTTTATATCTTTAGCATTTATACTAAAACTAAAGTTTTCAAACTAAATTTTTACTAGTGTAAAACTAAAGTGTCACTACTAGAAGTTTAGTTTTAGTTATACTGAAACTAAAGTTATAAAACAAAAGTTTTATATTTTTAGCTTTTATACTAGGGATTGAGAGTCACTTATTCTAATCATCTATGCAACACTTGTTGTTTATAGAGGAAATCTAGCATCATTTGTTGAATGATGGCTATCTAGAACCATTTTTTCCCGTAGAATTACTTTCACACCTTGTTGAAAATTCAATTGATCATATACATGTGGGTCCCCTGGGTTCTTTGTTCTTTCCCATCTATATGTTTATTCTTACACCTGTACCACAGTATCTTAATTACTACAGTTCTACAATAAGTATTGCAATGACATAGTATAAGTTCTCTAACTTTTCTTCTTTTTCAAAATTATTTTGCTTATCCTTTGTTTTTTGCACGTCCATATACATTTTAACAGCAACTTGTCAATTTTTAAAATTGGCTTTGAGTGGAATATATATGAACTTATTATCTATTTTAGAATTGTCTTAACAATAGCAAGTGTTTTTGAACATCGTGCATTTTGTTTATTTTGGTCTTTTTAAATTTTTCTCAGCAATGTTTTGTAATTTTTAGTGTAAAGATCTTATACATGTGAAATTTATGCCTAAGTCATCATAATTTTAATGCTGTATTAAATTACATTTTTAACTTGAAATTTCAGTTACTTGTTAACAAATCAATTTGAAGTATCAATCAATATTTTATATTAGCCCTGTATCTTGTGATCATGTTAATTTTACTTATAATTTTAGCAGGATTTTTATAGAGTCTTTAGTACTTTCTACGTAAATTATTATTATTGGCAAATAAAAACAGCTTTATTTTCTCCTTTCCAATCTGTGTGCATAATTGTACTACCCAGGACCTCTAGTGCAATATTAAATTGGAATCTTAACTGTGAACATCCATGCTTAAATCTAGATTTTAAGGAAAAAGTGTTCAGTCTTTTTACAATAAATATAAGTATGAAATTTGATCATAAAACTTCTGTACTCTGCTTAGATTCTTCCTCCTTGCGCCTAAAGTGGGAAGTGCCTTGAGGCATAATACCTACCTGGTGCTCAAAGGGCTTACTTTGCTACTTTTTCTTTTTTCAGAGCTGACAGTCCAGCACTGCCTATTGTCCAATGTGTGAAAGCTCTTTTTTGCTATATCATGTCCATGTTCTTTTGTTTATAGTAGGAGAGCTGATCAAGTACCAGTTACACAGTCATGGCCATATGTAGAAATAAAGCAACATTTACTTTTAACACAGATTTTAGAGGGACATATGTAGAGGAGATGATCTGGGGGGGGTGAGGGAATTACTTAGGTATTATTAATGTAAGGTTCTGCAGCAACTCCTTTTATGGAATCTCTGGCATCTGAAAAGTCATTTTGCCTAGAATTAGTCAGATTTTACTGTCTGGAACCAATTGCAGGAGTAAGTGATTGATTACATTTTTTTAACCTAATCCGACACCATCATTTTAATATTTTATATTTTGTCATCTCTGTCGTAAGAAGAGACAAGGGAAGATAGAAATCATAAAATGGGGGAAATTTGTTCTAATGTCTAGAGCAGAGTAGTTGTAATCCAACATTAGGCCTTTCTATGATAAAAGGCTAGCTTTTAAAGGAAAGGCAGCTTCAGGGACATTGTAGTCTAATCACATGAAGTTAAGTGATTCCAAAGAGACTAAACTGACCAGAGACAAATTTTTAAAAAATGATGATGTTGTATGGAAGCTAATCTTATAACCTGTTTGCTCATCACACAAAATGGCCTCAAATCGCACTGTACTCTAAATGTGATAGTTCTCCTTTTGTGGGAGAGGAAGAGGAAGAGGAAAACTACAAGATGTTCTGAGAAGACAACCAGTTTTTATTTATATTTTTATTATAGTTCCTTTTAGTACTTGTCTTAATTATAACCAGTTACCAAAGTCTATCAATTACAAGTACAAAATATTTTCAAATCCATCTACCCCTTTCCCTCACAATCTTAGTTCAGATCACAATCATTCCTCACCTGGATTACTCTCACAGCCTTGATCATCTGCTTCCTGAGATCATATATCAGAACTCAGTACAGCTGACCCTTGAACAACACAGGTTTGAACTGCTTGGGTCCATTTATAGGCAATATTTTTTCAATGAACAATTTGAAAAAACTCATTGATGAAACTCGCAGCCTGAAGAGATGATATAAACTTACACTGTTGATAAATACGATATGAAACAATAAATGTATTTTTCTCTTTCTTATTTTCTTAATGTTTTCTGTGGTTTACATTATTGTGTATAATACATATAACATACAAAATATGTTTATCGACACTTTGTTACAAGCAAGGCTTTCTAGATTTTCAACTGCAAGAGGGTGGGGTGTGTTGGTGCTCTGTCTCTGCACTGTTCAAGGGTCAGTTGTAAATCTCAGCTGTTTTTCAAACTCTAAAATGCTATGGATCATCTATCTGTGAATCTTGTTAAATGCAGATTCTGAAACTGCAGGTCTGGTTCGGACTAATATTCTGCAGCTCTAACAAGCTCCTTCCTCTAGCTGATGCTGCTGTCCACAGGCCACACACTGAGAACAAATGTAATCTCTTTCCTAGGCATCAATTATATATATGTGTTTATATATACGTATATATAATTTTCATTTTTCCTTTGCTCTTTATTATAAACACCAATAAACTTCATCAAAATGATTAAATACTCTTAATTCACACAACACTAATAGTATTTCCTGTCTTTAGTTTTAGTATTTCCTGTTAAAAGTATTTTACTTCATGTAGAAAATGATTTGTGACATTTTATGATTGAAAATTAGTTTTACACATAGAAAATTTGGTTCAAAATTATTTTCCTTCAATGCCGAAGGTTTCCATTTTCTTCATACATCTAGGGTCACATGTGACAATTTTGATGCCACTCTGATTCCTGTTCTTTTAGAGGTAATCTCCTTTTTCTCTTATAAGCATTTAGAATTTTCTTTTTCTTTGATATTTTAAAAATGTTCCATAGCATGTCTAAATTTGTATTTTTCCTTTTTTCTCTTGTCTGACAGTTTAAGCTCAGATCTCTTTTATCTTTAAGACTGGCTTTTTATCCATTTTCTCCATCTTTTTTCTCATATCCGTTTTTAATTTTCTCTTTTTAGGATGCCTATTGTGTATTCTAACAGTATAAATTCTATTTTTAATATTTTTTAGCTCTTATGCTACATATTTTTTAGTTTCTTCATTCTTTTCTTATGTCTTCTTGGCTAGAGTTTCAATCTGCTCTTTTAACTCCCTGTTTTTCATCCCTCAGGCTGGATTTCTTCTACTTATCTTGTGTATTACTGACTTTAATTGATATATTCATTCCTCATTTCTATTAGTATATTTTATACCCAGTATTACAATTTATTTTATTTATGATTAATTTTTTTCATGGTGCTAATATCTTCCCTTATCTTCTTTTAAATATTTATAATATATATTCTAAATTATTGGTTCCTGTATTCCAATAATTTTGATTTAGATAGTATATGGTATCCACTTTGTTTCTTTTGAAGTAAGGGACTCCTTGAAAGTCTATGGTAGTATTATTTGATCTTCTAAACTCATGTTCTGTTACGAATATCAGCTTCTTTCTTTGGTTACATGTATTGAGGAAGGACCCAACACCAGGCCTGATTCTGTCAGTCCTGGTGATTTTAATGATAGGACAGAGAGCTTCATCAAGTACAAAAATAAATTTTGATCAATTCCATTTAATATCACCTCTGAAAAATATAATCTGGCAAATTTTCAAATCTTTAATCACTAAGCAAAAACCTCATTGGAGAAGGCAGTCTGCATAGTTTACAAGGAGATTGGGAGTGCAGAGGAGTGAACACCCAAGGAGAACTGGTCAGTTTTCAACAGCTCTTCACCCCTACATCGTCTTTCTTACCTTTATGCCAAAGGCCCCTGTATTAGAAGATATAGTCTGGCATACCTGATTCCTGCAATGAATGGAATAAGAATGTCTTAAGGGGGTGGCCTGGGGAGCAGCGGGATGAAAAATTTTAAAAGCTTTTCCCAAACCAATCCTCTTATTGTCATCTCATTTTACTCTTTGCCCATTCTACAGCCACTCTCCTCTATACGCTCTTAATATCTACAACAGTTCAGCATAGCCTTCAGTCTCCCCAAGACTTGTCAGGGGGGTTTATTTGTTTTGTTTTTATTTATTTATTTATTTATTTTTTAAACTTCTTTAGTGGAATTCATCTTACCCTGTTTTTTTCCCCATAGTTTCTCTAGAGTTGATTTTGGAATGGGTAGCTCTCAGCCTCTCTCATTCTCCATCTTGGTAGGAATCATAGTGCTCTGGAACATTTCTGAGCTCTGTGCAGAAGTCACTGAGTATCCTGCTGGTATCCACTGCTGAGTGTGGCTCTTGAAGACTATACCCCATCCCAACTTGCTCCATCTTGCAACTGTGACTGTTCCTCACAAAAGCTCTCCAGGGATAATATTTCCAAAATATAATAAATCTTAGAGGGTACTTAAAATATAAACTAGATTATAATTAAACTCTTTTTGTAGTAATTGTACTTCTATTCATTTTCATTTGCTAATTTTTCCTTGCATGAAAAGCAGGGGAAATAGAGGAATAATACCAATCCTATTTCACATTCATAGTGTATTGAGCACATGAATATCTTGCTGTGTGTCAGGGGAGGTTGAGTAGGGAGCTTGAAGAGGGCTGTTCCAGGTTCTTTTATATTACTGTGGACTCAAAACACAGTTGGACAACTGGGAAAGTGCTGGAGAATACTGGAATTCATAAATATTTAGAAAGATCTGGTATCTATTCTCTGTGGGGATTTGTAGGTAAGAGGAATGGTCTGCCTGAGTGTTGGAGTGTTAGATCATAATCATTTCCTGTACACACACCGAAAAGAGAGTAACAATTGGCAAATGCCTTGCACAGCTGCATTATATTGCCTATAAAAAATGGGAATGAAACAAACTCGTATCTAGGGTAAATGAGATAGTGAAGCCCATATACTGCTGCCTCCCAAAATGATTTTTACTCATCATCAGTAATGAGAAAAATGTCTAAATGGCTTTAAGGGACATTTGAAATTTATGTGCTTTGACACTTAAAAATTTTAGAAACATCTAAAATAGCATAAAAATAACCAAACTGTGAGGTTAAAATATACTCCAGTCCAACCTATAAATCCATGCCAGGAGAGATTTATTTTAGAGCAATATCTCAAATGCTAGTTTAAACTCTGTAGTCATTCTTTTTCAGGGGAAAAAAAAAACAAAAAAAACAAAAAAACAAAAAACAAAAAAAAAACAGTAAAAATATTAAAGAAAGATACAATTGCCACACTCAAGATTAAAACCTTTGCAAGGAATATATAACAAATATATGTTACTATGAGGTGCTAGCTGATCAACACAAATATGCTGCTTGCTTATGTCACTGGGATTATCTCAATAATTGCTTTTAGTTATGATTCTGTTTTTAATTTAGTAATTTTAATAGTATTCATTTGTGTTTCAAAGTCAATCTGAGCTCTTCTCTGTATTTTATCACCTGCTTGGCCAAACTTAATAGTGCAACTTCAAGTACATGGTATTTTAGAAAATTAAAGTTCCAAATCAATTGGCATTGATGTTGAAGGAGCTGTAAAGTTACCAATAACGGCAAACTTGCCAAAATGAATACTCTCCTTTTGTTTACACCTCATCAGGAATTTAAAGTTCCCGCTGGAAAAATAATGAACTTTCCATTATTGTAAACCCAGATAAAGGGATGCCATGAAACTTTTTTTGAAACCATACTACAAAAGGAAAAAAAAAAAATGTGTAGATGAGTTTTGATTTTCTAGGAAAGGGTCTTGCAGTTCTGCACTACTTTTCTCACTGTTTTATTCATTTGATTTGCCATTAAGTTATTGATATATGAACCTGTTTCTTTAAAATCAAATAGCATTTAGCCCATTTCTAGCTTTTTGGTCATTTTCTTGCATTCTGGCAACTGTTACAACCTTCTACTCAATAGAGATGCAGGTATTAAGGAACACTGGAGTTAAGCTCTGCTTTCTGTATACTCAAGATTGGGATGGCAGCTACTATAGCAGAAGGATGTGCCAAGTGTTGATGGGCTGTGGAGAGGAGCTGGGACCTCGAGAGGTTTCTGTTTATATAAACATTTTCCTGGCACAGTCTAAGAGACTCTAAACAACTTTAAACTTACTCCTTCCAAAAATAATGCAGACATTTTGTTTAAGTAAAAGCTCATTGTAAATAGAATTATAATTAACTCATTTATTCATTTAAACATCTGAGAATATCTATTCTATCTTCAAAGCCCTGAGATACCACTGCACAGGATAGTATGTTACACAGGTTGTTTCTACCTTCAAGGACTTTCTGGTAAGGCAGACAAAACAGTAGAATATCTGTAGTAAAATACAATTTCTCAAGGTTAGTATAACAAAATGTTAAAATCAAGATATTAAGTGAAATAAAGTCTTCTAATACTTTCAGCATTTACTAATACAGTGGTCATAGCATACCACATACTGAAACGGGCTTTCTTGTTTGTAAGCCCAACCATTGATCGCCCCACACATTCTGGGGTCTATTACTAATGTTAACTCATACCTTTTAGTGCTTTAAAATTCACTTTCACTCAGAAGTTCTCTTTTGGTTCCTTTAACAGACCTGTGTAGGAGGTAGAAGGTATAGAGTTTATAATTAGGGACATAGGCTCTGAAGCCATATTATCTGGTCCAAATCCCAGTTCTACCTTTGATTATCCAGTTTAGCTTGAGTGAGTTTTTTATCCTCTCCAGGCCTCAGTTTCTTTATCCACTTAAGGTAGTTGATGATAATAGTACCAACATATAAGGTTGCTGTGAGTATTAAAGGAGTTAATACATAAAAGAACAGTTGCAGCGATCTGAACCATACTGTATTCTGGCTAAGTATAACAGTGACATGTCCGTGTTGGCTAGATTTCATAGCCTATTTGGGCTACATTGTAATTAGATCACGGCTTATTCTTTGAGAAATGGTCTGTTTAGTTCTCTAGTTTCTCTTTAACTCACCATACTAATTTCTTCATTAACTAAACGATCTTTCTTTTCCAGATGCCTGTGATCTCCTGATCTATAATTCAGTTATATTCAGCATCTTGTATTCTAATTAGAGATGTCAAATCAGCTTCACTCATATGCTCACTCTAATTGGTAGTGGATGTCAAGAACTTAGCACTGAGAGGAATTT
Source organism: Pteropus medius (assembly GCF_902729225.1). Lineage (NCBI taxonomy): Eukaryota > Metazoa > Chordata > Mammalia > Chiroptera > Pteropodidae > Pteropus > Pteropus medius. The sequence goes on along the minus strand of NW_024349505.1, from coordinate 4,066,456 downwards.
TAAAGCTTAGGGGAAAAAATGTTTCTCTTAATGTATTACTGATTTCTGCCTCAGTCACAGGAGGATGGGGACAAGCACAAACAGAGAGGTCTTATTTTCCATACCTAATGTTATCATATTCGCTTTTCTGTTATATATGGTAAAAAATATTAGAATTTCAAAACTTTAATAATTAAACATACAATTAATTACCAAATCCCTTAGCTCTATTGAAGTAGGCAATGCAGGAGATGGTATGTGCAGGGAGCATGATGTTGGTGTGCAATGATTAATTAGTGTTTATATCTGGCTCAGTTTATTTATTTATTTATTTATTTATTTATTTATTTTTGGTTCAGTTTAAAAAGATCTTGTAACACACAAAAAAGGTGAAATATAAATGACTTCAAAGAATATTTGCCTGGATCCTCATTAGGAGATTTTAGCAAAGTATATACAAATTTAAAATTTCATCTAAGAGAAAAAAGAATAAAGTTAGAATTCTCTTGTCAATTTATCAAGATCTACTATGCTAACATCACCCAAGAAGTGCAGAAAGCATTAATAAATAACTCATTAAGTTGAAAATAAAAGTGTCACCATAGTCTCATTTGTTTATGATCAAATAATAAAATTCCATCATTTAAAACCCAATAAATTTAAGATTTAAGGTAATTTAGACATGGTATCTGAAAATTTGTGCAAAATGCTGGATACAATTCTTTCCTATGTTAATTATCAGGGTTTTGAAAGTGATATTATATACCCCAAAGCAGTATATGAATAAGGGAATTACTTTTGGTTTTTGTTGTTCTGACACATGACTTTACTGTCAGGATTCATATTAAATTGTAAATATTAACAGATATTTATATATGTAATTTATTTTTATATATTGTGGCCTCTTAGAATTACAGTTTAAAAAAAATCTGTTTCTCTAGCCACATCAGTTCTGTGTTCTCACTTTGGAGTTCTAATATTGTGGTATCTTTATTCGTACTCACTTTATTCATCCTCCTTTTTATATATTTTATATATTTTTTAGCTTCTTTGCTATTTTCTGCTTTCTAGTTTACCTTTTATTCTTTTGGATTTTTTAAAGTTTTTTTATGGCTTCATATTTACCTCTTCATTTTTAATTTTTAATATTCCTTATCTACCTTCAGATATGCTTCTAATAATTACCAATCATTTTTACTTATGATACTTTATCCTTTCTTATTTTTTACTTTATGTCACTCTCTCTTTCTGGTTTCAACCAGAAAGTAGGTGGTTTATATCGTAAAGATGCTCAGGATTTGTTCCCGTATAATCACCATGGATTAAGTAGTAAAATTATTTAAATCTGGTATTTATTTATGATTTCTTCTGGTTCTATTTGTTATCAAGGATCATAATAACTATTAAGAATCGGCATTGCCTTTAAGGTGTAAGTCTTGAATCTTAATTTTTAACTGAAAATTAATGCCCTGTAAAATTTATAGACTTACCAAAAAAAAAAAAATAGCACAATCTCTTTAAAACATAGTTTAGTTATTCCAACCCCCTATTAAAGTAAAAGTATGTGAGTATCCTTTTGTGGATTTCTGATTATTGCATATAATTCTAGACATCGTATGTCCTTGGTATATAATAATATTTAATATTAAATTTATTGACCAAAACATGAACCTTATCTGTTTTATTTATCCTTTTTAGCTCTTTAAAATATACCATTGGGATTTTGACGGGAATTGAATTAAGTCTGTATGTTGTTTGGGGTAATTTGGCCATTTTAACTAAGTTGATTCTTCCAATCCATGAACACGAAATATCTTTCCATTTCTTTGTGTCTTCTTCAATTTCTATTAATAATATCTTGTAGTTTTCAGTGTATAGGTCCTTCACATTCTTTGTGAAGTTTATTCCTAGGTATTTTATTCTATTCATTGCAATTGCAAAAGATTTTTTTTTTTTCTGAAATTTGATTGTTAGTGTATAGGAACACAATGGATTTTGGTACATTGATTTTGTATCCTGCAACTTTATTTGTTTATTGTTCCTAATAGTTTTTTGGTAGTGTCTTTAGGGTTTCCTGTCATCTGCAAAAAGCATCATGTCATCTGCAAAAAGTAACAACTTGACTTCTTTATTCCCAATTTGGATGCCTTTTATTTTTTTCTGTTGCCGATTGCTCTAGCTAGGATTTCCAAGACTATATTGAATAAGAGTAATGAAAGTGGGCATTTTTGTCTTGTTCCTGATCTTAGAGGAAAAGCTTTCAGTTTTTCATCATTAAGTATGATATTAGCTGAGGGTTTGTCATATATGTCCTTAATCAGGTGAAAATACTTTCTACATTCATTAAGTGTTTCAATCACAAATGGATGCTGTATGTTGTCAAATGCTTTTTCTGCATCTATTGCTATGATCATATGATTTTTATCCTTTATTTTATTTATGTGGTGTATCACATTCATCAATTTGCATGTATTGAACCATCCTTGTGTCTCTGGAAAGAACCCCAATTGATTATGATGTATAATCTTTTTAAAATATTGTATTTGATTTGCTAGTATTTGTTTGGGATTTTTACATATGTATTCCTCAGATATTGGTCTGTAGTTTTCTTTTTTTGTATTATCCTTACTAGGTTCTGGTATCAGGGTAATGTCGATCTCATAAAATGAGTTAGGAAGTATAGCCTCTTCAATTTTTTGGAAGTTCGAGAATAACAGGTATTAGATCATTTTTGAATGTTTGGTAGAATTCACTAGTGAAGCCATCTGGTCCTGGACTTTAACTTTTTGGTAGATTTTTTGATGATCGTTTCAATTTCCTTACTGTTGATTGGTCTATTTAGATTTCCCAGTTCTTCATATTCAATCTAGGAAGGCTGTAAATATCTAAGAACTTGTCCATTTCTTCTAGGTTATTGAATCTGGTGGCAGATAGTCTTTCATAATAGTCTTGTATAATCCCTTGTATTTCTGTGGTATCCATTGTAAGTTCTCATTTATAATTTTATTTATTGGTGTCTTTTCTCTTTTTCCCTTAGCCTAGCCAGCGGTTTGTCATTTTTAGTGACCTCGTCACTGAAGTCTTCTGGAAATACTTATATAAATAGATATATACTTATACTTATTTTCCTTTCATTCAGCTAGTTAACAAACCATTTAGAAATAGACACATTGATCGATAATTGGAATTCTACTTCATAGACGATATCTTTTTAAAATATAAAACACCTGAGAAAGGACTTTCTATCACTTCCTATCAAAGGGACAATATGACAGTTACACAAAATAGAGTTTATATCTCAGATGACTCTCAGAGAATAATAGGAATTAGCCAGGCAAATGATGCTAAAGAGGGAGAGGAGATCATTTCAGATAGTCACATAAGCAAGGCATTTTTTCTGGGAGAATAAGAAGCGGGGGGTGTGTGTGTCAGTCAGAGAGAGAGAGACAGAGAGAGAGAGAGAGATTGATTGATTGACTGACTGATACTATAAGTATATGAATAGCTTTGAATGCTAGTTTTTTGCATTGGCGCCCAAGCGTGTTTATGTGTTTATCATAAGAGGTGGGATGGGGAAGGCAACATGTATCTGGATTAAAGTTTATTTCCAAAGTTTAACTCTTTAGCTGTGTGTATTATGTAACAATAATTAACATTTATCATGTATTTTACTTTTTTGCCAATAATTCCACTTTTATGATCTTATTTATTACTAGAGACAATCCTGTGAAGCCAGTCTAAGATTATTTTATCACAAGGAAACTGAAACTTACAAAGATTAATTAACTAGAGTCAGCAGAATTTGTAAGAAGAAGAAGAGAGACTTAAAACCAGGAAATCTAATTTAGAGCCAGCTCTGCCTATATCTACATCTATATGTGAACCTATAACAATGTCTATATTTGTATTCTTACAGTTTTATACTGTAATAATACTTACTACATTCAATAAGTATATTTCTTCCATAATGTGATATGTACGAGAAAACCTAAATTTCTGTTTTGGGCATATGAGCCACTAGAAAGTGATCTTGAGCCCTTGAGTGAAGATGGCTAAGACAGGGAATTAATGGAATCATTCAGTTCTAGACACATCAGTTGGTGATGAAAACGCAGATGCACATTTCCTACTGGAAAGCAGCCATATCTTCTATCCAGACAGTACATTAATAAAATGAAGGGTTGGAAAGAAAGGTTCCACTTGCTGATTGCATCTCTCCAAAAGACTCACATCTCCGATAATGGTTCACTAAACTGACCTGTATCAACCTGCTCAGAGAAAAAACAATTAGTAATGTAAATTTAGTGACCTAAGTACTATAGTAAAATTGTTTGCATCTTCCTCTCTATTTGCAAACAATTGTCTTTAAAGTTCACACTCACGTGGAATTACCTGAAACCAGCTGCCATGAAAAGGACCAGTAGTTACTTTAAAATCAGCAACATATATAACTATGTGTAAAATTTGCAAACTTTACACAAAAAATCTCAGATATTTAATGCACTCACATAGTATTCCACTAGTCAAAGGAATATTATGTGAGCGTATTTATTTTTTCCTTGTTTTTTAAAATCTTTCCTATTTTATCCAAAGTCACTTCTCTGTCAACTCTCCACTGTTGATTCAGAGAAGACAGCATCAGGTTATGTTTTGCCTAGAGCTCTGCTTATTCAAGATTATAAACATTCATAAGACAGTAAACTTGAATTTCAAATAACAGGAGAAGCAGAAAATTATGTATAAATTATACATATAAACTACTTGGTTTCTATCTCTGGAATATTAACCTAGATAAATATGCAGCAATGAGTTTTACTAGAAATGTACTTGTCATAAAATGGGGGACAAACGCTTTCACATCTATCATGGAAAGAGACATTTTTATCAAGTTTCTCAATAACAATCTGGAGGAATACCAGGAAGTGATTTGGGCAAGGTTGAAATGCTGTATCAACAGTGGCAGCCACTGACATAAAGCAGAAGTTCAAGCAAGACAAGTGGAACATGACTTGAGAAGCTTTTTTGAAGTTACAACAGTAGTTAGACAGTGAAGAGGAATGATGGAGAGCTCTTTCATGCCTGAAGGATAACTGAATTAAAGAGTCATAGACATTAGATGTGAGAGAGCTCCATTAAGATTGTCTCATTCATTCCCTGCCAATAGAGGATTGTTCCCTATAGCATAGTCTATAGTACAATGGAATAATGTTTGAAAAGAGGAAGATGAAAATGGTTTCCCCTAGCCTGTACTAGGTAATCATCACATATCAGAAGCTCTCAAACCATCCATTCAGTGCTCTATCCTAGTTAGCAAATTAAAATGGTTAATAGATTTGGAGTCTCCAGGTCTAAATAGCAAAGGAGGAACTCTTTGTACCAAAGTCATAGGAAAAGGCATTGATTTAATGAAAAAAAGCTCAACAGGAATGGAATGAATAAAAAGTTATGTACAAAAGAGCCTTTCCCCTAGGTAGGAGTGGGAGTTCAGACACCTGCAAGAGCTTAACTATAGTAAGTATTATTTAAGCTACCGATTACAAATCTCTGAAGTTGAAGCCTTTAGCTCGGGTTTTAGATAGAAGATACGTTTTATTCTCTTGCTTGCGAGTTGTGTTTCTGTTAAAAAAAAAAAAAAAAAAAAAAAAAAAAAAAAAAGGGAAAAAAAATCTCTTAAAGTTGTCCAGGGCATTAAGAATTGAATAAATGAATGTGGATCTCATAAAGGGTAATTGCTATACCCTGATTGAATACAAAGTATCCCGAGATCACTGGCTAGGATGTTAATTGCAAAGGACAAAGTACAAAGAAATGGGCCTGGAAGTGACATTCTGGAGTCCAAGATTAGTATCTAGACTCAGTTTACTTTTCTAAGGGCTTGTTTCCATGTTAAGTCTCATTTTTCTAACTTTTTCCTTATAATTATTAACTTTATAAACCATAGCATCTGACAAGCTATATTCTATCCCTAAAAATGAAAAAAATAATTAAATACACACACGCACGTCCACACACATTCACACGTTGAAGAGGGAACAGTGGGAAGGAAGCCTTTGCTTCTGAGATCCTCAAGTCACTCTACCAATGAATGTGTTTTGTCCTTCAGGCTATGTGAGAATGTGAGCCAGCACAGCATGCATAGCCAGGTGCTTGCAAAGCTCCCATCCTCAGTGAGCCAACTGGTACTTAAGTTGTCAGAAAAAGAAAACGGCAGAAGAGGAAATCATCAGCATATTTCTGGACATTATTTGGTGAGCCTCTGTTCTGAAGGATTAGCACATAGTGGAGTGTTGTGGCCAGATCTGCGTAGACCCCGGTGCAGTATGGACTGACTGGCTGTCCTGAAATGAAGATGCATATCTGTGACTAAGACGAGCATTTCCGCGCATTTCATGCTGCCTCTGTTACTGTTTTTCTCTTGGCATCAGGTGACTGGGTCTTGCATCCCAGACTGTCACTGATTCACTGCTTTAGTTTCCTCTCCTGAAATTGAGATAATTACAATAACTGCTCTGTATTTCTCACAATTTATGAAATTGATTAAACCATAAAATGCTATTTTTAAACCTATTATATTTGAAATTATTGTGCGTTGTATGCTCCTTCTCATTTCCAATATTTTTGCTGGCAGAAAAGCTACCTCGTTTGTTTCCTGGTTGCCAATCTGTTACTCCGCCCACGAATCAACAGTACACTATTTACTTTGTGCTTACGTTGCACTCAAACCTGTGCTTAGCATAGCATTTAGAACTTAAGTTTAAAAGGTCCCTTACTTATTGGATTTCGTTAACCAATGCCACTATAAAAAAATAAAATAAATAAATAAATATAAACTGCGACATGCAAAAAAAATAAAAAATAATCTTATTGTAAACAAATAAAAATAATGAAAGGTCCCTTAGTTCCATATACTCCATAAAAACAAAGGCTACGTATTTCCCTTGTGTAAGGATGTTTATCATCTTTATATTCCCTAACTTTTGTTTTTACTGAATTATACTAATTCTGAAAAATGGAGTGGGGCTTCTCTTTAAACTTTTATAATGCTTATGCTTGGAATGTGCTTTCCTCTTTAAAGAGACGTCATTTTGCTCCTTAATTTTAGGAGGACTTTTTGACCATTTCTGTGTCATAATTCTATTTACTCTTTAAAGCCCAATTAAAATATCATTTTTTGTGAAGTTGTATTAGATGACTTTACAACAAGAATTTGGATTCTAGAGTCAGTTCCCCTATTAGCAATGCAAATTGGTCAAGATACTTAGACTCTCAAAACCTGTTTTTTTAGGTAAATTAGGGTGACAGTAGTATCTATCTTATGGGACTGCGAAAAATAATGTTTTAAAGTGCTGCGCACAGGGCATGCTACCTAATATATGCCCAATTTTTTTTATAATGGCATTGGTTAATGAAATCCAATAAGTAAGGGACCTTTTAAACTTAAGTTCTAAATGCTATGCTAACCACAGGTTTGAGTGCAACATAAGCACAAAGTAAATAGTGTACTGTTGATTCGTGGGCAGAGTAACAGATTGGCAACCAGGAAACAAACGAGGTAGCTTTTCTGCCAGCAAAAATATTGGAAATGAGCAGGAGCATACAACGCACAATAATTTCAAATATAATAGGTTTAAAAATAGCATTTTATGGTTTAATCAATTTCATAAATTGTGAGAAATACAGAGCAGTTATTGTAATTATCTCAATTTCAAGAGAGGAAACTAAAGCAGTGAGTCAGTGACAGACTGGGATGCAAGACCCAGTCACCTGATGCCAAGAGAAAAACAGTAACAGAGGCAGCATGAAATGCGCGGAAATGCTCGTCTTAGTCACAGATATACATCTTCATTTCAATTTATTTTCCTCTATACTTTGCCATCATTTACTTATAGCATATATTAATATTTATGTTATATGTACATAACACATTTGTGTTCTGTCCTTTTACAAATTGAGAGGATGGAATGACCAACACAGTATTAAAACCCAAGGAAAATTACAAGATTAGATTGCATTTAGGATATGCTAAACTCTGATGTTAGCAATGAATATGCATTGTTTCAATGCTTAGGATAGCCTGATGTGAATTTCAGCTATGCTAACTATGCCTTGTAGATATAGAAATTAGACATAAAGATAGAGATAGAGACCTTTTGAGTAAAAAATTCTCCAAGATTTGCACATATCAAATATTGCTCTACCAGTAATAACAATTCGATTTGAAACTGATCTTTTGGAGCCAATCTAACAGACAGTACTTACCACTTTGATCTATGATGCATGTGTTATTAGTCCTTTGAGATTCACATTATAAGACAGTTTTCAGTGGATCAATACTATTTACCTCTGTAATTGTATTAAAAAGGAAAGGATGAGAAAATAAAAGTCAAGCAAGAGAAAAATATTCTACTTTCCAGTGAGCTTAGAAATGGAGAGCTAATGAGATGGAGAGTAATAAGAAGACTGTTTCAGGCAACAGGAGATACAGGGAAGAAATTCTATTTACCCATATCAGAGTAATTAGTGGATAGCTAGTTTTGAGTGGGAGGGAATTGCAGATTACATATTTCCATGAAGAAAACGATAAGAAGTCCACCACAACTTTGAAAAGAAATGTTAGGAACAAATGCAGTGAAAAGATAGTCAATGGTATTGCTACAGGAAGAAGAAATGGTGGTTGTGTGTGTAGGTGTGAGTGTTGCTGTGCTTCTGTGATCAGCTTCATGTGGAACATCATAAAACTTGAAAATATGAACTCTGAAAGGCTACTGCAGAAGTGAACTGAGTAGTTAAATTGAGAGGCAATAAAGGTATGGATAAGACATTAAGCAGAGGTACAATTGTGACACAGTGGTGTACGTGGACAGATTTGCAGAAGGGGTTGCAATGTGCTTTTAACGTGTTTGTTAAAGCTGTGGAAATCTTGGCATGCTGCCCAAACCATCAAGGCTCCTTGCAAGTAGGTGGGGGCGGGGTTGCAGGGGAAGCTTGAGACTGGTGAACAGCATGGAGCATGCCCTCAGAGGCCGAAAGGGAAATAAAGTGTATTAGGGGAATTAATTGATTAGCTGTAACTTTTTTCTCATGTGGTCAAAGTGGATTGGGAAAAAAGGACTAATAAGTATATACAATTTAGTAACTGAGCTTAAAATATAATCATCTCGTAACTGAACCTAAGGAATGAGAAGGAAAATGCCAAAAGCCAACAGGCATAAAAGTCATACTGCACTATCAGTAACTGTCATATTTGTAAGGTATTATTTAATGATTCTTGTTTCTTAGGGACTCTAGTTCAAATCGGTCTGGTGAAAGATACTGGCAAACTGCTCGGTAGCAGAAGTAAATTAAAAGCTATTTCAATGTAAAATGGCAGCTCTTGAATAAATTTTACTAGAGCTATCTATGCTATTAATTTCTCCTGACCAAATTTAGCAGCCTTTTCTCTTAAACCTTCAAAACTTCATACACTTGGCAGTCTCAACGAATGTATTTTTCTACTGTTTACTTTTTTGAGTTTTCCAAAGAGTTCTCTGAAACAGTATTACTGTTTCATTTTTTAAGTTCATTTAATCTAATTTCATATCCCATGTATGAACAATACATATATTCCCTTTCTCTTATTTTATAGATTATTCTCAAATAATACTTTTTCAACTTATCATGATGTCCCTTCAATTTCTGCTATTGATAAGAACCGGTAAAACATATGGATTTAGATAAATAAGTTTCCCATTCAATTTAAAATTAAAATTAACATTAAAATGTTACTTTATAGTTAAAACACTTTCTCATGTATTATTTCATAAAATACTTATCATGAATTTATGAAATAGATGTGATTTTAATATTGTAGATTTGGAATTAATACATGACTTGTCTATTCTTTTTTAAGCTAACTACTTACAGAACTCAGGCTTGAGTATTTTGACTGTCAATTTAGTGTCATATCCAAATTCGATACACAAAAAAATAGTTTTTAAGCTCATATGACATGCCAGACACTAAGCTAATAACTGAACCATAGAATATTTTGGTCTCAAACTCAATGAGCTTATAGTCTGACGGGGAAAGGGTGACTGTTTTGAGTCTATGTGGCAAAAGCTTTGCTAGAGTTAAATGTGAAGGCAATAAAAAGACAGAGGAGGGACAACTAATGTAGTCAAGAGTAGAGTACAAGGAGATTGCCTAAAGACAGACATATTCAGCCTGACACAGAGTGTGAATAAAAAATAAATCATTTACGATCATACCTACATGCAGGGTTCTGGAGAATATCTGTGTGTGTATACACACACACACACACACACACACACACAGAATATACATATGGAATATAAGTATATGGGATATAGTATATTATGTATGGAATGTATATTATATCTATTCCATATTATATTCCAACATAAATTGAATATAATATATGTTATGAAAATTACATGGTATGAATAAGAGAACATTATGAGAGGAGTAGTTAGATATAAACATGAAAATAGATATGTGTTTCAAGCTTTTAGCCATTGATCGATTTTCAGGTAGCATTTCTGTCTCTGCCATTCCTCTTCCATTGCACTATACCCTTCTGTGACTTATTTGCTAATTTGAAATTTTCCATAGCATATAAAGGAGACTTTTGCACATACTGAGTACTTGGGAATAATTATCAACTGATAAATGCATGTTTTAACTTCTGATCCTCAGTCTCTGCTCCTCCCTACATTTAAGTGCAGTCCATCTGCATGCAACAAATAATGAATATCATGAGTACCTCAGTAGCTTCCAATAATAGCTATTAATGATAGGCCAGATTTACATTTCTTCTCTCTATTCTAACCCTCGTCTTCAAGCACAAACCTGCTTACTAAACACAAAACATACTAAGAAAAATTTACTACAAATGTAGTATCCTGCCTAACCTATTTCTCATCAGCTGGTGAAAATTTGGAAAATAAGTATGTGGACAAATAAAGTAGCATAAAACTCTGAAAACATTGAATGTTTCTGCTATAAAACAGTTTTATCTTTCTAGACAAGGAAATATTTTTATTTGTGATGAAAACTGATTATAATTAGTCAGTTTGGATGAAATTTAAGGCCACATCTGTGCTAGAGAAATAACATATTCTTTGATTTCTCAAGTCTATAGAAATTTTCCATATTGATGTTGTGAAGAAAAAATATCATACTAAAACCACTATGAAGCATGCTGAGATCACCCCTTTGACAACTTCTCACCCTAGTTTTCCCAGATACCAATACTGAGTTGGGAATATGCCTTTTTGAATTTCATATATATTTCACTAATGTTGAGCCTCTTGGCAGAGAGAAGTTTTATACAGGCAGAGTAAAGACTGAAAACAGTTTAGGAGCTTTTCAATTTTGTTTTCATTTAACAAGTTTGCTTATGCCAAAAGAAATTATGTTTCTCTCCTACCAAAAATTTTATTCATTTTCTTTTGCTTAGCCTATAAAGTTCAAATTCTTTAGATTTGTATTTAAGGCCCACCATGTTCTTACCAAACAGAATTATTTAATATTCTACTCATAATATTTTATGTGATTGTTCTTCATTTGAAATGAAGATACTTTTATATACTTACCATATGCCAAATGCTAGTCGTATACTGTAACCTCTAAGGAGAGCTCTAGTTATTCCTTTTCTCCCCTAACTCCACTCATGAAAATGAGGAAAAATTAAATACACAGGTGCATACATTTGTCTACCATTGTGTGGGGTGAATATTTAATTGGAAGCAATAAGCAAATTATAAAATGAATTGAACTAGTGCAGGTGATCTCAATTGATTTTTTCTCTCAGTGTTCTTCCATATCATTTGAGGGGTGTTCATCCATTAGAAAGGCTAGTAAGACCTGAGAACATCCCAGGAAAAGGAATACTGAGTGGGTAAATCATAACAGGTCTATGTTGGTTAAGAACACTAGCTATAGGTATGGATAAATCTGTTCTTAAATCCCATCTCTGCTCTTAATTGTTTGCCCATTAACAAGACTCTCTCTGTCTCTAACTTCTCTAAGCTTCAGTTTTCACATGATAAAATAATGTTTATACTTTGGCCACTATTAGGAAGGACAAGTACATGTTCTTCACTGACTGTGCCAAGAATTGTGATATGACTTTAATATCTCTTTCGATGCTTGCAACAACCTGCTGAGGTGGGCGCTAGAATTGTCTTCATTTAACATGCCTGGCATACTGGTGGAATGAGCCAGCCATAGCTAGTCACATGAAATATCAAATAGTCTTTTGCTTCCTTAGAGAACAAGAAACCAGTCATGACAAAATCTTACTTTGAAGGGATTTAATACAGTTTATAATGTATACTTGAAAGAGATATAAACCTAAGAGTTTAGAAAATGTTTATTCATTTATCATTCATTCAATAAATATTTATATGAAATATATAAGAAAAATAATTTGTGGACTACTTATCCCATTTATTTATGATTTCTATCACCTTCAGTATAGGTGATAGAAGACTACATACAGTACAGGCTTTCACTAAGTATCTTTATACTCACTTTCATGAATAAACCCAGTAGGTTAGTTAGAAAATGTGAATATCTTTGGCATTGTTATTTGGGAAGGAAATGGGTATATTTATGCATGGCAAAATGAATAGGTTAGGAAAAAGGAAAGATGGTGAGATGGTTTATGAATATAGGTGAAGGAGAAAGATCAAGAGAGATAAAAAGAAAAGATGAGTTAACATTAGTTAGAAAAGTCTGGAGTCAAGTTAATGGTATGAGGAGTTAAGGAATGGAAGGGACAGTTTAATATTAAAGAGAAAATAGCAATGAAATAAACAGAGAAATGACAAAATAAGGGCAAGAGAAGGCAAACACTCTATCGAGCATTGATTAGATTTCCTTAAATGAAAGTGTGACCCAGAATGAATTGTTATTTTTAGTTTAATGGTTACCTGAGAAGAAAGCTGCTGAAAATTGTTGAATAAGGGTCACTCAGCGTTTATTTTGAGAATCTTTTTTTATCTCCTCTGAATCTAGAACTTTAAAAAAAAATAATTTTAATGACAATGTTATGCGTATTTGGATTATAGAATCAAGTGTTTCATGAATCTTAACTATGGTGATTAATGGTGCACATTTAAGAGCCTACTGCCAACATCTCTTAAGCCAATGCTTATTTGAAGATATACTCAGTCATATATATGTCAATGCTTTTTTTTTTTTTTAAGATATTTTGGATTCAAATAATTTTAGAGGTCATGTAAAGCAGCCCATCAGCATACATGAAGCTACACTAGCTATAACAATCCAAGTCCCACTGGCTCTTTCTCCCATCTACTTATGCAGAATGTCAAGTATTTGAGGGCCTCAGAGGTTGTCTTACATTTATATAGAATCATATTATGTCTTTCAGGATGCAGCTGCTGCTTCACCATGTTCCTCTGGGGATGCACTAGAAATTGCCCGGTCCTCCTGTCAACTTTGTCCCTAGTTATAAGAAACCACAGAATCTTCTAAATGCTCAAGTTCAACTTTCATTATGAGGTAGGTGAAAGTACCTTTCTCACAATTTCTTTTACATCGGTGAGAGGACTCATCAGAAGCACGGCTTGCATCACAATGAATATTTCACTTTTAGAAAATTGTTACGGCAGTTTTGGTTTTCATGCTATTTCTGTTTCAGCAATCCCACAACCCTGCCTTTTGTCAGATGGTTCTCTGAAAGAGTAAACATGAGTGCAGTGGGTATTGAAATAAAAGGCGCTCCCAAGAGTCATCAAGGTGTTTTTCGATTCACCCTTGTGGACAGACCTATATTCCTTGGTCAAGCTTGTTGAGATTTGTTTCTTCTTCCTTTAGGTTGAATTTATTCTCAGGAGGCCCGTTCTTAATGCATGAAAATCAACTTTGGGCCAGTTTTCCAGCCAAACACAGTAGTAATTCAAGCTGATTCTCTGCTATCAGTCAAAAGAAAGTAGTATTAGTAGTAGTAATAATAATAATAATAATAATAACAACAACAGTTATTAATACTATTATTATTTAACCAAGTGCCTTATCTATATCAATGTTTCAAAAATATCTGAGTGTAAAAATATTTTAGAGGTAGAAAAATATCTTTCAGATTTTTGTTTCATGTAGAAATTATTTATTTTATATTTCAAACTCTTTAAATTTGGCTAGTTTATCCATATCCGACATAAATGCCAAGTAGACAACACCTGTTTAGGAAATTGCCCTGGACTATTCTCCATTTTATGATACTGGCTTCTCTCTCTCTCAGATTTTGTTTCCATTGCTGGCTTCTAAAATCTGCCTTCAATTTTAGCAGCAATTTCACTCTTTCATGTTTGACTTTATGGATTTTATCTTCCACCTTGTTTATACCTGATTGTACACTTTCTAAATTTGTATCAAAGAAAAAGCAAATAATAATAACTCCTTCCTCTTTAACTTTGGTCTCTCGACTTCACTCCCAGTGGTATGTAGAAAAATTAAACTGCTTCATTTAATAGGCAATGAAGCTGAATTCTAGAATGGTTTTATGATTTCTCCAGAGTGATTAGATGGCAAACTCCATGAAGGTAAAACCATTCTTATTAAATTTTGCATCCTCTAATTATTTCAACAGAGTGTATTAAGAAATAAGGTAAGTAACCAGCATTTGTTGACTTGAATGGGACAAAAATTACTAGTGCCAAGAAAAGAACTTTGCAAATACATATATATGTGTGTGTACTTTTTTACCCCCAATTGGAGAGTAGATGTTCCTTCTTTCAGCTCCCTGGCTGCAAAGGAAAGTGAGTACGACTAAGTTCAGCCAATTTTATCTTCCTTTCATGAATGTAACTTTTGAAGGAATGTCACAAAATGCAAAATCAGTTAAACATTTTTAGAAGAGACTAAAGTGGAGTTCAGAAATAAAAGCATAGTGGATATTGTCCTAGTGTGTTGGAGTCCAGTGGCAGAGCACAAAGTCCCAGGGACTATGGTTCAAGATGTAGATATAGACCATAAACATGTAGTAGTGAGGGAATGAGATAAGTTATAAACAAACATTCCTCATTTGTATTTGGCTCTGCTTTGTTTCCTGCCTGATTACCAAATTTGCACTATCTAGATCATGTGTTATTCTTCCAATTAATTAATTTTCTGCTTACCAATACAAAATAATGTTATTTTCAACACAAAAATTGACTTGATATCAGAAGTGGGGTACAATAAATGGGGGTAAAAAAAAAATTAAGATTTGTTAACTCTCCTAATTTGAGCATGAATCAATTAAATTTTCTTAGAGCAGGAGCAAATAAATATAACAACCCATGGGTTGTAGTGATGAAATATCTTAAATGCCTGATGAAAGTATGACTTTGGGAGTTTAAGTTGCTTCTGACCTTAGAGTAATATAAAGAACATGAAAATTAAAAACAACAACAAAACAAATAACCCTCCCTCTCCAAAACTATGTAATAGAATCCTGCTTTTAATAGCACTGAAGAAGTTAAAGAAAATGACAAATACTAGACATGAAATTCTTAATTTATATTATACACTGAAATCAGAGAACTTCCATGACTTTACAAGAAGAAACTCTTGCCTATTTTTTATGCTGAAAATATAGTTTAATTACGCTAAATTACAAATTCTAATGTCAGATTTATTAAACTCACCAGATATTTTAAGGAAAAAAATTATTGCATTTATCATAAATGAGTAGAGCCCTGAGAATTATGATAGAAATAAAGATTTCAAGGAATTCCAGCTTCCTGACACTCTAACCAGTAGGAGCATCCATTATCAGATGAAGCAGTACCTTCTTTCTTGTCACATCAAGTTCTTACCTCCTGGCTTGAAGATACTGTAACTTCTTTATGTTAGCAAGTTTCTTACAAAAGAGAATTCGTTTTTCTGAAGTTCCAGTTCTCAAGTCCTCTTTTCTCCTGGATTAATTGGGACCCTGCATGCCCGTATTTTCAATTATGAAGTCAAACTCTTAAAGATAATTCTTATATACCAAAATAATCACAGAGCCTTTCTAATTTATATTGGCAGATATCTGAGAAATATTTAGAAATGGATACTGATTGAATTTTTCCTAGGAACATAATAATTAATGTTAGATGAAAGGAATTTACCATATGTTCAGGGAGTAACTCTACTTGTTCAGGTGGCTGATTGTAGTTGAGATTTAAAAGGGAGTCATGCTAAATAAAGTTGACCAGAAATATCTTGGTAAAATTTTCAGTGATTGTCAAATTTTAGTGTTCCTCAGAATATCTTTGTTATTAGATATATTTTCAGGACCCACTTACAGAAAATCTAATTCATTAAAAATATGATGAGGTTCAGATATATGCATTTTTAATGAGGATTATAGACAGTTCTTATCATGTGGCTGGAGGATCGAACTTTGAGATGTAGATGTAAAAGCCAATATTTGGATATGGGAATGCTTAAAGAATGTGCTTTATTGGTGGTCAACCTATAAACTCCCTGATTTTTACACTGAGAGCAATTAGAAGGCATTCCTTTTTATTTTGAGAAATAAGAGTGGTGAGTCTTGAGATTCTCTGAAACTACCTTGGTGTTTTTTCTCTGTAAGCTATACATTCTGGTTAGAGATGTTGCAGTTAGGATTTAATTAGGAATAGGAGGATTCCGCTATGTCAGGGAACAGGGAGGTCCACACAGTTAACAAATATATAGTACATTTACTTGCACAAACAGCAGGTCCATCATAGAAACCAGAATAGTTTCATCCATAGAGACTCATGGTTGTGGTTAATTGATAGGATCTCAAGACAACGATAGGAACTCCACTGGAATTTTGTCTGATTTGTATAACTCCTGCCCCCCAAATAAAATCATACTACTTTGACTCATGATAAAGAATTGGTTTCAACTAATATTTCATACCCAGAGTCTGTTCAAGGAAGAGGATATTGAGCATTATTGAATAAGGATTTAGTAATAGCATTATAAATATGTTCAGTGATACTTCTTCATACCCATTTCACAGGGACTCATCATCATTTACCAAAGTAAATGTGCTCTGGAGAAAAGTTAAAACCCAAACATTTCATGGATTTTTCTAATTTATTTCTTATGCCTTGGAACCCAGAATGCCGCTAAAGAATTTTAGTATTATGGAGATTTATGGAGTCTGCTGAAACAAAGAGATTTTCAAATACTTGAACCAGCAACATATTTATCATCCCGGTTTCCGAATGTATAATTGGAACCAGTATTTCAACATCATGCAGAATTCCCATTTGCTTCCCTCCATTACCCATGTAGTAATACCTATTACAGTAAGAAGAGCCACAGGAAGCCTCTGGAACTTTCTTTACCCAGCAAAACACTAAATAAAGAACACTACCACATTCCTGGGTGACAGATATTAGTGTTACCATCAAATTGAAAATTGTAGGCAGATGATTTCTAACCTATTTAAATGTCTAGCTTGGCATAGGTAGACAGCAGGTACAATCTAATAGTTGAGCGGCATGTCACAAGGACCTTTACTGATGATATGGAGTGGGTAAGTTGGAAGGCTATGGGAAACATAACTATTGAAAATGGAGAACAACAATCAGAGCTATTTTTCTACTCCAGACTTCCCAACGGCTACTTTATATAACTCTTGGATAATTATTGCCATTGCTGTGTTTTACTGAGATGAGGTTGTCTTGGAGAAGCCTCAACTTGGGCCTGGGTATTCTATGTACTGTTTATTCAGGAAAGACGCACTACCTTAGACAAAACCCTGAAACTGAAATTGCAAGTCTTAAAGAATTCAGAGAGGAAAATCCTGTCTTTCACTGTATCTTGGATTTGGTTGTTGATGAAATGAGATAGTATAGAATGTATTAGATGGTAGAGGGAAAATGGACTTGTTTATGCAGGCAAACTGGCCTCTCAACGGAGAGTGTGCCTTGTGGAGACCACATGTTCTAGATAAATGAACTATACCTATAAACTAGAAGACGTGGCATATGTTTACGTTTTTCTATGTAGATTCTTATTTTTTATTAAAGCTGTGTTTTCATTTTATGTCTGGGGTCTCTCTTCCTCTCTCTTCTGCTAAAGATAATACAGGGGTTACCAAATTTTTATATCTAAAACACCTGGAGGATAAGTTAATAATCTAGTACTAAAGATTGTTATTTTTGAGATTTGGGAGGAGTTAGCATATTTTATCAGGATTAGATTAGCCTCTTAGTTTAATAAATTTTTCAGTAATTCTGATTATTCTTTTCTACCACTCTTACCTCCCAGAAACTTTCCTCCCTGGACTAATAAATAAAGGAAAGACCATGTTTTTTTTAGATGGACCAGAGTGTTAAGAGGCTTGCAGACATCTTCCCCTTCTTAAAGCAACAGGATAGTAGCTTATACTTTCAGAATATCTCTATCAACTAGGTTTCAATCAGAGATACAGAACCAGTAAGAGATACATATTAAGATATTTATTGCAAGAAAACACCTTACACACTTGTGAGAGCTGGCAAAGGAGGTCTGAAATCAGTGGGGCACACTGTCAAAGGGCAGGCTGGAGTTCTCAGCATAATATGAAGCTACTACGAGGGGAATTTCTTCCTTAGGTTAGCCTCAGCTCTGTTCTGAGAGTCTTCGAAGTGATCGAATCAGGTCTATCCAGATTATTTAAAATAATCTTCCTTACATAAAGTCAATTGATTATGAAAATTAATTACAACTACAAAATACTTTTCCATAACTACATCCAGATTAGTGTTTTGTTGAATAACTGGAGACTATTGCCTAACCAAGTTGACAAATAATACTGACTCTTACAATTCCCATGTCGAATCTTGGCAACAAATATTGTTTCTCCATATTTCCTTATATGGAGATTTTCATTGCCAACATTAGTTGAAAGGGGTTTCATTGATGAAATTGGGAGTATGACTTTTTTTAAATGCTATATCTTGCCTGTTTCGTGTTGGGGATCATGTGTACTTTGTAATAATTGAATCAGAGCACACAATTGCATTTTAAAGTAAAGGAAAAGACTTGATCAGACAAGAAGCCCACAAAGGTGTATGTGACAGATTCTGAGTAATTTCTCAGCTAGAAGAACCAGATAATTTCATGGTATTGGTTTACATAACTTCCTACAATTTAGTGTGTGAAAAAATTGCCTGTTATAGAAATTCATTAGAGTTATTTAAGCTTATAAAGTGGTTGCTTCAAGGTCTCTGAGCTTTGCTTCAGCATTGTTCTCAGCATAAAGAGAACCAAATACTTACATGAAAAATGCCTGGCTTTCTGCATTAAAGGTTTTATGTTGTGTGACTTAGCCAAGTAATGATATTCTATTAACTACTAAAGATTTCTAAGCACTAATCTCTTTGTAAATTAAGTAATAATCATTTACATTGAAAGTGACTTCTCCCATTCTTTCTCTACCTAGCTGTAAAAATGTGGCACTAGAGTATAGCAATGCCAAGGTGTTCAATTTACACCATGCTAGTGAAGCTTGGAGTTTTCATTAAAAAGTTGATGTTCTCAATGCCTCCAGCCACAGTTCTTAGAATGAGGAAGTGACTCCTGGGCTGTGTTCTGTTAAACATGTAAGGACTATGCTTCTCATTAACATTAATGTCTAAATATTCTGTCTGCAGAAAGTTGATGATCAGAGAGATGAAAGGTTTGAAAGTATTTTTAGAATTCACTCACGTTTTTCTTTCTCTACAGTTGTCACACTTTTCAGGTTATAATCATCTCTGCTGAACTACTGCTATCTAACTCTTCTGCCATCCACTAAAATGTAAATATGATCATGCTAATACTTTCTCTAAAGCCCTGCAAAATCTCTTCAGGGATCATTTACAGAAATTTTAAGGAGTAAATGACTTAAATTCTTTCTCTCTCAACAGCTTTATCTTGACCATTGCCATCTACGTTCAAAGTATATTGAGCTCCTTTAAGTGCTACCCTTTATAGTAGAGGTTAATTATGCAATATGATACAAATACATCAAAGACAACTATCAAGGATTACAAATAAGTTTCACAATTATGTCACATTTTGATGTATCTTATTGAGCATGATGTTTTAAATTTTTTCTTATTTGGTGGACCATAGATACAAAGATTGCTCTAATCATGCCCTTCAATTTATAACATACTATATCTTAAATTTTTTTTATTTAATTTTTCAAATGCAGTTGACATTCCACATTAGTTTCAGATACATAGCTTAGTGGTTAGACATTAATATAATTTACAAAGTAAACACCCTACCCACCTGATATCATGCACAGTTATTGCAATATTATTGACTGCATATTCTGTGTTGTACTTTACATCCCCTACTGTTTTGTAACTGACAATTCAACTTTTTACCTGGCCTCTCAACCCCCTTCCCATCTGGCAACCAACCATCAGTTTTCTGTATCAATGAGTATTTCTGTTTTGTTTGTTCCCTTATTTTGTTTTTTAGATTCCACATATGGTATTTGTCTTTCTCTGACTTATTTCATTTAGCATAATATCCTCTAAGTCCATTCATGTTCAAATGGTAAGATTTCATTTTTTTTTTTTTATGGCTGAGTAATGTTCCATTGTATATATGTGCCACATCCTTCTCTATCCAATCGTCTGTCAATGGACAGTTAGGTAGCTTCTGGATCTCATCTATTGTAAATAATGCTGCAATAAACATAGAGGTACACATACCTTTTTGAATTAGTGTTTTAGATTTCTTCCGATAAATACCCAGAAGTGGGATTGCTGGGTCACATGACAGTTCTATTTTAAATTTTTTGAGGAAGCTCCATACTGTTTTTCATAGTGGTTGTACCAATTTGCTCTCTCACCAACAGTGCACAAAGGTTTCCTTTTCTCCACATCATCGCCAACACTTGTTCATTGATATATTGATGATAGCCATTCTGACAGGTGTAAGATGACATTTCATTATGGTTTTAATTTGCATTTCTCTGATGATTAATGACATCGAGCATGTTTACATGAGCCTATTGTCCATCTGTATGTCCTCTCTAGAGAAATGTCGTTCAAGTTCTCTGCCCATTTTTTAAATTGGATGTGTGTGTATGTTGAATTATATGAATTTTTTATGTATTTTGGGTATTAGCCCCTTATCATATGTATAATTAGTTAATATCTTCCATTTGGTAGGTCATGTTTTTGTTTTATTGATTGTTCCCTTTGCTGTGCAAAAACATTTTAGTTTGATGTAGTCCCATTTGTTTTTTCTTTTGTTTTCTTTGCCCATGGAGACAAATCCAAAAAGAAAAAAAAGTTACTGAGAGCAATGTTGGAGTTTACTGCCTATGTTTTCTTCTAGGAGTTTTATGGTTTCAAGTCTTACATTTAAGTCTTTAATCCATTTTGAATTTATTCTTGCATATGGTGTAAAAGTGGTCTAGTTTTATTTTTTTGCTTGTATATGTCCAATTTTCCCAGCACTATTTATTGAATAGACTGTCTTTATTCCATTGTATATTCTTGTCTATTTTGTCATTGATTAATTGACCATATAGACAGAGGTTTATTTCTGGTCTCTCTATTCTGTTCCATTCATCAATGTGTCTGTTTTTTTATACCAGTACCATACTGTTTTGATTACTGTGTAGCCTTGTAGTATAGTTTGATATCAGGTAGTGTGATACCTCCAACTTTGTTCTTCTTTCTCAAGATTGCTTTGGTTATTCTGGGTCTTTTGTGGTTCCAGATAAATTTTAGGATGATGATGATGATGATGATGATGATGATGATGATGATGATGATTTACTTCTGTGAAAAGTGACATTGGTATCTTGATAGGGAATGCAATGAATCAATAGATTATTTTAGGTGGTATGGACATTCTAACAATGTTAATTCTTCCAATTCATGAGTAGAGTATATGCTTCCATTTATTTGTATTTTTTCAGTGTTTCTTCAATGTCTTCTAATATTCCCAGTACAGGTCTTTTACCTTCTTGGTTAAATTTATTCCTTGTAAATGAGATTGTTTGATTGATTTCCCTTTTTGATAGTTTATTTTTGGTGTATAAAATGCAATCCATTTCTGAATATTAATTTCGTATTCTGCTACTTGACCATTTATTATAATAGATTTTTGGTAGAATCCTTAGGGTTCTCTACATATGCTATCATGTCTTCAAATAATGACAGTTTCACTTTTCCAGTCTGAATGCCTTTTTATTTTTCTTGTTTGATTGCTGTGGCTAGGACTTCCAATACTTTGTTGAATAAAAGTGGTGAAGGTAGACATCCTTTTCTTGTTTCCAATCTTAAGTAAAATACTTCTAGCTTTTTCATAATTGAGTATAATGTTAACTGTGGGTTTGCATTAAATGGCCTTTATTATGTTGAGATATGTTCCCTCTATTCCCACTTTGCTGGGAATAGAGGATGCTAGATGTTGTCAAATGTTTTTCCTGCATCTATTGATATGATCATATAATTTTTATCCTTCATTTTGTTTATAGGGTGTATTACGTTCATTGGTTTGCAGATATTGAACCATCTTTGCATCCCAGAAATAAATCCCATTGGATTGTGTTGTATGATAAAATATATTGCTGAATTAGGTTTGCTAATATTTCGTTGAGGATTTTTGCATCTACGTTCATCAGGGATATTGGCCTATAATTTTCTTTCTTTGTAATGTCTTTGTCTGGTTCTGGAATAAGAGTAATGTCTGGTTCTGGAATCAGAGTAATGTAAAATAAACTCGGGAGCCTTCCTTCCTCCTTTTGTAATTTTTTGAAATAGTTTGAGAAAGATAATTCTTCTTCGAAAGTTTGGTAAAATTCAACTGTAAAGCTGTCTGGTCCAGGACTTTTGTTTTTTGGAAGTTTTTTGATTACTGATTTGATTTTGTTAATAGTTATGGGTCTGTTCAGATTTTCTGTTTCTTCTTGATTCAGTCTTAGAAAATAGTATGTTTTTAGGAATTTATTTCTTCCAGGTTGTCCAATTTGCTGTCATATAATTATTTGTGATGTTATATAATTGAATTTCTTTGGTTTCAGTTGTCACTTTTCTCATTTTATTTGGGCCCTTTTTTCCTTGATGAGTCTGGTTAAAGGTTTGTGAATTTTGTTTATCTTTTCAAAGAATCAGCTCTTGGTGTGTTTGTTCTGGGACCTCTTGAGAGGGGTTCTGGTATAGGCCAAGGTCAGCTGCTGCCTGCGCCTGGCCTGGGGCCACCTGGTAGGAACTAGAAAGTGATCTGTGATTGGTAGCTGCCTGTGCTAGGCTTGCAGGCCCATGGAAGAGAGTGTGCTGTGAACTAAGGCCAGCTGCCACTAATGCTGCACTTGGGCCCTCTTAGCAAGAAGTGTAGAATACACTGAGATCAGCTACTGCTTGTTTGGGGTTTGTGGACCTTTGAGAGGTCTTAGGAAGGTCTTCAGTACAGGCTGAGGCTGACTGATTGTAAGGAACAGCTGCTGAAAGAGATTCAAACTGAGTGTGAGTTGGGTGGGACAAGTTTTCAGGGGACACTAGGATGGGGTTTGAGTAGTGTTAGTAAAGTTGATAGAGACTCAGATTCAGTGCCTACCTGCAGGATGGGAGGAAGAAAGGCTCAACAATGGAACAATGGCTTCTTGCAGCACTTCTGTCCAGAAGAAAGCTGCCCTTCCAGCCCCCGCCTTGATGCCAGACAATTTAGTTTCCTCCTGTATGTCCCTGCTGTCCCTTTGCTGGAGCTTACCATTACTGTTTGTAAGTGAATGAGTCTGTGCTTGGGCACCTTATGAGGATTCCTAGGTTCACAGCAGCCCTCCAGTCACCAGGACAGAATCCACACTGATTTTCACAGCCACACATTGTGGGGACTCCTCTTCCTGGCACTGGAGCTCTTGGCTGGGTGGGTCTGGGAGCTCTCTCCTCAGGGGAGACCTCTGCAGCTTATATATCCCTTCTGATTTTTAATCACCACACATGGGTATGGGAGGCCCATTTTGCTTCTTCACCCCTCCTACCAGTCTCCAGGTGGCTTCTTTATATCCTTATTGTAGGGGTTCAGCTAGTGTTCAGGTGGTTCTCAAGAGTGGGTGCTCTATAATTTAGTTGCAGTCTTGATAGGGTCTTTCAGGGAGGTGAGCACAGCATTTCCCTACTATTCCATTTTGACTGGAATTCCTGATGTACTACATATTTGTTCTTCATTGAGTTCCTTCTCAAACTTCATTCCCCTTACATTTTTATACAAAACTAATATGCTGACATGCACCTCGAATCTATATGTATCCTTGAATCTATAGGGATGTTTTATCCAAGTATGTATTTTTTTTAATTTGATAATTATATCATAATTTAAAACAATTATTAGCTCTGTTTTGTTTGCAAGGAAGGGTTGAATAAGTCCAGCTCCTTCAATTTCAGAAAACCTAATGTGTTTTAGTGGCTGAAATCTGGGTGTGTCAACATAGAATAGGAGAGCTTCTCCAGGCATTGATTTTTACTTCCTACTGTAATCTGCAATATATTTGACATATGTAAACTATTCATTTTAAAATAACCCTCACTGATAAAATAAAACTCATTTGAGTCTGATTATGGATATATTATTTTCAAAACCCTCCATTACATCTGCCTTCTTTAAGGCTATTAAACTTTTCCACCTGTCTGAAATTTTGCACTCACTCATACTTCCCTCCCACTTTCCTTCACTTGCTTAATACCTTTTCTATGCTTCAGATTTCAGCTCAGACATCTGCTTCCTAGGCAGTCTTCCATGACTCTCAAACCAAGTAATATCCCCCTTATATATGTTAGCTCTGCTCTATTTTTCCTTTCTCTTTATTTTCATGCTGTAATTAAATATTTATATGTCTGTTTCCAACTAAGAATGTAAGTTTCACCAGAGTGAAATAAGATACATATCTTACTGTATTTCTAAAGGACTCATGGTGTTCCTAGCATTTACTATGTGCCCAATGAATATATATGTTGAATTAATCAAAGAGGCATAATTTTATAGAAAGCAAGAGTCGTTCACTTTTTTGATGAAAAGACCAGCCTAAAGATAAAAAGGTTGATATAATAGTAAAATAACATTTTCTTTGAAGTGCTTGATTATTTAAAACCTAAAGTGGGGAAAAAAAAAAAAAACTTGGGTAGATCAGGCTAATATTTTCCAGAGACATATAAACAAACAAACAATTAGCCTTCAATTAATTTTTATATATACCAAGTTGTTCAGTGTTTAATTATCTCTGTGATATTGTTAGTCAGGGGATAGATGTGGTCTTGGTCCAAGTCAATCTCACAGTGAGTCAAGTGGATTCATGGACCCAGTCTGTAATTATTTTCTCTGTCCCAGAAAGTAGAATGGGATGGATATACCTATTAACATGCAGAATTCTCAGTTGGTTCCCTAACATATCTGTGGACTACCATGTTAGAAAGGATCCCTGGAATTGTCATTTGCCATACTTCTCTCATCTCAGACAAATAGTAATTAAGGTAGTAACCCATCCCTGTAGGAATTGCAGACAGTACTTTCATCATTCATGTTAAAGCTGCCTTGGTGGTGATCCTTTATATATCCTCATGTAACTCACTTCTGGGGCTAGTGAAAAAGTCAAATAAGTCTTATAAATAACTAGATAATGTAAATTTGTTCTAATAGTGACAGTTGTCATAGCTACTATTCCATATTGCTAACAACAAAATACTGGTATGCAGCTATTGATATAAGAAATGATTTATGTTCAATGCAATCAGTAAAGACATCAGAAGTGATACACCTTTATCTCTCAGGGAAAATAGTAAACCGTTAGTATCTTAACTCAGGATTATGTCAGCTCTTATGTTCCCTGTTGTGGTCTAGTCTGCAGAAAATTTGATCTTTTTGCTATACCTCAGAATATAACCTTTGTTTGATACATCGATGCCATTGTGCTAATTGAATCTGGTGAGCAGAACATTGAAAACATAGATGCCTTAGATACAAGAGTACCAGGGTTTATAAGAAATTTCGGGAGGTTGCCACATCTTTGAAAATTCTAGAAGTCCAGTTTTCTGAGCATGTCAAGAGATCCCTTGAACAGTGAAAAACAAGTTGCTGTTCTTTGTTGGTTACTATTGAGTTGAAAGAATACTTGAGGAGAGATTCTTTTAATTTTAGAGGCAAAAAAGGTGTGATTCTCCAGTCCATTTACCAGATAATTTGTAATACTGCCAGTTTCAGCAGTACCCAGAGCTAGAGAGGGCTCTGTATCACACCCAGGCTATAGTAAATGCAGCCTTTGCGCTTGGATCGTATGACCCAACAAACTAAGTTGTACTCGTCTAAAGCCTTTAGCTAGTCCCAATAAAAAAATCACAGTGAAGACTCTTAAAGGTTGAAATAATGCCATTCTATACTCTGTTGTCAAAAATCTTACCTTTAGCAAAATAGTTCCTATCTTGCTATTAAACTCATGCAGAGGCAGAATGCCTGATCATGTGACACTAAGTAACTGAAACCCAAGATATCCATTATAAAATATATGTTATCTGATACACTCAATCAGAAAGTTGGACATGTGAGAAAGCATTCTATTATTAAATGAAAATTATATATTGTTAATGTGGCCAAGGACGTCTTGAGGTCACAAGGAAATTGCATGCAACTGTGGCTCATATTCCAGTGGGACCTGCTCTAAACATTTTGCTATTTCTCTGTGAACCTGAAACTATGGCCTTGTGTGAAGTTTTCCTGTGAGCAGTTAATGGGAGACCCAGTTAACAATGTCATATAGATGGATCTGTATGGTTTGGGTACCACTGGAAATATAGAGTCTCATACTATAACCTCACCTATTAATGGCCCTGATAAATACTATGAAAAGTAAACCTAGCAGTCAGAAGAACTTTGGGTAGCAAATCTCATTGTCTGCTCTGTCTAGAATAAGAGATGGCTTGAAATAGAGATCCTTACAGATTAGATTCATGAAGAGTGGGAGAGTGGTTAATGAGTTGGCCAATTCTCCAAAGACTTGAAAAGAATAAGATGAAGAGTGATTACAAGGGGGCTCTTCAGGAGACATATTTAGAGAATAGGCACAGTGTGACTATATTTATGCTCATGCACATTTCCAGTAGAGGGTTCCTAGATAGAGAAACTTGTCGATGATCAGATGGACAAGATAACTCATTCTGTAAATGTCAGTAAGGCTCTTTCCACAGTAGTTCCTGTGCTTGGTCAGTGTGCCTATGTATAATCTGGAGATAATAGCAGGGACAAAAATTATATAAGACTTAACTATATGTGCTTTCCTCACTGAGGCTGATCTGGTTACTACTGTTGAGAGCAACAGACCAACAACCTGTATGCCACCCTTTCATGCCCTCCACCTAGCAGTGAGCCAATTACATTTAAGTATTTCCATCATGAAGAGCCAGTAACGTTGCCTTATGAGAATGGGTATATAAATCTGTACACATATTTACCTTTACATTCTGCAGAATTTTTGACTCCATAACCTCAGAATGTTTTATTCATCTCTAAAATACCTAAAGAACATCATCTCTGTCCAGAGAATAAATTTTATGGTGAAAAAAAAAAATATGCAGCAGTGGTCTTCCATTGAGAACATTCACTGGTTGTATCATGTGATAGAACTGTAGAAAGACTTGTTGAAGTATCAGTTATAGAATCTGCTGCAAAACATCTAATTAGGTCTGTGTTTGCCTCTAAGGCCATGACTCATATTGGTCAGCTTCTCTTCTTTGGCTCCTACTTGTCCCATTTGGCCAATGGTGATAATGGTGATGATATCATAACATTGTTCATAATCCTTGGTTATTTCACCATCTATAGTGAATTTCTTGATCCACCAAAACTCTGTGAAAAGCACCTTTATTAAATTCTATTTATGTATATCGTTTAAGTGTGCCATTGATTTATGCCAGTACAATGACAATATAAAGGTCTTTACAATTTCTTCCAACTCTCTTATATTTTAAGTTTCTACAGGCAAGAGATAATTTTTATATAGTGTGAATATAAAATATAATGAGATTTTTAAAATTTATATGGCACAATTTAATTCTATGCCCCACACTATTGATTTTAAAATGCCATTTTTATGATACTACATCTAAATAGGATACTTTTATACATTTATAGTATTTAGATTTATTTTACACTGAGATGTGTGAAGTAATAACCTTATAAAAAGAGATACGTTTAAAAAAAAAGAATAATTATGTGGAACTGTTGCTAAGTTGTAAGGAGAATTTATCATTAGTTTAAAAAATAACAATTGAAAACCTTGAAAAAGTACAAATATGACTTTCATACCCATGGAGTCATGGTCGTGCTACTTTTTCCCTTTTTTACGATAGCACATCACAGACACTTGTTCAATCTACCTTGTGACCTTGTGAAGGAGAGCAAACGTGTCTTTTTGTCACCTAAAACATGGTATTCATTTCAAAACATGCACCATGACACTACGGCTATTTTAAGCCTCCCATTGTTTGTCTAAAATAGATTGTGCTGGCAGAGTGTATACTCTGAAACTGTTTATGTGGTGTGCTCATTATTTCATCTTAACTTTCAGAATGGTAATTTCTAACAATTTCTAAACATTCTTTTGCCAAACAGATCAAAGTGAATGATGCTATTTAAATGTGTGGTTTGTGGGTTATGGGCTGAGAGAGAGGGAGGCATTAATCTGAGTGAAGGAGAGGCAGAAAAAAAGACACAAAGACTGTTCTGTTTCATGGGATAAGTCAGGTTTCATAGAATTGGAAAGGATGGTAATCAAGTGTAAGGCCAACAAGTTTGCCGTTCTCGTTAAGATTGGGGGTAAAGCTGACATATAAACAACAGGAGGTTAATTGATAGAGATAGGATAAAACATACTAAGTCAAATAAACTGATTTTCATTTTCCAAGTCTTTCCAGTAGACATAACATTCTACGAAGAAAATCTAACGATGCCTCTCATTTTCTTAAAATTATCAGCTTTAAATATGCCACTCTCTAAACTTTATTGCAGATGGAATTAACTTTAAGCCTCACCATAGGTTCCTCATTTTATTTACTAATATTCTTTTCCACATATCTGTGATTTCCCATTGCTACTCTGATATAACAAATGTTGCAATATTTTGCCAAACATCTAATTTTTGTTTGTTTCAAGCTGCATGTTGAGCTGAATTGCTTATGCAGTATGTGTACATCAGCATTTGGTTTGTAGCTTAAAAAGTTTTATTCAAGAGCCAGAGACGCATCAGAGTTCACTGGAATATGTGAAAGCTGGACTACAAAAAGTTACATATCTTGCTTTAGCCACAGTGAACAGACTCTGGGCACAACGTTTAACTTCACAACGTTTACATTGTTCTCCCAATTTTTTTTGCTTAGAATGAGTGTAAGGCCTATTGTTCACCCTCCATACAAACTCAAGCCACGCCTTTTTTGGGAAGTCTCAGTTTCCCAGCTCATTCTCGGCTCTGATCTCTCTATCTCTTCATGACTCCATTAGTTCAGTTATCTGACTATGTTATGATTAATCTGTTTAAACTCTAGCAAGTAAACTTCTTTAGGGTAGGATGAAAATTAATGTCTAGGCTTGGCACCTAAAAAATAGCTTGCCTCCTTGTGGGTACTCAAAATTGGGTAATAATAGTACTATCTTTTTTTCTCACAATGGTAGAAAGATACGAAATTAGCCAGGAATGGCATTTTTGACAATAAAGAACACAATGCTATGGTTTTTGGACCTGAATAGAAAGAGATGAAACCTAGACGCTGTGATACTTATAAACACATAAATATCTCTACTCCACATCTGCAATAAATCAAATCTTGATATCTTGCATGAGCTATTCCTGGCTATATTTCTATCTTCCCACCGCCATGAGAAAAAAAGATAGTACTGTTATTGCCCATTATGCAGTGTTTCTCCAGAAACTATTGAAATGATATGGATCTTGTTTTACAATTCTCTAATTTCACTTATTTAATGCTAATTACATCTAAAAGGCTGCTAGTATGTTACATTGATAACGACCACAAATGGAGGTCTTGTCTAAAGTACACAGGAGCATGTAAATTAAAATTAGATTTCTGTTTTTGTTATAGTTCAGAATTATATGGTGTAAATGTGTAACAACACCCTTCCAACCATGTCTTCTCTGGAATGCTTTAGACTATAATGCCCACATTCCTATGATGTGATCTATTTTGATGTTAGCTACATCTTTGATGTTAGCTACATCTTTGCTTTCTATCCACCACCAGCAGCAGAGGTAAATGAGGGGAACTGGAGAATGAGGTAGAGGAAGAAGAGCACTCCCATTCATAGAAAGACCGTCTGTCTCTTACCTAGCGTAGCTGAAGACTGTCCCTGAAGCATGTATCTCCTCATTCTTTGGAGGCAGAGGAAATTGATGAGAAGGGTTTATTGGTAATATGGAACAACAGTTGTTAAGAATCCTTGGAGGAGATGGCACAGCTACTTCTCAGGACTACCTGACAGTGAAGAGTACCAGTGGCAAGGGACATACCGGGTAAAGAATTCCTGCCACTACCACTAGTACCACAACCACACACCCCATATTTGGCAGCTGTAGACCTGAAGTGGTGGGATGATCGAGCCATGGATGGATGAGATTCATTGCACAGGCCCATATATGGTGTTGTGAGCCAAGGGTCAACAACAAAGAGTTTGTAGTCTAGCATCTGAACTTGTCCTGTGTCTGATATAAATAAGAGTCACTCCAAATCAGCAAGTCAGCAACATCTTGATAGTTTAATCTTACAAGATCTCAAGAAATACTTGCATTGTCCAGCAGGAGTGATCTGATGTCCGGCCACTTTCCTGGAACCAGATCCCTGTTTGCTTGGTCTAAGGATGGTACCATTCTGAAACATGGAAGAAAATACAGGAGGAAATAGTTAAACAGTTGAAATTGTGAGCTAATTTATTCTTAGAGCAAGCCTAGGGAAGAAGAGGGGTAGTCCGAGATCACTGTTTTTCATAATAAGCCTTGTAATACTATATTACTTTTTAAGCTCTAGATGTATTACTTCCAAAAATAAAAATAATAAAATGAATATATAAAAGCAGTTTATTTTAAAGATTTCTTTTCAGCTACAAACTGCTACATAAACTGAACTTACAGAGAACTAAATACACTATAAAATGATGGAAGAAAAGCCAGTTGTTTCAAATTTATCTTTAAATTGGCACATTCGAATATATCATGGCTGATCTCTAAGAAACCTTCAAGTGAATGACCAACAGAGTGAGGCTATTAACCCAAAACAGTCAAATGAAATAAAGATGAAACAGGTTAGTATTATTTGAAATATAGAATTGTTAAGGCCGTAAGACCAATGCTGGGCCCAAGTTGCAACTGCAAGCTTGCTCATCTCTGATACCTTGCCTTCTAGACTGTCTTCCCTCAGGCACCTCTGCTAGCTGTCAATTAAACACCAGTAATGAGGACACTGATAACAGCTTAAGAAATGTTCCAGTCCCTTGGGTATTTTCATTCTAATAAGGAGTGTCTTATTAGACCAAATCAGTTTAAACTCCAAAGAATTAATATGGAAAAGAACTAATTTTGTCATTGGCAATAGGGGAGCTGTTTTGAGGGCTTATCAACTCTCTGTCTAACCTCAAGTTTTGCATTATAGTTGGCTGCATATTGTGAAGCTGACCCAACTTATACACAATCTTGAAAAAAAAAAAAAGGGTCAGCATCCTTAGGTAAAAATCATGGCATGCTTTTTAAAGGAGATATTTCGACTTTTATTTACTTCTGTGAGGCTAGAGTGTAGCTAAAGATGTGAGACGTATTTTGATTATGAATATACTTTTTTTATATCATTTATTTATATATCATTTATTTGAAGGAACCATACAGGTCACCCCCTGTACGTTAAAACTCACTGAATAAATCTCTGATTAGAGAACAATTTTTGTCTCTGTCTAAGTAAAATTTAACTGCATAAATAATATGCGCATGCATACTCGGAGAATATACATAGTAATATCAGCTTTGAGCATTAGAGAAAGAATTATTCCTTATATGTGAATTTCAAGAAAATTAAAGTTTATCTTATATCAGAAATAATTTAAATGTTCTTAGAAAATTCTTTCCAAACTATATCATCATTCTTTATTTTCTAAAACACTAAATTGAACTTTTAAAGTGTTTCAGTGACACGCAATTATTTTAATACATTTAGTCGACATAATATGCCTTCTGGTTCTTGTCCACATGTTAATGCTCTATTTAAATGGTAGGGGAGAACTCTGTTGTTTGTTTCTTTTGCTCGTTTTTGTAAGTTTCTATCTTTTTTTTCTCACCAGTGGGCTATCCAGTGTCACTTTCACTTATGCCAGCATATTCTCTCCTAGCTACTATATTTTTTTAAGTTACCTATTTGAATTAAATTTGAATTAAAACTCACTTTGCTCCTAAATAGTGCTCTTGTAAAGAAATAATGAATTATTTTTACTGATCACAACCCATTCATTTATTTCCTTTTATCATGTCAGCTATTCAACTACTTGATTTGATCTATTTTTAAAGTAGTTCAAACACTGAAATTTAAAGCCTTGGTAATAAAAATTCAGTTGTGGTCAGTGTGAGAGTCCAAGTAATCATTGATACTTGGCTCCTTTTTCTGAGAATAGCTGGAGTGCTTTAATGCAAAGGACTGAGTGTTGAAGAGGCCGACAGGCTTCATAAGAGGATTCGAAGCTATCCCTTCATAATCTACAGGATGAGCTCTTGTTTTATAATTGCTGTGACTCTGAAGAACTTCTGGCTCATATGGAGCGCATGTCTGAAGCCATATCAGTTGGTAGTTAACACTGATCTTTTCATTTCCTTCTACTGTCATCTCAACCCCTCCCTTCAAAATAAATTATCTTTTGAATGTCTGTTTTAATGGTAATCCCCCACCCCGTCAAGGCACTAAGCAATTTCACTTAGAAATTAGAAAATTGATAGGCGGAAGATCATTTTAAAGGTAGTTTATTACATGGCCTCATATTTGAAAGGGCACTGAAAGCCTCATCTCCAAGCAATCAAGGCAGTCATGTTTGACTTTATGGCTACCCTAGGCATAGCTCTTTGATGGATTAAAAAGTGTTTTTATCAAATTGACATCTGCTGTTTCAATGATACAATGTGGACATTTTAGGCTTGTATTCAAAACAGAAATTGGAGTTCAATACATTGAAAATAAATGCCAGGGACATAAATGACCATATTAATGATAGAATAATCTTTAGTTATACTTCTAGAATAATAGCATTGGGAATATTTGCTATGATAGCAAAATACCATTTTACCAGTAGAAATGATGGCATTGACCTTAACTTGAATCACTGTTTAAAAAGAATAGCAATAGATCAAGGACTTTGGAAGGGTTTGACTCCAACTGTCAGGTGGAAGAATTCCTCATACATATTTGTAATGGATATTTCTTTCTCTAGTCTTAAACTCTGAAAAGGTGACTGTATCTATTCATATTTTATCTCCAGAATCCATCTAGTTCTTGGCAATAAAGCACTTAGTATTTGTTTGAACAGACCTGTTCTTTTGAATGCTAAAATACTGGTTAATACAGTTTCCTCTGATAAAGAAAAACCCACTGGTTCAGTTAAGTATTACTTAATGAGTTTTTTTTTTTTTTAACTTCTGTTTCCTGAGGCAGCTTTGATTCAACTGATATACACTGTTTACATGGTTTAATATAAATATTTGTGTTAATTTTTACTGTGGCTCCATCTTTTCCTATAAAATACAAAACTACAGAGCTTCATGACTACTAATAAAAAGTACATATCAGGTGTTAGACCAGCAAAAATGTTTGTGACTTTGAAATTCAATCAGATTTTTTTCCCATCTGGAATTTAAAAAGATCTAGACAATGAGGAATAATTTATTGCAGTTGGAAACAACAACAAAGATATACACATGGAAAATGGACAAGAACGCTGAGACGTGAAGTAAATTCTATCATAAAGGCATGACAAGATAACCTGGATTCTCAAGCCACTTAGTATTCTGAACAACCTTTGAGAAGATTCATAGCATTCATAATTCTCTGGAAAACTTTCTGGTCTCTGGATGCTCAATTTAGCTACTATTTCTGGGCTCCCTATGATATATGATTGATGGTATCTCCAATTTCTTGTGAGGACAGGAAAATGATCAAAATTCCTGTTTATATTGAATTTTCCATAATTTGGAGTATACTAAGGAACTCTTTTTCCTGGTTTCAAAAGGACAAAAAAAACCCATGATGTTTGAAGAAAATTATTGACTTTTTTTGTAATAGCTTTATTGAGACATAATTCACATACCATAAAATTCACCTATTTAAAGTGTATAATTTTTACTATATTCGGAGTTGTGCTACCATCACCACAATCAAATTTGTAATAATTTCATTCCCTAAGAAAATACTATACCCTTTAGCAGTCAGCTACTATTTCCCCCCATTTCCTTCAACTATAGTCAACCACTGATTTGCCTATCCGGGATGTTTCATAGAAATTGAATCATATATGGTCATTTTTTGCTGGCTTCTTTTACTTATTACGATGTTTTCAAGGACCATCCATGTGGTGGATACTTGGATCAGTATTTCATGCCTTTTATTGAAAAATAATTTCTCTTGTATGTATAGACTGCATTTTGTTTACCCATTCATCAATTAACAGACATTTGGGTTTCTACTTTTTGGCTTTCATAACTAATGTTGTTATAAACATTCATGTACAGGTGTTTTGTGTGAACATGTTTTCATTTCTCTTGGGAGTGAGCAATACCTTTGTTTAAACTTTTAGGGAACCCTCAGACTGTTTACCAAAGAGGCTACACCTTTATGTATCCCCATTAGCAGCATATGAGGTTCCAATTTCGACACATCCCTGCCAACACTTGTTATGACTTGTCTTTTTGCTCATAGTCATCCTAGTGTGTATGAAGTAGTACCTTATCGTGTCTTATGTTTGCATTATCCTAATGGCTAATGGTACTGAACAACTTTTCATGTGCTTATTGGCCATTTGTACATCATCTTTGTAAAAATAACTGTTTATTCCATTGACTATTTTCTAATTGGATAACTTGTGAGTTTATTATTGAGTTCTAAGTGTTCTTATGTATTCTAGATACAAATCTCTTATAGATATAAATTTATGAATAATTTATCTTGTTCCATGGTTTATATTTTTACTTTCTTGAAAATATGCTTTGAAACACAGATATTTTTAATGTTAAGTCTAATTTATATATTTTTCTTTTCTTGCCTGTGCCTTTGGTGTCATAACTAAAAAAGTGAACAGAAAAAAAAACAAATAAAACACCACACACGCACAAAATAGTCTAGTCCAAGGTCATAAAAATTTACTTTTTTCTTAGAGTTTTACAGTTTTAGATCCTATAATTGAGATTCTGATCCATTGAGTTGTTTGTAAATGGCGTGAAATACAGGTCCAACTTCATTTTTTTTTTTTGCATGCTCATCCAGTTGGAGTAGCACGGTTTGTTGAAAAAATTAGTCTTATTCATTTGAGTTGTTTAACACCCTTTTCAAAAATCAATTAACTATAAATGTGAGGGTTTATAGAATCTCAAATTATTCCATTGATCTATATGTCTATCCTTTTCCTATTATCTCATGTATTGATTCACATTAGCTACAGTTAGCTTTGTAGTAAGTTTCAAAATAAGGAAGTATGAATTCAACAGCCTTATGAAGATTATTTTGGCAATTCTGAGTCCCTTGAATTTTCATATGGATTTTAGGATCAGCTTGTTTGTTTCAGAAAACAGAAAATGCAAATTAAAATATTGCATTTGATAATTTTTCCTCAAATGTAACTATTAATCAGGAGAAAATAATAAAATACTTCAAACGGAATTGTATCTTCTAGCTAAAGATTTTTTGGATATGAAAATATACCTTGCATCAGAAACTCAAAAATTAAAAGAGTATTAGATAAAAACAAAAAAAATTGATAATTGATTAAACTGAGCAAAGAAATATAAGAAACAATTGCATCAGAAAGAATAAATTGCAACATGTCTAAAAAGAAATATATTTGAAAATTTAATAAAAATGCTAAAGGTAGGAAAGTAACATGAGAATAAAGAAGATCCAAAATATGAATGTTAGAGTGCCTAAAGAGGAAATAAAAACTAAACAAAACAGAAAATGGGGAATATTTAAAGTATAATCTAAGGAAACTTTTTGGAAATAAGACCTGGAACTATGCATTTATAAAGCTTATAGGTATCTGGTATTCTTCACCAGAATAATCAATTATGAAACATATCCTAATACAACTATTAAGAGATTGAAAAAAAAAATCTTTGGGGCTTCCAGATAATAAGATTAAACAACTTAAAAAAAAAACAAAAAACTTATTTTGCTTAAAAAATGTACAAAGTAAGGTGGCAGGGGAGCAATAATTTTAAGAAGTTTGAATAAATATGAGCCAGGGATTTTACATCAAGCAAGCTGTACTTCAAATATTAAGGACATAGACATCCTGTTTGCAAGATTCAGGAACTCCAGAGTACACTCTGCATGTGTACTGTTTCTGAGAATTTCATGGGAAGATAAATGTCATCTAACCATAGATGCCTGGAGAAAATTTAAACAAAAGACTTTGATCATTTATTTTACATTGTAGAGCTGAGTCTCAACTAAGGGTAATAACATAGATAAAACAAAAATATAAACATTATATTGGTTGACAAATAATAAAAATGGTACTAGAATTATCAGAAAAAGGAAGACAGGAAGAGAAATAGATTTAAATCATATTGTTAGATAAGTAATGTGTGATTATCAAAAAATGCTTTTAATATTGACAGACAAAGAATAAATGATTAAAAGTCAGTGTAAATGCAAAGATAATTCTATTGTACCAGCTTTACCACAATAAAAAAAGATAAATATACATAAAAGAAAATGCACAATAAAAAACTGGAACTCTTTTTAGAAATTGCTCTTAGACTGTTTTGTGTTGTAGGATTGAACAAATGAGTAAATGAATTGATATTTTTTAGAGCTAAATGTTTTAAAAGTTATATAATAGATTATGAAACCATAACACGTTGAAAATCTCTGCTGAGCATCATAAAGATAAAGACAGAAACAAATTTAAAGATAGAAATGTTCCTCAGTATTCCTCAGATACCAAGCTTTCATTCAAAACTGAGCTGAGAAGTGACCATTGCATTTTTTAAAATTTTATTTTATTATTAGTTTCAGGTATACAATACATTGGTTAGACATTTATATAGTTTATAAAATGGTCCTCCTAATTGTTCTTTCTCTTTTCTGGCTCTCCACCTAGCCATTACATTAATGCTAATTGCATTCCCTATGCCCTGCTCCCCATTCCTGTGACCAGTTATCAACTACTAATTTGTACTTTAACCCTTCACTCCTTTCTTCCAACCCCCCCAGCCCCACCCTCCTCTGTTCATTATCAGATTGTCCTCTATATCTGTGACTCTGTTTTTGATGAGTTTGTTCTTTTTGTTCCTTAAATTCCACATATAAGTGAAATCATATCGTGTTTATCTTTCTCTGTCTGACTTATTTCACTCAGTATAATAACCTCTTGGTCCATCCATGTCATTGCGAATGGTAGGATTTCATTTTTTAATGTCTGGGTAATATTTATCTATACGAACAATAACTTCTTTATCTAATCATCTGATGATTAGGTTGTTTCCATATATTGGCTATTGTGAATAGAGCTACAGTAAATATAAGGGTGCATAGATCTTTACAAATTATTGTTTTGGTTTTTATTGGATAAATAGAAGTTCACTTGCTAGGTCAGAAAGTATATCCAGTTTTACATTTTTGAGAAACCTCCAGACTGTTTTCCATAGTGGCTATACTAATTTACAATCCCACCAACGATATGTGAGGGTTCCCTTTTCTCTGCATCCTCACTAACACTTGCTCTTTGATTTATTGATGATAGCCATTCTAACAGGTATGAGGTGATATCTCATTATGGTTTTAATTTTCATTTCTCTGATGGTTAGTGCCTTGAGAATCTTTTCATATGTCTGTATTTCCTCTTTGGAGAAATATCTGTTCAGGTCTTCTGCCCATTTTTTAACTGGATTGTTTGTTTTTGTTGTTGAATTCTATGAGTTCTTTATATATTTTAGATATTAACTCCTTATCAGATGTATCATAAGAAAATATCTTCACCCAGTCGGTTGTCTTTTTTTGTTGTTGATGGTTTCCTTTGCTGTGAAAAAAATATTTAGTTTGATGTAGTCCCATTTGTTTTTCTCTTGTTTCCCTTGCCTAAGGGGATATGCCAGAAAAGAAATTACTAGCAGCAATATCTGAGAGATTACTGCCTATGTTTTCTAATAGAAGTTTTACGGTTTTGAATCTTACATCCATTTTGAGTCTGTTCTTAAATATGGTATAAGAAGGTAGTCCAGTTTCTTTCTTTCTTTCTTTCTTTCTTTCTTTCTTTCTTTCTTTCTTTCTTTCTTTCTTTCTATGGAAGGGTAAGTCCAGTTTCTTTCTTTTCTTTCCTTTCTTTTCTTCTTTCTTTTCCTTTCTTTCAACAATATTTCTTTCTTTCTTTCTTTCTTTTTTCTTTTTTTTTTTTCTTTCTTTCCTTTCTTTCCTTTTTTTTCCTTTCTTTCTTTCTTTCCTTTCTTCCTTTCTTTCTTTCCTTTCTTTCCTTCTTTCTTTCCTTTCTTTCCTTTCTTTCTTTCCTTTCAAACAACGCCTTTTTCCTTTTCAACAACAACTTTTCCAAACAACCGTAACCTTCCTTTCAACAACCGCTTTCTAACCGTTTTTTCAACAACCGCTTCTTTCTTTTCCTTTTCTTCCTTTTCCTTTCTTCCTTTTCCAACAACAAGTTTTTTTTCGGCGCCAACCTTTTTTTTTTTTTTTCCTTTTCCGGCAACAACCTTTTCCTTTTCAAACAACAACAACAAACAACAACAACTTTTTTCAACAACGACTTTTTTAACAACCATTTTTTTTTTTTCAACAACTTTTTTTTTCATATTCATCCACTTTCCATCGCAATCTGACGCGATGTCCAGTTTTCAGCATAATTACGTTTATGGGTATACCGTGGCGAACTCATCGTTTGGTCAATATTTAATATTACCCAAAGCAATCTATAGATTCAATATGATCTCTATCAAAATACTAATGGCATTTTTCAGAGAGCTGGAACAAATAATCCTAAAATATATATGGAATATTCTAGAAGTTTTATGGTTTGGGGTCTTACACTTAAGTTTTTAATCCATTTCAAGTCTATTCTTGTGTACATTGTAAGAAGGTGGTCCAATTTCTTGTTTTGCATGTATGTGGCCAATTTTCCCAGCACAATTTATTGAAGAGACTGTCTTTACCCCATTGTATATTCTTGCTTCCTTTGTCATATATTGAGTGTATAGATGTGGATTTATTTCTGGGCTCTCTATTCTGTTCCATTGATCTGTGTATCTGTTTTTACGCCAGTATCATGTTGTTTTTATTACAGTAGCCTTGTAATATAGTTTGATATCTGGTAGTGTGATGCCTCCAACGTTGTTATTCTTTCCAAGATTGCTGTAGCTATTTGGAGTCTTTTATGGTTCCATATAAATTTTAGGATCATTTGTTCTAGCTCTCTGTAAAATGCCATTGATATTTTAATAGAGATTGCATTGAATCTACAGATTGCTTTGGGTAGTATGGCCATTTTAATGATGTTGATTCTTTCTACCATGAGCATACTTCTATTGTATATATGTATATACTTCTATTTATTTGTATCTTCAATATCTTTTATTCAGTGACATAATTTACTGAGAATAGATCTTTTATTTACTTGGTTAATTTGAATCCCAGGTATTGTATTGTTTTTATGCAATTATAAAGGGGTTTGTTTTCTTAATTTCTCTCTCTGAAAGTTCATAATTGTGTATAAAAATGCCACTGACTTCCGAATATTAATTTTATATCCTGTTACTTTACTGAATTTATTGATCAATTCTAACAGTTTTTTGGTGGAATTTTTAGGGTTTTCTATATAGAGTATCATGTCATCAGCAAAATAGCGATAGTTTTACTTCTTAATTTCCAATTCAGATAACTTTTATTTATTTTTCTGGTCTTATTGCTGTGGCTGAGACTTCCAATATAATGCTGAAGAGAAGTAGTGAAAGTGGGCATTCTTGTCTTGTTCCTGAGCTTAAGGAAAACTCTTTTAGCCTTTGACCATTGAGTATGATGTTAGTAGGTTTGTCATATATGGCCTTTATTATGTTGAGGTATGTTCTCTCTATTCCTACTTTGTTGAGAATTTTTATCATAAACGAATGCTGGATTTTGTTGAATGCTTTTTCTGTATCTATTGATATGATCGTATGGTTTTTATCTTTCTATTTTTTAATGTGGTGTATCATATTAATTGATTTGTGTATATTGTACCAATCTTCCATCCTAGGAATAAATCCAACTTGATCATGGTGCATGATATTTTTAATGTATTGCTGAATTTGATTTGATAATATTTTGTTGACAAGGCCATTGCATTTTTTAATGAAAAGGTCAGTATAATGATTGATTTAATAACACTAGGTTATACACTGTTGGAAAGCAAATAATTAGAGAATAATTGAAGAATATACTTAAAAATTTTTGAGTAAGAAAAAATAAGGAAATAATATTTTCTACATTAAAGAAGTTTTTTTTCTGTTTTTATATCATTTTAATTCTAGCATATCTCAACTGTATTAAATATAGAGATCTGAGGAAATAGGAGTTTTGGGATCATACTCCACAGTTTTCATTGGGAATTTTCCTCAGTATGGTTCATATTTTCTATAATAATCAAAGTAACAGAAATCAAACTCTGGAAGACTATGCAAATCTAATGGAAGATAAATGGGGACCATGGGAATGGCAATCCAGCCAACTTGGTCATATGCCTTCTGTAGTAAATTTTTAGAGGTTCTAAGAATTATTTGAGAGACTTAAGTCATTGGCCATTGGTAAACATGCATCAGTATAGAGCAGTAATTGATTCAAGATAATTTCATTTCATTGAGTTTGGTTTTTAAGTTAAGCTGATCACTGTCCTCTGAATGCTGCAGCATGCAGGAATTTTATATCTCAAAGCATAACACATTTCTGCCCTTTCAGTGAAGTGTAGTTAATGCAAATGCTTCAGGTTTATTGATATTTATCTATAATGTCCTTACATAAAAAGCCAAGAATAAAACCATAAAGCTTATAATCTTTGTTTTGAATGATGACTCATGCCATTGTTTCTAGTACAAATACTTCTTCCAGCACTAATACCTTTTTAGTAATTATTATTATATTTTACATATATCAAACACCCAAATGTTTCAAGTATTTACAAAACAGAACATTTCAGATGATCCTTTCTCATTAGATTAAAAGTAAATATTTTAAGATTAGGTCCTTCCCCTATTACTTTACTTTACCATCCAGTGTCTTTCAAGTATGCGAATATTTTAGTAATTTCAATCTTTTGTGGTTACACTAAAATTATCAGTCTTTAGTAAAGGCATAGAGATCTGGAATTATAAAAATTAAATAAATCAAATATGGTTTGAAAGTACAGACAACAATAAGAAATCTAAAAAGTAGGTAGTATGGTGTAGAAAAATACGTTCTACATTTCGAGTAAAAATGTCAGTGTTGGAATCTTGACTACCTTGTGTGACACTGGAGAAATTACTAAAGTTTTTAAGTGCTGTATTTTTCACAGAATGCTTTTCCAATTTTTCAGGAGAAACACATGAAGTAAGTTCTATAAAAGTAATTTTGAAAACATTGAAGAATTATACTAAGATTAGCAAATTGTTTAGGGTCTAATGTTCTTTATCATAATGTGTACATAACTATAGTTACTATATTCTAGGGTTTTGAAAAAGAAGGCAACAATTTATATAGAATGACGAAAGGACATGGAATCGATCAGTGACAATAAAACATAAAAAGTTCTGTTATAAAAACAAAATAATCTGTTGTGAAGTGCTGAGAATATAATACAAATTTCAGCTTT
The DNA here is from genome assembly GCF_902729225.1 of Pteropus medius. Classification (NCBI taxonomy): domain Eukaryota; kingdom Metazoa; phylum Chordata; class Mammalia; order Chiroptera; family Pteropodidae; genus Pteropus; species Pteropus medius. The sequence goes on along the minus strand of NW_024349505.1, from coordinate 4,024,426 downwards.
CATGATAGTAACCAAATCAATAGTTAACAAAATCCATCGTATCACATTTCAAAATCAGTACTATGCTATTGAGGGATATCTTTCAAATTGGGCCATTTCTTTCTATATCTACTGCCCCTTCATTAAGGTCCTCACTGTGTCTTGCCTACACTGTTGTTTTAGGTTTCCATTTCAGTCATTGTCAGTTCTCCCCAAGTTAACATCTTTAAACAAAAATATGATAACATGTCATTTCTCATTTAAAAATATCTTTAATTGCCTATTGTCTATATTTTAAATAATTAAAAATAAGAAAAATTCTTTTCTGATAGACAAAATCCAGCCATAAATTATTTCTCCTCAATGCCCCTTATGCATCTAACTTGCGATTAACTTTCATCTTTACATAGGTACATCAGTGTTGTTGTTGTTGTTAATTTTATCTGCTACTTGAACTTTTTCATATGTTGATATGATTACTTAGAGTATCTTCCCCCTCTTTTTCTCCTAAGAAACTCCTTCTTATTCATTAAGACGCAGCACAAAAAAACAATCTTTAAAGAGTCTTTCTCTAACTCCACAGAACTTCTGTTCTTTGTTAGTAACTATAATAGCACTTTCCAGAGTTATGTTGTAATTTATCTGCTTAGATGATTTTTGTTTCTCACTAAATTATGAGCTTTCTCACTAATTTGTTAGAAATTAGTGAGTGCTTGGCTCACAACTTGTGTTTAATATCTAAAACCTAATCAATGGATGGATGTAAAAAGGGGAAATGATAGACTTAGGTCCAAATGATTAGTACCATTCTTAGTTCAGTTCTCTTATTTCTACATCCCTTGTATAACATATAATACATCCTCTGCTTTTACTTTGTGTTCTTCACTAATCAAGGCAACTATTCTTTGCCATCTTCTTCTCCATCCATATCATGCAGGACCTAAGGTAAACTTGGATCTCTTATAGCAAATATCTGAGACTAACCCACTTAGTGTCTGTTGTGGAATATTCAGTCAGAGATGTATTAGGTATTGAAATGTGCTTTTTTTCATTCATAAGTAATTAAAAATGAGCATTCTTATTTGTAACATGCATTTATATACTCTTTTGTCAAGTTAGTAAAAATTTTTATCTGGACAGTGCAACATCTACCTGAATATGATTACCAAGCCTTCTCTATTCCAGCATGGGCACTCCTCGCAAACTATACTTCCCAGAGAACACCATCTTGATAAGGTTTAGTTACAACCATCACCTGTATATCTACCTCCTCAAAGCATCTAGTGCTTTTAAACCAATGAGAAAGACATTTAATTTAAATTTTAGGTCATTCTGGTTTACTTTGTTTCCTTTATTTAGGACCAATGCTTAATTTTACATATATTCCAGCCTCTTGAAAATAGGACCAATTTGGCAACAGAAAAAAAAACAAAACAAGTTTTCTGCCTCCAGGCTAATGCAGTCAAAATGTTAACAAGGATCTCTGATTCTATAAATAAGAATTTCCTTACCAGCGGTAAAATTTCTAGAAGATTCCTGCTGTGTAAGCTAGAAGACTTCAAGCTGAGTTTTTCTTTTTTTTTTTTTTAGCAGCAAGTTGCCCTTAGATAAATTACACTGATGACTAAGTAAAACCCAGGTAATGTGAGACTAGAGTACATATAGCTAACATTCTTCACGTCATGCACCATTATCAGACTCAATGAAGCATACTTTTAGAGATCAAAGAATAAACCTTGTCCTTACTGCTTTTTGCTGTGTAGAAAATTTTAACTGCTGGTTAGTCTATTTTTAACTCTTTTAAATGGAGCCAACTGCTTCCTATCTCAGAGGGTGCTGAGCTGAAAAATGACTGCCTGGTTTGTATGGTTTTATCATCTAAGGACTCAATGCCCCAGATTTCCTAGGGTAGACCCTGTTTTTAGGACTTACAGGTTTATGGCCTGGTTTGTGTTCCTTGGCTTCATTGGAAATAACCAGAAACCCATCTTGTTGAAGAGAGAAATCATGTTAGGTGATAAAATATTAGAAGGCTTGAATGTGAATTAGAATTTAGACCTAATACGATAGGCCACAAACAGCTATACTAGATTTTTGACTCAAATGGAACATGATAAGGAAATATTTAATTTAAAAAGTAAATTAGACGATATTGGCATATTTGGATCAATTGTGGTTTTGTGATGATATTAAGATGTTATTATGGCTAAAAAACTGATTTGCTACTTTAACTAGTTATCCATCATTAGAGGGTCTAAACCCTATGTAAACTATAAAGCTTTGCCCATGATCCAAGACCACAGATAATCCCTTACAATCTATGTACGTTAAACATTTGACCAGTTTTCAGAGTGGTGCCAGGTGTAATGCAGTTTCTAATAAATATTTGGGGAGTGAATTAAATGAATGCTAGTTTTATGAGCACTGGATCCAAGACAGAAGGATATCAATGCAAACCGTCAAATCTAAAGTGCATGGAATATATATACTTGCTCTCAAAACACAAAAAACAGACAAAACTTACAATTAAATTGGGGAGACAAATTACATATTCATTAAACAGCACTAGCTGTTTACCCAATTACCCAATAGCTCTTCAGAATCCTATCATTTCTACAGTCTTGCTTATTCCTTATCTTGCTTATCGGTGTCACTTTCTCAAAATTACTCTGATGAAATCTCTACCTCTGACAGACTAATTAGCCGTTCCTGAGTAAACCTTTGCTTTCTTTCCTTTTCATCATTGCTCATGCTGTTCTTTCTACTTGGAATGCCTTTCTACTTTCTAACAGTTTTAATCTTATATGCTCTTATGGAATCAACTTAATTTCATTCTCTCCCATAAATCTTTTTCTCTCACCTCCAGGGCTCAGAGGTCATTCTGAATTTCATTGTTAATCATTTGTGCTAATATCCATGTGGCCTTAACACACACACACACACACTCACACTCACACACACACACACACACATTTTATTTTCGATAGTTCATACTACAATAATTGAACAATATTTGTGTGTGTTTATTTCATTCCTTCAATAAAGAGTTATCAAGCCAGGTTCTTTTCTGAGCAGTAAGGCATAGAATTGAATATAACAGATAAAAGCTCTGACTTCACAGAGCTTGTTTTTGTTTATTCTGTTTTAAAATACGTTTTTCAAGATACTTAATACATAACATCAACATTAAAGTACTGATAGCTTATTATAGTGTAATATATTTGCATTTTATTGCAACTTCTTTGGACAGCAATCTCTTAGGAAAAGTTTGTGTGGAAAAATTAGCCTCAGCATCCTGAAAGCATCCTAACTGTGAAATGTGCTCAGGAGGAAATAAGCTGTCAAGGGAGTGTAGGGATCTCCTTTGTAAAGCCTCCTTTTAAATGTTTCAGGCAAGCAGCTCAAAAATGCCTTTCTGGGAGCAATTATGCTTTGGTGGGCTAATGACCTAATAGAGGGAATGTTATTTTCTGCCAGTCTTCAAAGCACAACCTCATGATCTAGCAGCTTGTAGGCAAGGTTTATCTGTCTATTTTAGCACTGACTCCCTAGAAGTTTGCAAAGTGCTTTGGGCATAGTAGACACTCAATAGATATATGCTGACCAAATTAAACTAAGCTTTTTTGCCTATCATTCATTGGAATAGTTAAATTCAGTGCTAACAATGAATAGTTTTGTTTTGTTTTGTTTTTTAATTCAGTTAAACAAATGGATTTTTACTGTCTAATAGGTACAAGATTCTATAGTAGCAGAGGAGTGTTCATTTTATTGAATCTTTCATAATATTGACATTTATTAATTTAACTAGCATTTATGCCCGTTCAATGTAGAACATTGTGCTCTAATATGTGTATGTATAGTGAAAATTAAGGCATGATCTGTAAGCAAGCTTAGTGTTTTGAGATAAACAAAATCCACAGAGAATCATCCAATAACAATAGCAATAGACAAATGCTATGATGGAAAAGATAAAGGTAATTCATTGAGTGCGAAAGATAGGGAGATACTAGGGATCTGAAGGTAAATCTTCCTAGGAGTAGGACATCCAATCTGCTTTCTGGGAATAATGGGTAAGTATGTTATATTATGATCCTAAGGTAGGAGTGAGTTTGGTACGTTAAATAAAATAAAATAAGAAATATGTGGTTAAATTGTGAAGAGCAAGTTTGGTACCCGATAACATTAGAAGTATAGGTAGGTGGCTATGCATGAAATGCAGACCTTTTAAGTCATTTTTACTTTATCCAAAGCACCATTAAAAAGTTTTAGGCAAGGTAGTGAAGTGATTAGGTTTACATTAAAATAAAATGAGTGCTAAGATTGAGAGTGGATGGGAAAAGATGATGCTGTCTAGAATACAGGTTATTTCTGTTATTTTGATGACAAATAATAATGGCTGAATCCTCCTAATGTCGAAAAAATTCCAACGTTCTTTCTTGGATTGTACTTGTTGGGTCATGGGGTTGGGAATATTCAGCTTTCTAGGATAACATCGTTTTCTACCTGAAATGATTGCAATAATATCAATTTCAAATAGCAGTTTTAAAATTTTCTCATGTCAAATTCTTGACATTTAGTATTACCAAACATTTCACCTTTTCTGACAAAATGGGTATAAAGTAGACTCCTATTGAGATCTTAATTTCAATTTATTATTAATATATATAATTTTATATATTAACCATTTTTTCTATCCATTAGCCATTTTTTTATTCTTTGCAGATAATATCCAGTTTCTGGGTTGCCTTTTCACCCTTTTATGGTATCTTCTAATGAACAAACATTTATTATATATATTTGAATTTAACAGTCTCTCATTTATTTACTATTTTGTATTTTAAGAAATGCTGCCCTATTCTAATATTAGATAGTCTCTCAAATATCTTCTAAAAGTTTTGAAGTTTTACTTTCACATTTAAATAATTCATATGTATTGAAATAATTTCTGTGTATGATGTAAATTAGTGATCTAATTTTATTTTTTAAACTAAGATAAGCAGCTCTGTAAGCAGCGTATCAAATAGTCTGCAATGACCTCTCCTAATACTGTCAAATATCTATAATAAAATATTTCTCTTTTTGTTCTCATTTATTCCTTTTTTCCTGCACAAATATTATGCAGTTTTGATTAATATGACTTTATAATAAGTCTTGATATTTGGTATCTTATTCTTTTTTATTAAGGATGTCCTAGCTATTCTTGGTTCATGGAATTTTCTACAAAACTTTAGAATAAGCTTGTTAAATATATATATTTTTTAATTCTGTTGCAATTCTAATTGAAACTACATTTAATATAAGGATAAATTATAGAATGACATTCTAAGGTATCAAATCTTTCTGTCTATTCTTATAGTATAACTAAATTTATTTAGAGACTTTCATAAAGTCTTTCAATAAATATTAACATTTTTCTCCAGAAAAGATCTTGCATATCTATTAGATTTATTCCTAAGAATCTTACTGGTTTTGTAATTGAATATGTTGTCATTATGTTTTTTAATTGATCTTTGTCTGGAAAGGTGTAATTGCTTTTTGCATACTGTTCTTAATTGAGACATTTATAAAACTCAATTAATTTTAAATATACGTCCCTAGATTCTTAGGTGTTTTCAGGGAAGTCATACCAGCTGTCACAGGTATAGTTTTGGTTCTTTATTAAAATCTTTATAGAATGTATTTAGTTTCCCAGTGTTGCATTACTTAATAGAATATCCAGAACAAAGTACAATAGAAGGTGGTAGTTGAGATCAAATAGTTAAAACATATAAAGTAATAAGAAAAACAATAACATTTTTAATTATAAAAATAAGATATTTAGGAATCTTTTTTCCTTAACATAATTATGTATTTCTTGTGGTAGGCTGAAAAATAGTACCTCAAATCATATCCATATCCTAATTCCTGTAACCTATGAAAGTAATTTTATGTGGAAAAAATGATTCTTTGCAAATGAGATTGTTAGGATTTAAAGATGAGGGAGGGGGGACCGAGTATTATTAATGTGGGCCCTAATTGCAATTACTAATGTCCTTATAAGAGACAAGTAGAGAGAGATTTGACATGTACACGAAGAGAGGGCAGTGTGACCAATGTGGCAGAGATAAGAGTGATGCAGCCACAAATCAAGAAATGTCAACAGCCACAAGAGGCTGGAGTAGGTAAGGAACAGATGTTCCCAAAGCCTCTGGAGGGAGCATTGTTCTGTTGACACCATGATTTCAGCCTACAAATAATAATTTCAGACTTCTGGCCTCCAGAACTATGAAAGAACAAATATGTTGTTTTAAGCAACCCAATTTATGGTAACTTCTCACAACAGCCACAGGAAACTTAATTTCTTAATTCTTATTTCTCACTCTCATTTAGAATAATGTTTGCTACAAGTTTTAATTAGATGCCCAGTATGAGGTTAAGAATGTAGGGCTTATTCTTAGTGTGCTAAGAGCTTTTATAATGAATGGGTGATGAATTAAATAAAATAATTTTCTGCATTAAATATTTTTCTTTTTTTATCTATTAACAACAAAATACCGACACACACATATTTTTTTCTAAGATATATTTGTTTTCCTAGAATAAACTCAACTCGAACATGATGCATTATCTTTTGAATACATTACTTGATGTGGTTTGCTAATATTTATTTAGACTTTTTGTATCTATATTCATGAGTGAGATTGACCTATATTTCTTTCTTGAAATGTACCTATCTAGGTTTAGTATACCAGACATACTAGTTTCAAAAAATAAGTTGGAGATTGTTGTCTTTTACACTCTCTAAAGGTGTTTGTATAATAGTGAATGATCAGTTCCCAGGCCAGGTATAAATTTACTATACCCAAGGAAAGTGATATCAATGTCCAAAACACAATTTTGATAGCATTGAATTTAATGCTGTGTGTGAGTGCATGTGTATGTGTGTAATTGTACTAAGCGTAGGTCATAGCTTTACTCCATTTAACATATTGAGGCTAAATGCAAATGTAACTCCATTACCAAGCAGCAGGTATAGTTAGATGACACTGCCTGATCTCCGTGTAACATAATATAACATGATAACTGTACTCTGACAAATAGACTATTGATGTTTGCCTTGACCTCTGGACATATAAACAAATGACATTTATTTGGAGTATTATCTTTATGAAATAGTTCAGCCATCTGTAATTATGAAGAGACATTCTTTCATAATTTAAGAGCACAGATTTTAAAGGCTACTACTGCCTGGATTTAGATTTCAGATATTTGCATTTCTCTGTGACTGGGAAAGTTACTTAACCTTTCCAGGAGTCAGTTTCCTAATTTGTAAAATGGAGATGATAATCCTACCAGTTACTTCCTATGTTTGTTGTAAGAGTTGAATGAGTGAGCATATATAGAGCACCCAGAATTTCTTTGGTTTCTAGAAAGGGTTTATAAGCATTAGTTTCACTCCTTTTCTTTTCTAAATGTATTAAAACATTTCACATCAGTTATTCTGCCAGGTGTCAAAACCTTTGTGTACTACCTGGTGAGAAACTCCTCATTCGATGTTTGGAATTTCAAAGGTTTAATTTTGAAGGTTTGTGATCTAATTACAGAGAAAGTAGCCTAGGTGAGGCAAAATACTGATTAGAAGACAGACATTACCAAGGTGTGGCTTTTTCTATCTTACACATACTCCACTAATGAGTATTAAATCTTAAAAAGTAACAAATTGTATTTAATATGTGATTTGCCTTTTGATCCAGATTCTGTCTTGAAGTCCATGTACTTGATGAAATCACTGATGATTAATACTGTACTGAATTATTTATTCTTTCATCTTAAAGGTTTAAATAGAATAAGTTATACACAAAAAATGATGATGTGGCATTATTTTTTTTATTATAAAATCTTTCTCTTTTCCATTTCTCATCTTTATTTGTTTGCTTGTTAAATATACTTTTATATCATGCTGCATGGAACTGAGACTTTTTTTATTATCAGATAATTCCTCACGAATTGTAAACATGTCTCTAATTTTAATATATGGATTATTTTCCCATGTGATATAACTATATAGTCACCTTGTAAATTGTGGGCAATAATTTCATAACTCTACACCATACAGGCAGGCATACCTCGGAGCTATTGCGGGTTTCGTTTCCAGACCACCATAATAAAGCAAATATTGCAATAAAGTGAGTTGTAATTTTTTTTGCTGGTGGAGAGTCTTGCCTTCAGTTTTCTTTTAAGTACCTGTGAACTCAATAAAGTGAAGCACAGTAAAATGAGGTGGCCTGTTCATTAAATAATAACAACAACACATTTTTCCAAAAGAAGAATGGGTGAGGATTCCAAAACTTTGAGCATAGTCTATCACATTTTTTCCCATATGGAATGTTGCTTTTTTGGTCAATCAGGACACATCTGGCAAAATGATTTTTATTGCTTGTATTGCTTGTAAGTATCTCAGTCTCCTCTCACATTAAATTGGCTGATGCTCGATGTCTAAAATTGGATATGTTCAAACTAACTTACCAAGAAAGTAGGAAATATTTTTTTTGGATGTGGCATCTATAAAAAATAATGTAAATCTCATGAGCTCTTTGTTACATGATTAGTTTTCAAATTGCCTGTGTAGAATCTTATGCCAAATAGAACAGAGAAAAAAGTGTCTCAACTGACTGTGATTCAAAATAGTCCTGAAATATTATACAGCCTTGAGATTTTACTTAAATAATTTTTTTGTGAGTAATGAGATAGCATGATTTTTCCTCAAAAGCAGGAAATGAAAGAAGGAATAGAGAAAGTATGGAGGTAGGGAGGAAGGAAGGAAAGGAGAAAATAAATCAGTTTCTATGGTTTTCATTACCAGCTATGATTTATTTCCCCTTCAGACAAAATAAAGAATGTACATGAAAGTAGATAAACATTGAGGATATTTTAGCTTTATGCTAGTCAAATAGAAAATAATAGGTTAACATATAGTTAATTGGAGTAATAGATTTTGATGCCAATTTCTTTCTAGATAGATTGTATAGTTATAAAGCAGTGCATTACAAATGGAATAAAAATAACAAACTGACAGTTATTGAAGTATTAAAGGTGATAATGCATTCAGAGTTCTTGGTATAGTGCTGATATTTGCCATTATTCGATGCAAGTGTTGTTAAAATGCTATTATTGTTAGTAATAACAGTAATATTGGTCGTAGAAGGAGACTCTTGAAAACCTTTACAAAGATGTTTGAAAAACCAAAGTCATGATAATTGGAAGGAATTTTTCCTGAGAGGTGTGTCGTTGATTTTCAAGGAATGCAGATTTTTCTCTAGCCAATCAATAAGAAAGTTATTAATGTTTATTCTTGTGAATGATTATAATCTACTTTCAAAAATGAGGTAAATGCACTTGAAAAGGGAAAATAAATTTTCAAGGAAAAGAGACCTCAGTATGAAACTGGGCTCAATTCTAAATTCTAGGCAAAGTGGGGATTCATAGTCAAAGAATAAGTGTGGGGAAGGTCAGTGAATGAAAAATTACTAAGGAGCAATTATTTGCTGAGGTGACCTAACAATTCTTGATGAAGGCAAGGGCAGTAAGATATTGAGAGAGTAGAGGATGCATCTGAAAAAATGCGAAGGAAAGGGCCTGCAGAAATGACTGACTCAGCCGGTTAAAACTGCTCTCTCCCCACCATTCTGCCCAGTACTTTCCAGCTAACATGTTTTCCATAACTACCTCCCCCACCTCAAGGATTCTCTAGCTCACATCTGTTGATTCATGGCTTGCCAACCAACTAACTTCTTGCTTATTTCTGTAGCTGTGTAGGAATAACAAGACTGTGTAAAACTGCTTGTTATGTTACAATTGGAGCTCAGTCTTTGGATAGGAATCCTCTGAGCAGGTGCTGGCATTAATAAGTGTTGCTTCCTACTTATAGCCTCAATGTCTCATCTCTGTGTTCTCTCTGTTCAAGAATCATATGTCAGTGCTGATAACGCCAATATCGCAAGACAAATGACCTGTAAGACTAGTGGTCTGGAAATTCCTAACCCCTTGCAGCCGCCTAACTGAAGCTCCCTCTCCCCATCCTGAGTAAGGAGGAACATGTGAAGCCTCAGACAAAAGAATCACATGCCCCTTGTATGGACACTGCAGAAGTATATAAACTGTAATAAATCTAACCAAGGGGAGATTGTTCTTTGGGTTTGTTGAATGTCCCACGCTCCCCACGGGCAATAAATTCTCTTTCCTCTAACAAAGTTGTCCTAGCATCCCAATTCCTCTATTGGGTGTTGCTTCCTGCAACACTATTACCTGGAAATGTTGGTGGGATGAGGAATTTTGTCAGATATCAAGGGTTATGGGATATCGAGGGTGTGGATTCTGGCTAAACCAATTTAACAAGATTCTTGCTAAAACTGGACAGTACAAAGATGAGGGAGGAAGTCAAAGAGGAGGCCTAGTTAAAGAGAAGATTGAGAGGAATCTGACTAAAGTTTGGACAAGAAGTCCTTCATCTATGGTACATACAAGTTTTCCTTTTTAATTGGATTAACATAGCTGGGAAAAAATCTCTGAGTAAATTGATTTTAGGCAAGTGGTTGGAGTCACATCTGAAGAAAGATTATTGTATGATCAGTTACCAAACTCAACCAAAAGTGTTTATGGAAATTAAAGACATCCAGGTGGATAGACAGTGAAAAAAGACAGTATAACATGAGGGGAAGATAATGAGTGTCTGACAAAAGTATAAAACCAAGTGAAATTAGATCAGCAGAGAGCTGGCGAGTGATTTATATTTAAATGGCCTCCCACAGAGCTATTTGTTCTGCACTATACTTGGTGTGCTGTGTCAATGTGAGAAATGTCAAAACCTGTAGAAAAATTTTATGAGTTTATTTGATCCAAACAGAGGATGCACCTGGAAGCAAAATCTCAACAGACTGAGAAAATACTCCAGAGAATATTTTTGCAGTTTCTTTTATACATTTGGGTTAAGAAAGGAACATAAGAAAGATTATAGTTCACAGTATTATGTACTCCCTTGAGGGAGGTTTACCTCCGAAGGGTCTGAAAAAGAGGATTACTCTTGCATTTCAAAGGTGTGTTAACCTGTATGCACAGGAACAATGGACAGAGCTGGCTTAAGGCAAAGATAAGCCTTTTACTAAAGAAATTAAATGCCTGGGGTGAGACTACCCACCAGGACCTGCCTAGTTAGGAATTTATCAGATCACCCTGTGAGGTTACTTTCGGTCACCTTATTTTAGAGCTCCCTTTTCATCTAAAGATATTATTAGTTTAACATATTAAGCTTTATTGAAATTAACACCTCTAGCAAACTCATTGTTTATTTTTTAAGAATAACATTCAGGACAATTTTCTTACATCACATGGTGTCTTCATTACAAGGACATTTAGGAGAAATTTTTGTCTGATTACTGTTCCAAGAATATTACTTCTCTTGAATAATTTAATTCTGTTGAATGAATTATGAATTTTATAATTGCCTGTTTCCATGTTGAACATTAGAATTGCAAGATTTTATGCTAACAAAAAATGCCAGTGTATAGTGAAACAGAAGTACAGCTTCTGCAGATATTTCTTAGAATGGCTTTTGGATCCTTTAGCCAATGATGGAGCAATGATACAGGGAAGCATCTCAGCAGCTCAGACTCAAGAGAGCAAAAGGAAAGAAAGATGATACCTGTAAAATGCTCTAATAATTATCGATTTCTGCCCTTATCCCCCACTCTGCAACATACACATTCGCACACACTGGGGAGCCATAAAGACAGATGTACTTGCTGTGAGGCATAAAATAAGTATTTTGTTAATTATATATCTCCTGATTATTTTTCCAGGCTGGTTAGATACAGGTTATAAAGGTAAAAGCATGCACAAAATTTAAGATGGAGGAAAGTGCAGAGAATATTTGGATTTCGAGGTGGGGAAAGTTTGGAAAAGCACAAGGTTAATTTAGAGTAGATGCAAACAATGAGCTTAGTTATAATGTTGTGGAACAGACGCAAAAGTTGGAAACAGATGTTTGAAATCTGACTATAACACAGAAGAGTTTAATTTTATTCTTTCACTTAATAGAAAATTGTTTTAGACGTGTGTAGAGCAATAATGTTAATGTTATTGTGGAAAGATTAATTTGGTAACATAAACAGTTTTTTTTCTAATAATTATTGAGTGCCTACTATTTGCACCATATTATGCTTGGAGTTTCATGTGATATAAATTAACTTCATGTTTAAAAGTTTAACCAGGATGAGTTTAATAGTCACTATGAAACAGGCATAGTGCTATGAGTTCAGAATTGAATAGGAGGAAATGGGAGGATAAGGAAGATGAGAACACAAATAATAATAATGTTTGATTTAGTTAGGTTCTCATAAATAACACATGATCAAATGCCATGGAAATTTAAAAAGAGGAAGAGATATCTAATTGGCTGGCTACAGAGGACAGCTGCTATTGGTATTCTCAAAGGTGCTTGTTCTGGCTGGCCCTCTTCAGCACATTCCTTATTACTCAATAAACAAAAAATCCTCCCAGCCTTATTGAAGAATGCCCTCAGCCTTGATATCTTAGTGTTATGTGGTCAGTCCATTTTAGCATGTTCATCTGTCTGGGCCCTTATTCCTGTCTTTCATGGTTTACCAAGGAAATTTGGGCTTCCATGCCAATTTAACAGAATTTAGCCTTTTCCACACTTTCATCAGTCATCCCAGAGGGCATTACAGCTGTATCCCTGGGCCTTTGACAAGATTCTGAATCTTGCCTCAAGGGGGACATTATTGACAAAGTCCTCCTCATTCAACTTTATATTTTGCCCTTCTTTATCTAGCACCCTCAGGATTTACTACCTTGGAAACTCTTCCAGTTTTTACCAGTACATGTTAGCCAGACCCTGCAACACCTTTGGAATATAAGCATTCTCCTCCCTTAAAAGTCCTAGTGCTTCCCAGTTGGGCATGATTAAATGTAATTATATTTATTTGTCTGGTGGCCAGTAGGAGAGCTGTAGATCCTGAGGGAGAAAAGCGTTGTGTTTGTTATGATGCACCTTCCCAGTCTTCAATCAAAGCAGGGGCTTATATCATCTGACAGTGTAAGTAGACAACTCCTGAAATCTGAGAGTTCAATTTAATTGGAGACTTCAGAGTTCCTGAGCCTACCCAGATAACTCAGTTATAACAGCCCCCTGACTTTAGCATAGAAGACTTAATGTTGGCTGAAAATTCAGCCTCCTAAGTTCAGCCATTCATTCTTGCAATTAATTATGCGCCCAGTTTTCAGCTCTTCAATCTGTCATCTAGCTCGAGGAGATGAGAATCTCTTCAAGTGCTACCAAGGAAGATATTTGGTCCTTATATTTTGCGTTATATAGGACATATATTTCATTTGAGCAAATCATTTTCTCTATTCAAAGATACATTATCCTCAGCATAGCCACAGTCTTTATAATTATTCTTCTCCATTTCTCAAATGCCTGAGCTATTGTACCAAATTGTGCATCCTCTTTACCTGCATCCCCTTCCAATTCACTAAGTAAGAAAATTGTAATAATTGTGCCTCTTCAGCATTTCAGGTACCATCAATATTTTCCCTCTCATAAGGAATGGATTCTTCATTGTTACATGGCCAGAGAGTGAAGAACCAACTCGAGAATCCTTTTCTTAGAGTCTATTTCCTAGGAACACTTGTGACATGAACTGTTTTAGCTCAGGTCCCCAAGAAGCGGAGCCTGAAATGAGACTGTTGTGCAGTGGATTCATTAATGTGTGCTCTTAATGCAAAGCCTGTAAGGGAGTGAGGAAAGCAGAATAGGGCAGAGAAATAAGCTTGGCAAATGTATGGATTCAGCTTGAGTCTAGCCTCATCCTGACCCTATGCAAAATTCTGAAAAATAAATGGTGCCACAGAGTTATCTCACTGAGAGGAAATGAGGCTGGGCTTTTTTACCTAATTTCATTCAGACATTGGCTGGGGGACAGTGCAGGAATAGGGCATAGCCTTCCAGACATTTCTGGACAACGTAGCTTTCATCAGGAGTCAAACATTTTAAAAAATGGGGTCAGACTCTTCAATATATGTAACAGCAACTGCTAGAGAATATCAATTCAAATTTTATCTCTTAATTTATAACCTATGAATTCTTTCTCCTATGAATATATGGAGAAATAGCACCATATGTTGGCTGGTAGTTAGGTGTATTTACCACACCTTGAAGAATAATATCCTAACCCTGCCAAATTGCCATCTCTAACTTGACATCCTGACTGAGCCTTAATAGATCACTGCATAGTATCATTAGTCCATGGATTCTTGAATATGGGGTGTATAATAAGACACTTGTGCCAATTGAAATTGTTGTAGCCGCCAGCCCCCGAAAGACACACGGACCACCAGAAATCAGTGAGTTATAGGAAACATGCACTTTATTCAGCCAGCTGGATCTGCCAGGGGTACGCAGACCCCAAATTAAGCAGCCCCGAAATGTAGAGGTACAGGGTTTTTAAGCCCTAAATCCCATTCCTCATTCTTTCTTAAACACAAAGGTCTATTTTTCTCCTATTCACTACCTGTCAACCCACAGGTCAGGTGTGCAAGCGGGGGTACAGAAGCAGAAAGCTTATTGTTAGAATGTTATGTTCCCATGGGCGATAGCCTATGTTCCCATGGGCGATAGCCAAGCAGTAATTTTCCAGCCAGCACATTCCCCACTGGCATTAGCAGAAAATCTAATCCTTGATTCTTTATGTGGAATTTGCTCATAGCCTCTATTTTGTAATACTAAAAGTTTAATAGAATTAATTCTCTTCCTTATATATACAAACAAGAAATCGAGGAAACATGGGCCAAAAGTTAACAAGAAGAGGAGGAGGATTAAAGGTCCAGCTATAGCAGGTAGAAGGGTTGTTAGCCATGGGGACCAATTGAACATCCTATGAAACCAGTTATCTGATTCTAGTCTTTGTTTTTCCCTGGCATCTAAATTTCTCTCTACTAGTCGTAAGCTCTCTCTAATTACTCCAGAATTATTAGCATAGAAGCAACAGGTTTCACCTAGAGCCATACGTAACCCATCTTGTTCTAAGAATAATAAATCTAAACCTCTTCTATTTTGGAGGACTACTGCTAGTGAATCGACTTGAAGTTCTAGCCTGCTGAGCTCAGTTAAGTTTAAGGGAGTTCCTACCCCGACATAGTAAGGGGGTTTTTGGGTTTAGGCACAACCAGCAATCTTGTCCTATGTCTGGAGTGGTCTTATTTAAGACCTTGTGTATTGTCGTTAGCAAAGTTATTAATGCTTCTTCTGATTTTGATTGTGGCTGGTCGAATGTCTGGGTTAAAGAGATAAAAAGGAAGAAACAAAGGTTTATACTTATGTGTGCTTGAGTCTTAGTCTTAAGAGTCTGTCTTCCTGAGCTGTCCACTCTTATGCTGCCTTCTCGTGGGAGTGCTAAATCCGTGATGAGATGCCATCTACTTTAACTGCAGTGGGCTTCGTCAGGTAGACAGTGAAGGGTCCTTTCCATTTGGGTTCTAGTCCCTTGGAAATGAACTTCCAGATCCACACAGAGTCCCCAGGCTGAAACTGATGGGGAAGTCTGTCCCCTGGGGCTGAGTGGGCAGCACAAACTCCAGACCAAATCTCCTTCTGTACACTTTGAAGGGCCTGTAAAGACTTAAGTAAGAAAAGGTTATATAGTTCTGCCTTTTTCTCATCTTCTATTCTAGGTACTAAAGGTGGGGGTTTTCCAAAGAAAATTTCAAATGGGGTGACTCCATTAATATACGGAGTACACCTAGCTTGGAGAAGAGCAAAGGGGAGAAGTTTTACCCAGGTCCCACCAGTTTCTAATCTTAACTTGACTAATGTCTTTTTTTAGGGTCTGATTCATTCTCTCTACTTGGCCCGAACTTTTGGGGCCGGTAGGTGCAGTGGAGTTTACATTACAAATTTGGGTAGCTAGCCAATTGTTATAATACCTTTGCTACGAAGGCTGGCCCATCATCGGACCCTAAAGTTCCAGGGATACCAAATTGAGGGAGAATTTCTTGTAGTAGTTTCTTAGTAACTACCAAGGCGGTCTCTTTCCTGGTAGAGAAGGCTTCTACCCATCCTGTGGGTCTATAAAAACAAGTAAGTATTTGTAGCCTCCCACAGTCGGGATTATCTCAGTGAAGTCTACTTCCCAGTGATCCCCTAGATAAGTTTCTCTTTCCCTATGCCTAGGCTCTTCTATCTTCCCCTTCTTTGGATTAATTTGGGCACAAGCTCGGCATCGTGAGGCAATCTCCTCTGCAGTTCTTCTCCCTTTTAACAAGTGAAAGTAGGGGTCTAAAGCTTGGAGTATCTTAGTTCACCCTAGGTGTGTGGTCTGGTGTAGTTAGTGGAGGAGAGTCCTTCCAAGGGCTATGAGAGCCCGATTTTTCCATCTGGGGTTGTCCACCACCCCTGTTGGTTCCTAGTGGCTCCCTTATCTTGAAAATATATGTTCTCTTCCGCCATATAGGTCAGAGATGGAGGCAGTTCTGGGTAAGGGACAACAGTCAGTAGATGTGGTGGGGGCCCCACTGGCCTTGTGGCCACTGTTCTTGTCTCTGTAGTGGCTCGTCGGTTTCCCTCAGCTTCAGGACTACTCCCTTTTTGATGCCCTTTACAAAGAAAAATAGCAAGAGTCTTAGGCATCTATATGGCTTCAAGTAAGGCTAAGATCTCTCCCTTGTTCTTGATGTCCTTCCCAGCTGAAGTCAGAAGCCCTCTTTCCTTGTAGATGGCTCCGTGTACATGTGTAACGGCAAAGGCGCATCGGCTGTCAGTGTATATTGTGACTGCCTTATCTTTTCCCCATCTTAGTGCCTCGGTGAAGGCAATGAGTTCTGCCTTTTGAGCAGAAGTCCTATGGAGAAGAGCCTGTGACCAGATGGTGCCAGTTAGAGTTACAACCACTGCCCCAGCATACCTCCTTCCTTCCTGCATGAAGCTGCTCCCATCCATGAACAGAACTTCATCAGCCTCAGGCAGAGGGGAGTCTTTGAGTTCTGGCTGCGAGGAACACACAGCATCAGTGAAATCTATGCAGTCATGAATGGGGATCTCGGGGTCTGGGTCTGGCAACAGATTGGCTGGGTTGATGATAGTAGCTTTGGATTTTAGCCATACGTTTGGGGTCATCCGGTGCCTCTCTGTTGTTGAATACCTTCTGGGCTATCTCAACAAGTTGGGACAGGTTCATCCCTGCAAAATCTTATAATTTTTTGCAATTTACACCAGATATCGGGCTGTCTGAGTAGCAAAGGCTATATTAATTGCCTGCTGGGCCTCAGAATCAATGGGGGTGTATACCCGATATGCCTCATTCAAGAAATGCTCCAGGGGATTCCTGAGGTCCCTGTATAACTTCAGTTACCTTAGAAAGGTTAGTTGGCTGATGAGCGGCCATCTTAATTCCCCCAATTAGAATCTGGTGGTACCGATCTAATGCCATTCTCCCTGCCTGAGAATTGTGTCCCCAGTCTGGGCAGGTGGAGGGAAATCCCTCCTCAATCTGTTCCCCTGCTTCCTCAACTCTGCTCCCTCCTGCAGCTATCTTTTGTGTTTCAGTCCGAATGCCTCCGTGTTTTTCCTCCGTGAAGGGGGTAATTAAAAGCTGTTGGCAATTGTCCCAGGTGAGGCAGTGAGTCCGAGACACTTTCTAAGAGTCCCATTAACGCCTGGGGTTTCTCAGAGAAAGGCAGATTCTGTGCCTTCCAGTTGTACAGGTCGCTAGTCGAGAAAGGCATGTAAACCATAAAGGGCCTGTCTGTGTGATACCCCTGGGGTGGTGCTTCTCGCAAGGGGAGGAAGGCTGGGGTGGCGGTATTGGCTGGTGCCCCGCCCGGAGCAGGAGCAGAAGGCCCATAGGGGTTACCTGCCCGTGTCTGAGGAGGTGAGGCGGTGCTGTTTGGCCTCTGTTGTCCTGGATTATAGCACGGGGGAAGGTCACTGTCCTCCAGTGGAGATTGGAGGACTGAGGGACTGGGCCGTCTTAGAGATTCAGTTGCTGCATGTTTTGGGGGGCCCACAACTAAGACTTGTGCCCCAGAGAAAGGGCACACCGGCGGAGCCAAGGAGGGGGTGTCTGAACAAGGTTTAACCATTAATTGATGTAGGGAAACTGATAGGGATATCCTGGGTCTCCCGTGACAATATTCCAAACATTCCTCACTAAACCCCTGTCAAAAGAACCCTCTGGAGACTAGTTTGCATCCAAAGACAGCCACTCAACTTTACATAATGTTTTTAGTCTGCCTGGAGAAAACTTTATGCCATAGTCAGCTCCTTCTACAAACCCTTCTTTGAAATGTTGCAGGAGACAACCCAAGGGTGTCTTCTGTGAACTCAGGCTTCCCCCTATCGCTTGCGCAGAAAACACAAAACACTCAGACAAGCACAATCAGACACTCAGACAAGAACAATTACAGGGGTGTAGGTGGACCCAGAGAAGTCTGCCACCTACAACCTAGACAAGACCAGAGACAATAAACAGAACCCAACAACAGGGCACAGGAGGTGGCATCCTGTGGCCTGGCCATGGTCCAGGAGATATGGTCCAGTCTCTCCATGGACCTCCACTGACCGGTCAACAGAAACAGGAAGGTACCTTTTATCCAGATACCGAGGCTTCGGAGATTCCAGATTCCCGTCGGGACCAGGAACAAAGAACGTGTCCTGAAAGTTTGCATCCTTGACGATTGTACTGACCCGTCACAACATTCAAGGCCCCTGGAACGTTTCAGGTTGCCACCCCTTTGAATCCGTAACAGGGACAGCAGCCATTTTGGAGGCCGGTCCGGTCTTAGATCCCAGGGCCACTCCCTGAGATCTCGCTGGGGCCTCCAAATGTTGTAGCTGCCAGCCCCCGAAAGATACACAGACCACCAGAAATCAGTGAGTTATAGGAAACATGCTCTTTATTCAGCCAGCTGGATCTGCCAGGGGTACGCAGACCCCAAATTAAACAGCCCCGAAATGTAGAGGTACAGGGTTTTTAAGCCCTAAATCCCATTCCTCATTCTGTCTTAAACACAAAGGTCTATTTTTCTCCTATTCACTACCTGTCAACCCACAGGTCAGGTGTGCAAGCAGGAGTACAGAAGCAGAAAGCTTATTGTTAGAATGTTATGTTCCCATGGGCGATAGCCTATGTTCCTATGGGCAATAGCCAAGCAGTAATTTTCCAGCCAGCACAAAATAATCTTCTTTTGTCATAAAATGGACCTTTGAGTTGAGGCAATATTGCATAGAATATCAATACATGAATTATTATATAAGTTATATATTAGTACTATTGGTGGAAGGCAACAGTATTAATAGTAGGCATCACTTCTGAGTTAGGGTGGGTTGCTACATCCTCCAGGTTGGAAGAGATCTGATTAATCATGTCTTCAAGTAGATAACAGGTCTTCTTAAGGAATTATGTCATATCTAGGGCTTTTTATTTGTCTCTGCTGATAGCAGTGGCAGTAGCTACATCAGCCTTGATGAGATGGAACCTATGCTGTTGAACTAATGTATAGTCTCCATCTCAGCTACAGTGGCAACTATGTTCATTGGCCCATTCATTGGCCAGCATTGATGTGGCCAAGAAGAGAGTCTGACATTCGCAGAACCAGAGATCCTACCAATCTGGTTTTAGAGAATTACCTCTGAGGCAGATGCTTTCTGAGGACATTAATGCTAGACAAAACTATTTGTATGCTTTCTGTCCAATTTCATTAGTCTATTCTTGTACTTATTTATTTTTTCAATTGAAATACATTTGACATGACATTGAATAAATTTAAGTTATACATCATGTTAATTTAATACATTTAGATATTATAATATGATTGTCATTGTAGCTATAATTAGCACCTTTATCGCATTACATAATTATCCTTTTGTAGTAGCTGGGATAGTTAAATTCTAGTCTCTTAGCAAGTTTGTTTATATATTATAATATCATTGTCTATATTTGCTATACTGTTCATTAAATCACTAACTTATTTACTATCCCTTGTAAGTTTGCACATTTAAAATACATCTGTACTATCCCTCTACTCCCATCCTCTGGTAATCATCATTTTTACCCTTTTTTTTTTTTTTCATGTTTAGCTTTTTTAGATTTCATATATACATGGTTTCGTATAGTACTTTTCTTTCTCTGTTTGAATATCTTAGCATAATGTGCTCAATGTCCATCCATGTTGTCACAGATTTCCTCCATTTTCATAGCTACATTATATATATACATAATCTCACATCTTTATTCATTCAACTATTGGTGGACACTTGTTTCTATATCTTGGCTATTGTAAATAATGTACAATGAACTTGGTGCATTTATCTTTTCAAATTAGTGTTTTCGTTTTCTTCAAGTAAATACTCAGAAGTGTAATTGCTGATATGGTAGTTTTATTTTTAATTTTCTGAGGAATTTAAAAGTTATTTAATGTTAAGTAATTATTTTGCAAGATGAGAAACATCTTAGTTGTTTGTCCACTTACCTCAATCTAGAAACATTAACTGTTCTAACAGATGCCTGTGAGTCAAGGCATCTTTACTGTCACTGCAGACTTATTACTTTTTATCTTAATCACATCTACCTTGCCTATACAGATTGTGATGTCACCTAGTTTCTGACATTGTGAGATCCCATGATGCCCAATGAAATTAAGGAGTCTGGTTCCATAGGAGCATTTTCTACTGTCAATTTTGTCCTGCAGAGGATAGCTACCAGTAACTTCTCAAAGATTTCATTGTCTTCTTCATCAGTTTATTCTTTATTGGCCTTGTAAAGTATCCCACTAAAAACACGTTCAGGTCGTACATTCTCAGAGCTTACATGGTATATCCATTTTAATATTCCCAGTTTTCTGAGTTTTCTAATTCTTTTGCAGTACTATATTATAAAAGTTTTCCTTTCGTGTGTGTGATCATGTTTTTAGTAGTCACCCTAGATGACCCTTAGGACTGGATAAGGTGTCATTGTAAGTACACCGAATCCACAAGGAACAGAGAAGTACTCTATATCATTAAAGTTTTCTTCTCCAGTCCTATATTCTGCAACCACCCCCTCAGCCTAGTCTAACACATCAAGATTCACTTTGGCATATTCTTCCTCAATTCCTGCCAATACATATTAATCAGGTTCTACATTTAGGGGCTGTGTATATTATTTCCTCCCAGAGAAAGCCTGTACTTCTTCACTAGGGATGTTCTGGGCTTTGAAGCTCGAATTGTCCTGAACAATGATTGGTGGCAGATGCAGGCTTTAAACATAACAAGCATTATCAATCTGAGACACTTGTGTCAGTATCTATTCTAGTCTCTAGCAGGAATTGTCAGGGGCTGCTTCTGTAAGTTCACAGTGTTTAGAAATATTTACAGTTTTAAGATTGCCATGCTTATTCATCAAAATATCTATATTCCAGACTTCATTACCTCACTTTTGCCCATCAGGACCTGGATTTTGACATCAGAGACCTATTGAGTATAAATATTACATCTCATTTCAGCTCTGTCAGATACTTGGTCTGATTTTCTGTATAGTCTACAGAAAATGAGAGTTTTCTTAAAAGCTTCCCAAGGAATCCTCTAGCATTCTTAGCATGTCTTAAATTGGCAGCTGGCTAGGCTGTTTCATTTTCTGTTTTTTTTTTTTTAAGAATTTCAAGACCAATAGCAGTTGGAAATCCATGATCCTTATAAAAATATAATTTGTATTATCTTCATAGCATCAAAATGTCACAATCGCTGCTTTGCCTCTACCTTGCCAACCAACATCATGTTATATAGTTAAGATGTAATTCTCAAACTAATAGATTCTGTTCTCCTCTATAGATTCAGTGTCTGTGGGTATTTCCTTTTTTTTTTTTTTTAGAAAACAAACATTTAAAAATTCATATGAAAATGCAAATGGTCTTGAATATTCAAAATAATTTTTAAAGAAAAGAAAGTATTTATGATATCAGTGCTCTTTATAAAACTAAAGTAATCAAAACAGTGTGGTATTGACATAAGAATAGACATGAATCAATGCAACACAATAGAGAGCTCAGAAATGGACTCATACATGTGCATTCAATTAATTTTAACAAAGGTGCTGAGATAATTCAATAAGGAAATAAAATTTTCAAAAGAATTAGAAAAATCAAATATCCAAATGTGGAAAAATAAAAGCTATCAGTCCTAACCTTGTACTGTACACAAAAATTAACCTAAAAGAGTATTGTTTTAGTAAAATACTGGAACATTATTAAAGCCCTAAACATAAAAGTTAAAACTGTACAAATTCTAGGGATTAAATACCTAAAACTTGTTAGGTACTTGTGTATGCAATAATTTCTTAGGACATAAAACACACGAACCTTAAAAGGAAATATTGCTAAATTGGACCTTCTCAAAGTAAAATTTAAAAAAAGTTTTCCTTAAAAGATAATGTAAAAAAAGGAAAAGGTAAGCAGAGGAAATACTTGTAATATATCCAACAAAAGAGTTGTATCCTGATCATCTAAATAACTCTCAAAACTCAATAGTAAGAAAAATAACCTATTAAAAGTTGGGGAAAATATTTGAACAGACATTTTACAGAAGAGGATGTACAAATGTCCAATAAAAACATGAAAAGATGTTTAATATAGTTAGCCATTAGAGTAATGCAAATTTTAATAACCCAATAAGATGAAATAACAATGAAATACCACTACACACCTATTAAAATGGCCAAAATACAGAACACTGATAGCACCAAATGCTGGAGAGGATGTGGAACAACAGAACTCTCATTTACTGCTGGTGGGAATGTAAAATGATGCAACCACTTTGGATGACAGTTGGCAGTTTCTTACAAAACTGAGTATACTCTTACTATGCAATCCAGCAATTGCACTCCTTGATATCAACCCAAATGCGCTAATTTATATCCACACAAAAATCTTTATAGCAGCTTTATTTATAATTGTTAAAACTTGGAAGCAACCAAAATGTTGTTCAGTAGGTGAATGGATAAACTCTTAACATCTAGACAAGGGAATATTCAGTGCTAAGAAAGAAAGAAAAAAAATACTATCAAACCTATAAAAGACATGAGGAAAAAAACTTAAATGCAGATTACTAAGTGAAAAAAGCCAATCTGAAAAGTCTTCATATTGTATGATTATATGATTGCAACTGTATGACATTCTGGAAAAGGCAAAACTATGAAGAAAGCAAAAAGATCAGTGGTAGCCAGGCACTGAAGTTGGGAGGAATGAATAGATAGAACACAGAGGAATTTTAGCACAGTAGGGATACTCAGTATAATACTATAATGATAGATACATGTCATTATACATTTATCTAAAGCTATGGAATATATAACACCAAGAGTGAACTTCAGTATAAATTATGGACTCTGGGTGATTATGATGTGTCAATGTGTGTTCATCAATTGTAACAAATGTGCCACTCTAGTGGGGGATGTTGTTAATGAAGAAGGCTATGCATGGTTAGGGGCAGGGATATATGGGATGTCTGTTCACCTTCCTAATTTTGCTGTGAATCTAATGCTGCACTAAAAAACGAAGTCTTTAAAAAAAAACACACGAGATACAACTATAGACCCGTGAGGATGCCCAGAATTACGTAGACTGTCAATACCAAATGTTGCAACTGCATTTCTCATATACTGCTGATAGGAAGGTAAAATTGTACAACCACTTTCAAAACAGTTTGGACCTTTCCTATAAATTTAAATAGACACATCGTATAGGCCTTTTATCAATTCATTATCTCTCAACTCTGAATGAAACTTTCAATTTATGCTCTGTACTAAATAATGAGATACTGTTAAATATTTTACTTTTAAAGTGGGCACAATACTAAACTTTCAGTAGAACATGCTGGACATTTCAGGAGCCTATGCTTCCTGAAACTTTCCATTTGGTGCTGGGTTGGATGTGAGGGCCACAGATCACTGGTTGCCTGCTGCCAAGAATGGGGTAGGACTGACTAAAAAATGGCAGGAGGCAAAGATGAGTTGACAAAATGTTCTATATCTTCATTATGAGATGGATGACATGGGTGTATAAAGTTGTTAGAACTTATCAAACTGTTCACTTAAGTCATATGCATTTTATTTTGTGTAAATATTGTAATAAAAGTTACTTAGATATATTTAATGTATCAACATATGAATGAAACTTTCATGTGTGTTTCAGAAAACCTGTATTTGATTCACAGCTCACTGTGTAAATCTGACAAAGTCCTTTGATTTTATACATATGTAAATATATTACACATATATATATGCCTTCTGCTCTCTCTCGATACCATCAAAATACACTAGCTTAAATCTAGTACAGTTGCATAAGCTCTCTGTGAACTGGATAAAGTAAAGTTGGGCTGGGAAAGAAAAGCTTAAATCAAAACAACGCAAAGAACAATAAAGAAGAATGGATGCAAGAGTTAAAGCAAGAATCTAGAAGGAGGTAATTATTTATGCATGCATTCATCAGGTATCTACTGAGCAGATAGTTTGTACCAAGTCTTACACTAGAATTGGAAAATATAAAAGTCTGCAGTTTAAGAAATGTCCAATAGATAGGCAAGTAAAGCCTGCATGTGGAATCGGGTGACATATTTTACGAATGAAAGCAATCCCAGAGTGCTTGCCAGCATGTTCCACAGCGGGAGTAAAACTTCAACATGGTGGATAAGAGATTGATTGGGAATAAGAGGTGAGGAAGGAAGAGTGATCAAAAAAAGACTCCATGACATGATTTGGGTCTAAAGAAGCAAAAGGAATTGTAAGGTTTGGGGGAAATAATGAATTCAGCTTTGCACAAGTTAAACATTGGTAAACAGAATGTAGCCCTGTGACAATTACCTAGTCAGCCCTCGAGAGTTGAAATCACCAAGAGGATTAGAGAAAGAATAACAAAAATTCAAGTATTAAAAGTAAAAGTGGCATTCTTAATAATGGGTTGATGAGAAAGAAGTAACTATGGTAACTATTAGGCTATAAGAGCTTGATATATTGACAGTGCTCAGATATGATCCTGAATTGAGTTACTTTCTAAGTTGGTTTTGGCAGCATGGTTTAAATTACATTGTGTTAATCTGAAAACTAATGGTAATTGATAATGAAGCTTGGAATAATGTAATAAAAAGTACTCTATGTCTCCATAGTTTTGTGGTTGTAGAACAAGCATTTCAAATATACTATTTCATCAGAATTTTATAATCTTTTAAGGTAAATAGGGCAGATATATTTAGTCCCATTTTCCAGTTAAGGAAATAAAATTTCTCTCAAACTGAATGATTTTCCTGAGATCATACAGCTAGTAAATGACAGAAATGAAACATACCTGAGTCCAAGTCCTAACTCAATGCAGTTTCTACTATATAGCCTAATACAAGATATTTTTTCCTACTTTGTGTGCTTATCTAATAGTGAGAAATATGACAAGAGTGGACTAAGGGAATAGAGGTGAAAATAGGGAATACCATGAGTTTGAGCCTGTGCAGAGTTTGTTGTGCTTGTTCTTGTTTTTTAATATTAAAACATGCCTCTCTCCTGATGATGGATTTCAGATAATAATGATTATCACTGTTGGAATTAATTTTCTATGTGACTATAATGTAACCATTTCATCTAACTGATTTACTTCTAGTGGCAATTATAGACTCTCACTATTAACTTAATGAATGTATGCTTTTCTATTTATATACTTCAGGTGATGTTTACAAGTTTGGAGCATAAAAACTATAAAAAAATGTACATAAACCACATTAAATTGTGTTCTCAATAATACTGAGAGTTTCAATAATACTAATACCAACCTCCACATCTAAATAAATTGCTTCTACTTGCAGTCCACAGGATATATGCTCCTTTGAATAAAAGTGATAGATTGGTTCTAGTCCATCTACTCTCTTTTTCTCCATCTAACTTGTGGCATGGTGATGAATATTTACAAGAGGGATGGCTTAAGTTAGCAGTATTATTTTTTGGCCCTGGCAAGTATAAGAAAAGATAAATCTATGATGCTATCAGCCTATGTACATCTCAGAAAAACATCAGAAAATATTGTGTGAAAGTAATTTAATCCATTTGGAGAAAAAAGTGCTCTTAGACCTACATAGCAATATAATTTTGTTGTATAGTGCTTGACATACCCTGCCTTTCTATAGGAAATAAGATTGACATGTATCATGGTTAAATTTTTTAAACTTTTTATTATTTTATTTTATCTTTTAATTTAAATTTAAACTTTTATTATTTTTTTATTTTTTTATGGTGACATTGGTTAAGAAAATCCAGTAAGTTTCAGCTGTACACTTTAACAGTAAGGCATATATATATTTACACTGTGTATTCACCTCCTATAGTTAGATTTCTTTCTGTCACCATGTATTTGACCCCCTTTACCCTGTCTACCTTCCCCCACCCTCTGGTAACCACTAGTCTATTGTCCATGAGTTTCTATTTATTCGTCTTGTTCATTTGTTGCTTTTAGGTTTATATCCCACATATAAGTGATATCATGTGATTTTCAGCTTTTTCTGTCTGGCTTATTTTGCTTAGCATGATTATCTCGAGGTCCATCCATGTTGTCACAAATGACAGTATTTCATCTCTTCTTATGGCTGAATAATATTTCATTATATATGTACCACAGCTTCTTTATCCAATCATCTACCCTAGGACATTGAATGAATTGGCATGCCTCGTATATGTTAAGTTCAGGAGCAACTTAATTTTTCTGGAGCTAATAGCAGTTAATATATTTTCCAAGAGACTATCCTTGGGAGGAAATAGAGAGTAAATATAACCTCAGAATTAGTGATTTATTGAACAGAGTCTTAGAAATATCCAATGTTACTTTTTCAATAATTGTCATGATTAAGATATTTTATGAATAAATTGTTCTCTACATATAAAGCTTCCTCACCTTTGTTTTTGTCACGATTCTTACCAACTCTGCCCTGTATTATCTTTATTTTGTGATTTTAAAAAAATTACCTGAGAGGTGTTATTCAAAATACAAACTGTCTTATTCTTTGCCGTATCTTTCATGATGCCTATCAAAATATATTATTTTGCTGCCTATAAGTTTACTTAATAAAAAATTAATGAGTAAATATATTAATTACTGAAAGATATGAAATTGACCTATAAAGGGACTTAATCCATGATCCTATTTTATCTATTTTCTGAGGGCTATATGGAGAAAGTATATTTATTTAAATATGAGTAATATTTATCAAGCCCTTACTATGTTCTGGTCATTGTTTCTGACACTGAGGATATAGCAGTCAATTAAACAAATCTCTAGTCTAATGGAGCTTACATCCTAGTTAATAGACAAGAAACAAATGTACAAATAAACTGTAGGATGTGAGATGGTGATAAGAGCTATTGGGGAAAATAATGTAGGAAAGGTAGATAAGGAGTGACAAGTTGGGAACATTATGACTGAAAACAGGGTGGTAAGGAAAGACCTAAGAAAATAGGTATTTAAATCAAGACCTAATGGAGATAAGAGAGTGAGTCATATAGATATTTGACAAAAGAGGAATCTAGGCAGAATTCTTATGCAGCACCAGTCCTCCAGTAAACATGGAACAGCAAGAGTGCCGATTTTTCAGTAATTATTAAAAGCAAATGGATGAGTAGAAGAAGATGACATCTGAGAAGCAATTGGGAGATCAGATACATAGATATGTACATCAGTGTGAGAACACCAAATGAACAAGAGACAGCCAGTAGAAGATGGTTTCATAAGATCACTCTGGCTACCATGTTGAATTTAGACTATAGATAAGGAAGAGCATTAATAGGAAGATCAATGTAAAAGACTTTTGCAAAATTCCAGGTGAGAGTTGTTGGTAAATTAGATGAAGAGAGTAGCAGTGTAGGTAGTGAAAAATAGTGTGATTTTAGATATATTTAAATGTAGAGCAAACAGAAGTTCCTAATAAGTTAGACATAGGGTTTGAGAAAAAAAAAAAAAAAAAGATACAGGAGTGACCGTAAAGTGCTTAGATCGAGAAACTGAAAAAATGGAATTGTCATTAATAGACACAGGAAAGACATCTGTGTGTATTGGGGCGGGTGAGTTTTCTTTTTTTTTTTTTGTCATTTTCAAGATGTTCATCAGCCCTAAGTGGAGATGTTAATTAGTGAAGTCTGGAGAACAGGAGAGACACTATGCCTGGAAATAAAAATTTAGGAATTATTAACATTTAGATATTTTTTTAATCCATGAGCTTGAGATTAATCACCAACAGAGTGAAGATAAGAGAGAAAGGGCAAGGGGACGGGGGAGAAAAAAGGGAAGAGATGAAAAAGGAAAGGGAGCAGAGAGGAGAGGAAAAAAAATGAGAAGGAAAGAAAAATTAAGAACTAATTCCTGGAATGTTCCAATATTTAGAAAGAGCCAAAAAATAGAATATGCTTGTATTAGTTTTCTTTTGCCGCTATAACAAGATATGAATTTAGTAGTTAAAAATAACAAATTTTCTTTGAGTTATGGAAGTCAGAAGCCAAAAAATAGGCTTCACTGGGCTAAAATTAACGTGTGATCAGAATTGCATTCCTTCTGGAGCATCTAGAAAAGAAATGTAATTCCTTGCCTTTTCCACTGTCTAGAGGTCACTTACAGTCCTTGGCTCATGGCTCTTTCCTCCATTTTTGAAAGCCAGCAATCCCATCATTATGACCTGTGTTTCTGCCATTTTATCTTCTCTAATCTGACCCTTGAGTCTTCTTAAAAGATCCTTGTAATTACATTGGGCCCATCTAGATAATCCAGGTTAATAAACCCACCCCAAGGCTTTTTTTTTAACTTAATCATATCTATAAAGTTCCTTTTTCCATTCAAACATATTCATGGGTTCTGAGAATTAAGACATGGACATCTTTGATAGGGTCATTATTTGCCTATCACAATGGTGAATTAACCAGAGGTAGAATTAACACAAGGCAGTGTGTTTTCTTTAAGATCAAGTGAAGTACATGCTTAAAGCAAGAGAGATGCATAACTATGCCAAATATCTATTGATAGGCCAAGTAAGATGAGAGCTAAAAAATAACCATTAGACTTAATAAAGGAATTTGGGTAAAAATTTAGAACAAAAGTCTTTTGGTATGGATTCAAGAGAATGTATAGGTAGAGAATTTTAGGCAACTAGTATAAACAACTTTATTAAAGAATTTTGCTCCAAAGGAGAAAATAAAAATGTGTGACAGATAAAGGGGAAAATAGCAGTCATCAGGAAGTTAAATTTTTAATGGGACAAATAACATGTACAAATTATATGCATATGCATCATACATGCATCAGCATAACAATATTTGCCGATGGTAATGATTTAAATAAGCTTGGATGAATCAGGAGAGGGAGAGTTAAACTGCTTCAGTCAAAGTTCTTGAGTAGGTAAATGGCATTGAGATCTCTTACGAGATGGAAGGGCCGACATTCATATGCATATAGCATGCCCATAATAATGGGAAGAAAAAAAGGTAGGTAGATAAATAGGTATGGAGTCAACATTTTTAATGTTTGCTTTAGTCACAATGAGATGGAAAGGAATGAAAATGATACAGAAGTCATTAGGATTTATAAGTGAAATGAGAAAGCTTGACATGGTCATCCAGGATAATGAGTAGTTGGCCTAAGGAAAGATTATATGATTTCTGGGCAGCACAAAAAGAATATGTGAAATGTGATGTCATAAATTTATCATATACAAGTCATGATCTATGTTTGAGTGTGTTTCCAGTATCTTTTAGTTATACAGATATAGAATCAGAATAGGCAAAATGTTAAATTTAAAAGGTTAAAGAGATTAAGTGAAAGTGGGGAAGGAAAGTTTTAATTGGATGATGAGACCTATCTAGAGTAAGGGATAAAAAGGAGACATGGGATTAAGAGTAAATAAAAATTGATAAATTTATGGATTGTTGGTGCTACTAGTGTTCTAGACTATATGAGCTGGATATATGAAGCATTAGAGTAGGGTTAGAGCAATTGGTTATGACTAGATCTAAGATATGCCTAGGAAGTGAACGGCTGAAGTAATTAAAGTTAACATAAGTGGAGGTGAAGATGTCAAGGACTTGAGAAGTCAATTGTAGGACTAAAATAATATGCATGGATAATGAAATCACCCCAAAATATGACAGAAATAGAGGTAGTGACAAATATTCAGGAACTAAATGTTTCAAAGACAAAACGGTTGATCAAAGTTTTTTAGATGATTTCAGTAAGTAAGGGTTATAGAAGGTAATCTGTTAGTTAATAAGTGATTTATGGTAGAGATTTTCAGGAAAAGGAGAAATAAAGTGATTGAAAATGTCAACCAGAATAATCACTATTTTCTAGAGGTATTTTAGAGAAAGAGTCACTCTTTGAGGAGGCTGCAGAAGCAGTATATCCAGGGGGAAATCAAGTTTCTGTTAGAGCAAAGAGAAAGGAACATTTTGAGGTGTTAAGATTATGGGGGATTATGCCTATGAGCTCCAGTAGTACAGTGGAAAGTTTTCAGAAGTTGAGGAGGACTTAGGAGATGGGTAAAGATTGAAAATGTACAGACCTGCATATGGATTATATTGGAAAAATGAGGGATGGCTGATATAGCAAATGTTGACTGGTGTGGTATTAAATGAAAATAAGCATTATGAGTATAAATGAAGCTGTATAGAGAGGGAAGAAGGCTAGATTTTTTTGCCAAGAGAATGTAGAATTCTCAGACTTCTTCACAACTGCCAAAGTGTAAGTTGGGGAAAGAGTGGTCATGTCCTTAGCTACCAGTTCTCTGCTCCTCCCTTATCCTCCTTTTCCTTTTGTGGCTCTTGAGTTCTGTTTTAAGTTTTGCCAGTCATTGTGAAGCTGGAAAAGGAGCAATTTTTGTTAGAGATGGATTAGCTTATGGCTCCTCCTTGACTCCTTTTTCGATGGCTTGTTCTTTTCTGCTTTAGTTCATTAAGAACTTTTAAACTAGATATAATTCTCTTGTTATGGTTACTGTTAGAGAGGATACTAATATTCTCTATTTCCCACTTTGTTTAAGTTGTTTACTTAGCTAAGATCAAGCTGCAATAGTGAAGAAGCAGTTGATATTAAGAAAGGTTCAAGGGTCTTAAATGGCACACAATTATTAATTGTACTTGAGCAGTTTAAGAGCCCTTTACTTCTTTCTATTTACTTAAACTCAGCTTCTTTATTTAAAAATGGAGATAATGGTATTAATAAGACTATAGTGAGAACTAAATGAAATATTCTTAGTACAGGATTCTGGTCAGATTAAGCACTTGGATGCATTCATAATACCTATTAGTATATGCACATTACATAGCACCTTGGTGAAAATATAATTGTTTGATCTCAACTAACCAGTCATAGATCATAAACTCTAAAAAGAGTATCTTGAGATCACATCTTGGCTATAAAATGTTCTTGTCATTAAGAATTATATTTATCACTCTCAATGTAATATTTCTAAGCCTCCTATAGGAAAACAATCTAAAGATGGGTTTCATAATTAGCCATGTATATTTTTAAGTAATTCAGGAAATCAACTTATATTTTAATTCACAGCAAATGTTAGTAATTAATTTTATAAGAGAATTTTAAGGGTGTAACTTAGATCAGGCTTTCTATTACCTCTGCAAAAACTCCCTTTCTGAAGATTCTATTAACCCTATGGGATAGCAGACGATGGCCATGTATATTCCATTCAGACTAACTTAATTTCAGATTGTTGTGGCGCGATCAAGTCTAAGACCCATGGAGCCAATTGAGATGAATTATGAGCCTTAATTAGCCAGCTGGCAACTGACTCTCTACCACGCAGGGTTAGAGGAGATCAGCCCTGAGCGCCCAAAAGAGGCAGCTCATAAAGCCTAGAACCACACCCTGTTTTAACATCAAACATGCAAGCAGATTAACCACACCCTAGTTAACATCAAACAAGCAAGCAGATTACAGAAGCAGAAGTTGGCCGTTAGCATATCTTTGCCCAGAACCACAAGATCTCTGTTAAGGTCATAGTGACATAAAGAAAAAAACTGAAATTCTAAACACCGTAGTAGACATATGTTGAATATATACATGGCATCCATTCTCCCTCTTCCTTCTTTCTAAAAACACACTTTCTCTTCAGGGAGCCATTACTTCTTGGAAAAGTTGCAGCTAAATGCTTTAGATGATAATATATACACTATGTCCAATTCTAGGGCTGGCAATGATGGATGTAGGCAAATACTTATCATCAGAGAAACTGGGGCTGATGATACAAAACTAAGCCAATCAGACCATGGCATTTCACTAAGTGTAAATATTTGTTCAGTGTTAGTACAAACAGAGCAAACCTAAAGACTTCTGAACAGCTAGGTGTGGTGAATGAAATGTTTAAGGAACATAGACATTTAGACTTAGCTGTCACTCACTGACCACCAGGAGGCAATTATAACCAAAGCCAGACTTCATATGCGATCGTCAGATGGAGACTTTGTATGAAGGAGGGGCGAGTTGAAACAGGAATGGAACTGTGGCCTTAATATTACTGTGTATGGCACCCCCACTACCCCTATAGTTTCATTTAAAAAAGTGGTTGCACTATATTGTTTAAGTCATTTTGAGTTTCGTTTTCTTTTACAGCTGAAAACATCCTGAGTAATACATTATTTTTAGCTTGTCTACCCGTTCTTTGAAATGAAGTTATTATTTGAGCTTTATGAGACATCTTATAAAATTATAGTGGCCTGCAATATGATCTAAGTCAGAGAGGTTTACCCTATATTTCAATTTCACACATATCATTGTTAGCAATTGGAATATAACATTTCAGTATCCAGTCAGAAGAACAAAACCCATACTAGGTAACTAAATAAAAGGAACTTAATGTAGAAAATCAATAATGAAACTATTAAAAGAGCTGTAAGAGCAATCAAGAGATATGGGGTAACTCTGAGATTAGCAAATTCAGGAAGCTGCTTTCAATTCTAGGGTCTGGAGTGACCAAGGAAGGAATCTAGGAGCCAAGACCACACACCAAAAACTATAAATTCTTGGTTAATTCTACTTGTAGGAGCTCAACCATGAAAAGAAATAGCCACTGCTACTTTGTCAAAGTGAGTTGGTGGAGGGAGAAATATTTAGGCTTCTTTCTTCCTTATGCCCTCCAATCTCCTGCTAGTAGCTTCCATTAATCAAAGCAATAGGCAAAATGACCTGAAAACAAATAAAAACAACAAAACAACTTTTTGAGAATTAGTTTCTCTGCCCAAAATAGCAGAATATAAATGTGAGAGAAAATAGGCAAATAACTGACACAGGGGGATATACTTTGTCTTTGAAGACTATACTAATTAGTATAAGTGATATAATTTTCTATAACAGATAAAATCCAAATCTCAGTAGCTTAACAAACATGAAGTTTATCACTCAGTTAAGTTTAACCATGGATTTCATGTCAGTACTCTCCACTTAACTTAACTGTCAGAGTAGAAAAAGAGATGGAGGATCATGCATTGAAATTTTATGTGTCAGGCTTGGGTGTTGTGTTTATTACTTCTGCCAGTGTTCTCCTGGCTAGATCTCAGCACCTGGATGTATATACCTCACAGACCCTAAGAAACATAGTGTAGCTATGTGCCCATCAGGGAAGTAACCAGGTTTGGTAAGCACCTAGGTTGCCTCAGTCAATCTCTAAATTTCTTTCTATTAAGCTGAAACCTACTATGTACTTTTTCTTATCCAATTGTCTTATACTTGACAACTTCAATTTTTCTTCATAATTTACTTTCAAGTCTGATTATCCTTGTCACTATTCTTAGTATGACTTCTATTTTGTCAGTATCTATATGCAAGAAAAGATCTATGGTACAAAGCTACTAGATATACCAGGACGCAGAGCACAGTCTTGACACTTAGTGTATGACCTTGGAAAAGTCATTTAGTTGCTTTTTTCCCCAAATTCGTTGAGAGGTAATTGACATATGACATTGTGTAAGTTTAAAGGTCACAATGCATTGATTAGATACATATATATTGTAAAATGACTGCCACCATAGTGTTAGCTAACACTTCCATCATGTCATATAATTACCTTTTTTGTGATCTATTCTTTAAGATCTATTCTTAGCAACTTTCAAGTATATATACAATATTGTTAATGAACTACCATATTGTATATTAGTTCCCCCAAACGTATTCATCTTAGAACAGGAAGTTTGTTCCCTTTGATCAATACCTTTACATTGCCACCTGCCCTGCTCCCCAGGTCCTGGTAACCACCATTCTATTCTGTTTCTATGTGTTTGGAGTTTTTAGATTACATGTATAAGTGAAATCATACACTATTCGTCTTTCTCTGACATTTCACTTAGCATAATATCTTTAAAGTCCATTCATAGTGGTATTTTATTCTTTGTTATGGCTAATTAATATTTCATTGTGTGTGTATATATATATATGTTTATATATATACACACACATACACACACATATACAAATTTACATATATATATGTAACAAATATTAGTTGATTTTATATGCTGGGGATTATTTCTAGGTTCTTGATTCTGTCTCATTGGTCTATGTCTATTGCTATGCCAGTGCCATACTGTTCGAATTACTACAGATTTGTAACATAGATTGAAATTATGAAGTATGATGCCTCCAACTTTGATTTTCTTTTTCTGGATTGCTTGGGCTATTCAAGGTCTTTTGTGGTTCCATACAAATTTTAGGATTGTTTTTTCTATTTCTGTGAAAAAAAAAAATTTTTATTAAATTTATTGAGATGCCATTGGCTAATAAAATTACATAGATTTCAAGCCTACAATTCAATAATATGTTATATGTATATTGCATTGTGTGTTCACCATTCAAAGTTAAATATCCTACTGTTACCATATATTTGACCCCCTTTATCTACTGCAATTGGAATTTTAATAGAGATTTCATTGAATCTATAGATGGCTTTGGGTAGTATGGACATTTTGCAACATTACTTTTTCTGATACATGATATATTTGTGTCTTTCAATTTCTTTCATCGGTGTCTTCATTTTTCAGTGTACAGAGCTTTGACTTTCTAGTTAAATTTATTCCTAAGTATTTTATTGTTTTTGATATTGTGAATGGAATTGTTTTCTGTATTTCTTTAGAAATTTCATTATTAGTATATAGAATTGCAACTGACTTCTGTATGTTGATTTTGTATCCTGCAACTTAACTGAATTCACTGAGTAGTTCTAACAATGTTTTGGTAGAGCCTTCAGGATTGTTATTATATACTATCTGCATACATAAACAATTATATTTCTTCCTGATTTATATGTCTTTTAATTTCTTACCTTGACTAATTGCTCTGGCTAGGATTCCAGTATTATGTTGAATAAGAGTGATGGGAATGGGACCCCTTGTCTTGTTTCTGATCTTGAAGGAAGTGTTTTTAACCTTGTACCATTGAGTATGATGTTAGTTGTGGGCTCGTCATATGTGGCCTTTATCATGTTGTAGTATGTCCCTTCTATACCAAATTTGTTGAGAGTTTTTATCATAAAAGGATATTTTGTCAAATTTTTTCCTGCAGCTACTGAGATGGTCATATGATTTTTATCATTCATTCTGTTAGGTGGTATATTATATTTCTTGATTTATGTTATCCCATCCTTGCATCCCAGAGATAAATCCTGCTAGGTCATGGTATATGATCCTTGTAATGTGCTGTTGAATTCAATTTGTCATATTTTGAGAATTTTTGTATCGATGTTCATCAGGAATATTTGTCTTTAGTTTTCTTGTGTATGTATCTGGCTTTGGCATCAGGGTAATGCTGGCCTTGTAGAATAAGTTTAGGAGTGTTCCTTCCTCTTCAACTTTTTGGAAGAATTAAGAGAATTGGTGCTAATTCTTTTTTCAAATATTTGGTACAAATATGAAACCATGTGGTCCTGGGCTTTTCTTTGTTGTGAGGTTTTAGATTCATGATTTAATCTCCTTACTAGACCTACTTTTTAAGTTATTTTCTGGCTGTTTTGTAGCTCTGTTGTTCCTTTATACTTTTTGCTGCCTTTGTGAATTATTTTTCATGGTAGTATGCTCTTCCTTTTACCCTTTTTGAATCTACTACAGCTGTTTGCTTTCTGGTTACTATGAGACTTAGATAAATATCTTATAGGTATGACTATATTTTGTGCTGACAATTGACTTCCATTGCATACAAAAACTGTACCCTCTACTCCCTTTTATGTTTTTAATACTGCAATTTACCTCATTTTACATCGTGTATTCATTAACAAATTATAGTAGCTATAAACATTATTCTTGTTCCTTAACCTTACACTGTAGTCAAGTGGTTAGACATTACCATGTTACAGTATTAGAGTACTCTAAATTTGACTATATATTTATTAGTATTATATATTTCCATGTTTTTATGTCATTAATAAATATCCTTTTCTTTGAGCCTGAAGGACTTCTTTCAGCATTCTCTATAAAACGGTTCTAGTTGTCATTAATTTTCCTGAGCTTTTGTTTGTCTGAACTGTCTTTATTTCCTCATTCCTGAAAATTAACTTTGCCAGATAGAGTATTCTTGGGTGGTAGCTTTTTTCTTTCAGTACTTTGAATATGTTATCCCACTCTTTCATGGCTTGCAAATTTTTAGCCGACAAATTCAATAATAGACTGATGGGGTTCTTTTACAGGTCATGTAATATTTTTCTCTTGATGCTTTAAAAATTCTCTCTTTGATTTTTGACAGTTTTGTTATAATGTGTCTTGATGAAGATCTTTTTGGATTTAATTATGAGGTGATCATTAGCTTAATTAATTTGGATGTTCAAATTTCTACACAGGTTTAAAAAGTTCTCTGCTATTATTACTTTAAATAAACTTTCTATCTCCCTCTCTTATCCTTCTGGAACTCTATTAATTTGCGTATTGGTTCTTTCGATGGTATGCCATAGATAGTCTAGGCTTTCTTCACTCTTTTTCATTATTTATTCTTTGTTCTCTTTTGACTGGGTAATTTCAAAGTTTCTGTCTTCTAACTCACAGATTCTATTCTGTTGATTCCTTTATTTGCATTTTAAAAATTTCATTCATTGAATTCCTTAGCTTCAGAATTTGATTTTCTTTCTTATGATTTCTATTTCTTTGTTAAATTTGTCATCTGTTCATGTTTTTATTTTTAAAATTTCAATTACAGTTGACATACAATATTGTATTAGTTTCAACCAATTAGTGTATATTAGTGTACAATATAGTAATTAGACATTTATATAACTTAAAAAGTGATCACCCCAATAAGTCTGGTACCTTTCTGACTGCATGAAAGGTTTTACAATAAAATTGACTATATTCTCTATTCTGTATTTTATATCCACATGACTGTTTTTATAACTGGCAATTTATACTTCTTAATTCTTTCACCTTTTTCACCCATTCCCCAACCCTTCTCCCATTTGGCAACTATCAATTTGTTCTATGTATCTATACGTTTCTGTTTTGTTTGCTCATTTTGTTTTTTTTAGATTCCACAAATAAGCGAAATCACGTGGTGTTTGTCTTTCTCTGTCTTTTTTTCACTTAGCATAATACCCTCTAGGTACATCTATATTGATGAAAATGGCAAGGTTTCATTCTTTTTTTATGGCTAAGTAATATTCTATTGTGTATATTTACCACTTCTTTATCCATTTGTCTATCAGTGGACACCTAAGTTCCTTCCATATCTTGGCTATTGTAAATAATGCTGCAATGTACATAGGCTGCATATGTTTCTTCAAATTCTTGTTTTAGATTTCTTCAGATAAACACCCAGAAGTGGAATTGCTAGATCACATGGTAGTTCTAGTTTTAGTTTTTTAAAGGAAACTCCATACTGTTTTCTATAGTAGTTGTACCAATTTACAATCCAATAATAGTGTTTAAGGGTTCTGTTTTCTCCATATCCTCATCAACACTTGTTTGTTGATTTATCGGTGACAGCCACTCTGACAGGTATAAGCTGATAATCCATTGTGGTTTTAATTTGCATTTCCAGGGTAATTAGTAATGTTGAGGATCTTTCATATGTCTATTGGCCACCTGTATGCCATCTTTGGAGAAATGTCTATTCAGGTCCACTTCTTCTTCTTCTTATTTTTTTAAATTGGATTGTTTGTTTGTTTTGGTGTTGTATGAATTTCTTATATAGTGTGGAAATTAAACCCTTATTGGATGTGTCATTGCGAAACATCTCATATTCAATAGATTTCTTTTTTGTTGTTCCTTCACTGTGCAAAAACTCATTAGTTTAATGTAATTCCATTTGTTTATTTTTTGTCAACCTAAGAGACAATTTGTTGGCATATAATATTTGTAATAATATTTCTTTATAATCCTTTGTATTTCTGTGGTGTCAGTTGTCATTTCTCTTTTCTTTCTAATTTTTTGGGGTCCTTTCTTTTTTTTTGATGGCTCTGGCTGAAGTTTTATCAATTTTGCTTATTTTTCAAAGAAACAACTCTTGGTTTTATTGATCTTTTCTGTTGTTGTTTTAGACTCTATTTTATTTCCACTCTGATCTTTATTATTTCTTTCCTTCTACTCACTTTGGACTTTATTTATTTATTTATTTTTTTAGGTGTAAGGTTAGATAGTTTATTTGAAATGTTTCTTGTTTCTTGAGATAGGCCTGTATTGCTATGAATTTCCCTCTTAGGACTGCTTTCACTGTGTCCCGTTGATTTTGGGTCAATGTCTTTTCATTTTCATTTGTCTCAAGGTATCTTTCGATTTCTTCCTTGATCTCATTGTTAATCCATTCATTGTTTAGTAGCATGTTATTTATCTTTCAAGTGTTTGTGTATTTTTTAGTTTTCTTCTAATAATTGAATTCTAGTTTCATAATATTGTGGTTGGAGAAAATGCTTGATATGATTTCAGTCTTCTTAAATATATTGAGGCTTGTTTTCTGGCTTACCATGAGGTCTATCCTGGGAAATGTTTCATGTGAACATTTGAGTGAGAAGAATGTATATGCTTCTGCTATGGGATGAGATGTTCTAAAAATGTTTCTTAAATTCATCTGGTTCAATGTGTCATTTAAAGTCATTGTTTCCTTGTTGATTTATTGTCTGGAGGATCTATTCATTCATGTCTATGGGGTGTTAAAGTTGCCTAGAATAACTATTACTGTCAATCTCTCCCTTTGTGTCTGTCAATACTTGCTGTATATATTTAGGTGCTCCTATGTTGGGTGCATAGATATTTACAAGAGTTGTATCCTCTTTTGGATTGATCATTTAATCATTATGACATGCTCTTCTTTGTCTCTTGTTACAGCCCTTGTTTCAAAGTCTATTTTGTCTGATACAAATATTGCTAGGCCAGCTATTTTATTTGTTTACATTTGCATGAAATATCTTTTCTACACCTATATTTTCAGTCTCTGTGTGTCTTTAATCTGAAGTGGGTCTCTCGTGGGGAGTATATGTATGGGTCCTGGTTTTTTTTTTTTGTTTTTTGTTTTTTGTTTTTCAATTCATTTAGCCACCCTATGTCTTTTATTGGATGATTTAGTCCGCTCACAAAGTAATTATTAATAAGTATGTAGTTATCGACATTTTATTGTTTTCTGATATCCTTTGTAGTTCTTATTCTCTTGCTCTCCTGTCTACTCACCCCCTTTCCATTTATGTATTGGTCATTATTTTTACTTCTGTGTTTATGTGTATCCCTTAATTTATTGTAATTACTCATGATCTTCTTACTTTTGCCTTCACCCTTTGTATTAGCTTTATAGTTACTTGATCTACTGTTTTTACTAAGAATTTGCCTTCGTCAGTGACAGTGACAAATTTTTTATATGTTCTTATTCATAAATTTGATTTTTTTCTACTTAAAGAAGTCCCTTTAACATGTCTTGTAATACTGGTTTAGTGATGATGAACTGCTCAGCTTCCTCTTGTCTAGGAAAGTCTTTATCTCCTTCAACTTTAAGTAATACCCTTGCTAGGTAGAATAATCTTGTTGGTAAGTCTTTATTTTTTATTACTTTTAATATTTCATGCCACTCCCTTCTGGCCTGCAATGTTTCTGTTGGAAAAAATCAATCGATAGTTTTATAGGTGCTCTCTTGTAGGTTACTAACTGCATTTCTCTTGCTACTTTTAATATTCTCTTTGTCTTTAACCTTTGGCATTGTAATTATGTTGTGTCTTCATGTGGACCTCTTTGGGTTGACCTCGTTTGGGACTCTGCACTTCCTAGACTTGTGTGTCTATGTCCTTTGCCAAGTTAGGAAAGTTTACAGTCATTATTTTTTCAAACAGGTTTTCAATTGCTTGTTCTCTTCTCCCAGTACCCCTATGTTGTGAATGTTGGTATGTTTGAAGTCCCTTAAACTATCCTCATTTTTCAAAATTTTTTTCTTTATAGTTTTCTGATTATTTTCTGCTTCCTTGTCTTCCAGACCACTAATTCTATCCTCTGCTTCATTTAATCTGATATTGATTCCCTCTAGGGTATTCTTCAATTTAGTTTTTGTACTCTTCATTTCTAATCGGTTCTTTTTTATGGTTTCTATCTTTGTTGAGATTTTCACTGAGTTCATCTGTTCTTCCTCTAAATTCATTAAGAAGCCTTATAATTAGTGTTTTTAACTCTATATTTTGTATATCACTTGTCTCCGTTTTGTTTAGTTATTTTTCTGGACTTTTGTCTTCTTTTTTTCATTTGGAACATGTTTCTTTGTGTACTCATTTTTGCGATTCATTATGTTTTTCTATTTATTAAATAGTTCTCCTATGTCTCTCACTCTTGGCAGAGTGGCCTTGGATAGTAGGTTTACTGTGAGGCTCAGTGGCAGAGTCTCCCTGTTCACCTGAGGTGGGTGTTCCAGGGGTGTCCCTTATAAGGGCTGTTTGTGCCCTCCTGTTGTAGTTGAGCCTTGATTGCTGTTGACATGTAGGAGAGTGAAATTGCCCCTCAGTCTCACTGGCTATGAGGACTGGCTATGACTATAGTGAACAAGTTGTGCGGGAGCTGACTCATGAAGCAGATTTTGCTTTACAGGTCTGTGGGGCCAGTTAAAGAGACCACCCTTCAGGTGTATTTGTGGAGCTGGTTGGGTGGTGCTCTTTTGTGATCTGAAGCTGACCATAAGGTGTTTGGAGCCTCTTAGAAGGGTTGCAATTGCAGACCAAGTTCAGCTCCCATTTTTCCCCAGCTTGGGCCTGCAAAATGATCTGTGGGTTCGTTGTCACTTGTGGTGAGCTAGGAAGCACTTGGGAGAGGCTATGCTATGAACTGAGGCCAGCTGCCACTAGTGACAGGCTTGGGACACTTTGGTGGGTCCACAATGTGAGCTGAGTCCGGCTGCCATTTGTGCTGGATTTGTGGCCGCTTAGGTAAAGGTACATTCTAAACCAGCAGTGGCCATAGCTTATGCCAGTCTTGAGCCACCTGATGAGATTTAAGATGCAAATTGAGACTGGTCACTGCTTGTTTGGGCTTGAGGCCCTTTAGCAAGAAGTACAGGGCACACTAAGACCAGGCACTACTTCTTTGGGGTTTGTAGACCTTTGAGAGATTTTAGGAAAGTTGGTAGTGTAAGCTGAGGCAGGCTGTTTGTGTGGAAAAGCTGCTGTGCAAGTGGCTCAGGCAGGGCACCTGAGTTGGGTGGGGTGGGGTGGGGTGGGGTGTGGTGTGGTGGGATCACCAAGGTAGGGCGAATGGTGTTAGGTTAATGGAGAGCTCAGATTTGGCACTCACCTGTGCCTGTTGGCTGGGTTGGGGGAGGGTTCAACAAAGGAGCAATTGGTGCCTGCCAGCACTTCTATCCCTGGAGAAAGCTGCTGTGACCCCTGCCCCTCTAGTCCTTACTTTGAAGGTAGTCAATTCAGTCCCTCCCCTCTTGTTCCTGGTGTTCTTTGAGCTGCCGTCCCCACGCTGGAGCCCAGACAGATAAGTCTGAGTAAGCAAGTGAGCCTGTGCACAGTCCCTCAAGAGGAACACCTGGGACTCCAGCAGTACTTCTCACTCGAATAGCCAGATGTTGTGGGGACTCCTCTTTCCAGCATTGTACACTGGGTGTGGGATGGGGACCCCTCACTCCTCCTGTGGACCCCTGTAGCCAAGATATCCCTCCCAATTCTTAATCACCACATTGTGGATATAGGACCTGCTCATTTCGCATCTCTGCCCCTCCTACCAGTCTCATCATGGCTTGTTCTTTATATCCTTAATTACAGGACTTCTGTTCAGCTGATCTTCAGGTGGTTCTTCATGATGATTGTTTTATAATTTAGTTGTAATTTTGATGTCATGGGAGGAGGCAAGCACAGCATTTCCCTACTCTACCATCTTGACTGGAAGTCATTCATGTTTGTTTGTTTGTTTGTCTATTTGTTTTTCTCCTGATTTCATTGAGTTTTACATAGCTGTCTTTACATTTAAAGTAGCAGTCACCATCTCTAATTTTTACTGGCTTCAAAAGAGAAATACCTTCCGTCAATTCCCCTAGTGATTCTGAG
Source organism: Pteropus medius (assembly GCF_902729225.1). Classification (NCBI taxonomy): domain Eukaryota; kingdom Metazoa; phylum Chordata; class Mammalia; order Chiroptera; family Pteropodidae; genus Pteropus; species Pteropus medius. The sequence goes on along the minus strand of NW_024349505.1, from coordinate 3,981,918 downwards.
GATTTCTTGAACCTTGTATGGATACACCTACTCCATTTTTCTCACTCCCTTTTGTGGCAGAATTCTTAATCTCATATGTCTTCTCTCAATCCTACATTGCACCACACCAGTGCTGATAACCTCTTTTTTTGTTTTCCTGAAGGTGATACTATAGCTCAAATTTGTGATATTTTCCTGACCCACAGACCCTGACCTACTTTCTTTGCATGCTCCCTAGCCATCTACCAAAATTCAGTCTTACCATTACCTTTGATAATGTGCACATGGCTTCAAAGCAGGGGAATGTGAGTGATGCACCTGGGGCTCTAGGGGTGCCTGTGGGCCATTTGTTGGGAGAGACTTTACCAGAGCTTGTGGCTAGGCTTCCTGATGGAGTCCATAATTCAGTCAGCAGGAATCATGTCCCCATTAATGCTCCAGATAATTTTATCTGGTGCTCTCTCAATCTCTTCCCTCTGCCCAGTCACGGAGCTCCCAATTTAGTACTCTAGATGCAGTGAGAGAAATAAATCTTTGGCAAATTCTAGCACAGCTGGGGAGCCAGGCATACATTCACCTGATTTCCTTTCTCTGTGAAAGAAATCATAGCCCAGAAGGTCTCACTTAGCCCTAAGTGGTGCTGCTGCCTTAGGGGAGCAGATGACACAGGTGAAGTCCCTCTTACCCATTTCAATGCATCCAAACTTATATATATTTGTTCTAATATAGTGCTGGAACTTCTCTTCTGTAAACCTGGACTTCCACAAAGGCTTTCTTATCTCTGGGTAACTGCCCAAGTCAGTGTCCTCCAGGTGCTCCTGAACCACAGCTGAGAGGGACTGGAACAGTTCTCAGGCTACTACAGAGTCCACAGCTAGTGAAGAGGTCTGTCGGCCTATCACCTGATGCACAGGTGGGCTTGATTCCTCCCAGGTCCCTTGGATATGGTGTTGGATTCCACAATTCTCAGAGAGGCATTTTTGCTTTGTGCATGAATGCTAAATTTTTATTTTTGAGTTCAGGGAGACATAAAACAAAGGAGGTCTTATGCCACCATCATGCAGAATTCTCACCCACTTACTCTATTTTAACAATAATATATTAATCATCACAGTGACATTTTTAAATTTCAAGCTAGTCTAAACTAAGCTGTCAGTAACTTTTTAATTATAATTTAAGAGTTCATGATGGTTCTGGCTCCAGGTAAGTTGTGACTCTTTGTATCTATCTCTCTGGTTTTTCACCTCAGTTCTTTATGGATCTAAGAAGAGTTGTTTTCAGTTTGTTCAGCTTTATTCTTATTGTTAGAGTGGGAGTGACAACTTCCAAGTTCTTTATTTGTCAAAGAGAAAACCAGAAATGGTCTTTACTTTTAAAAGGCAAGAAAACCAAGACCCACTTGTCTTTTAAACATTTAACAAAGGTATTTTTTTTCATTGTTATTGTTCACTCATAGCTTATTCCCTAAAATTTCCTGGCTTATGGTAGGTATGAAATAATTTTGTAGCATGTATGAATGCATAAATAAAAAATTGCCTAATGCTTCATGAGGAAGTTACAGTTCTGGGACTGAAACCCATTTCTCCTGACACACTATGTTTTCTGTAATAATACTTAACAGTTGTGCATTATTTATTATCATAAATATCATATTTTTTCTATCATATCTCACAAGAATTTGGCTATAATTCTGACTTTAAGTTTCTGAAACATATTTCTGAAAGAGAAATAAGTGCATCCTTAAATTTGAAATTGTTTTCTGCCACCATTTTTGTTCGATGCCTAGTTTTTCAGTCTTTTCATATGGTTGCATCACTGAAATGACATCTGATAAACAAGAACAATCTATACCAAAGTAAACCTTTAAAAATCTCCTTGTTTTATACTGAGATTAAAGGATCCCCTCTGCTAACTAAAATATAGGATTACTGTACTATGGAAGGAGCTTAAGTAGGAGTGGTATTATAAATGACATCCTCAGTAGTCTGTCAGTCAAGATAGAATAGTTCAGGTTTTGAGTCTAAAATATAGAAGTGTAAGAATACAAGATATCATTAATAGAATCTTAGAACTAGATGGAACTCAGAATCATTTATGAATTCATACTTTATTTTACAAAATAGGAAACTTATTTGTAAAGATATTAAATAAGTTGCACTAATTCATAGAGAATGTCAGTGACAAAGCCATGACAAAAACTCCAGGTCTTCCCACTTCAATTAAGTGCTCTTCCCCCTCCTGTTTTTTCTTTTTCTTTTATCAACCTCCCCACCCACCCACCCAAAACACACACACACCACCACCATCACCACTACCACCACCAAGGTCTGTTGTCTTCATCTGCTCAGTTCGGCTATTTTCTATTTGGTCGAACAGAGCAACACCTAATACACGGTGGGTGATCACTATTAATTAGTGATAATAGTGGCATCTGTATTTTGCTAGGTCAAGTTATAGGGCAAGCTATTTATCTGGCTCACAATTTAATTTATTCTACCATCCTTTCTCAAAGGAGAGACTGTGATTTTATTGCTTTACATTCCAGGACCTGGTGAGCATTTCTATTAAAACCATGTAGTTACATCACAACATCAGACTCCATGCAGTTACACTTCACAAAGTGGTTAATGGAAGTTCATCTTGAGAGTAGGTTAGAGTCCACAGGGTGAGTATTGGTTCTTTTTCATATCACTCTTGGATTGCGTTTGTTTGTATTTTAAGTTCTTGAGGAGAAGTTTAGAACTGTACATTTTTAATATTGGGACAGAAATCTCAATTTCTATATCTGGCTGTACCGGACTTAGAGAATTCTGAGCTAGTCGTTTTCCTCTCCCTGCTCATTTTGCTGTCTTCGTAATGAGGATAAGGAGGCTGCCCTCTAACTTACCTTACAGAAATGCCCTAAAGATTAATGAGATCGGATGCAAAAAGCACTTGGAGCACAAAGAGTGACATCAATTATTTCTTCCTATTAATCTCATGAGATGTAATTCAAGACTGTATAATGTGGCACTAAACTGCAGTTTTAGGTGTTCAGTGACAACTTACAAAAAGCTTCTCTGTTTCGTAGTTGTTCAGTTCTCGTAAAGAAAATAATAGTGTGGATGAAGTGAGACTTTCTCTAAATTCTGCAATAGCTAAGTTTAGAAACCTAATAGAACAACACTGTATATTTAGAGTAGAAGTCACCTAGTCTAGCATCACTTGGTACAGGTATACCATATCAACAGTTCTGGCAGGTCGTAAATTAACCTCCAATTGAATATTTCTGGGGATGAGGACCTCACTACTTTTAAAGAATGTCATTGTTATACATTGGATATTGCTTACATTGGTGAAACCGATCTTGCTTACAAGCTATGATAAATGTGTTTTTTTTCCCCTTTACCTATCATACTTATATTTCAGGGCACTATCAGACATTTCTTAATCATTCTCTTATCTTGATTAAATATCATTTATTTTTTGTTTCTTTCTCTACTTCGATTCCAGATCTATGTAGCCATTCTCATTTGCTTATATTTTATATAAAATGAAGTGCTCAGAATTTAATCCAGCAGTATAGAACATTGTGGGCATGTGTGGCTGCTATAGAAGTTTGTCACTTGGCTCTCCTTTAAAGAAAGAACGTGCTGATCGGCTGTGAGTTGTAAATTAAATTGACAGCTCCAACTGCAGCAACTTTGAGACCCACTGCAGAATCTGAGCTGAGTCCAGGTTCTTCTTCAGCCTTAGCTAATGACTGAACTTGGTAAAGTACGGAGGCCTGGCAACTTCTGCCAAATACTAACTCTTCTATAGGCAATGTCTGCACCTGACCTCCCTGTTGGTCTGGCAAGGACATTCTCAGCTGCACCTTATAGTAAAACATTTCTAACCCAACCATCTCTCTATCTCCCTCTCAATTCACATATATCAGACCAGCACTGCAATCTGAATGTTTCCCCTATCTACTCTTCCTTCCACTCCCACTTATATTTTACAGGCATATTTCATATATTTCTTGTATTTCTAACTCCATGCTGGCATCTGATTTCTGGAGGACACAACTGAACACAATACCTGCTTGGTTTGGTTTGGTCTGGTCTTTTACAGTGTCCATAAAGCAATGGGTGGTAATTGTCAATGGCCTATGGTAAGGTTATAGTTTATGAGAAATCTGGGACTCCATAGATTATGCTAGGTCTCATTTATTAGAAGTATGGGCTGGAGGTATCACCCCGGGCACACTGGCTCCCATGCAAAATGTCTCAAACATCTTCCTGCACATCCCTGAGAAGCTTTAGTTCAGGGCTCAAAAGGGTTTAGTTCCTGGCATCAGGTCCTCCATAATTTCTATAAACTTTGTATAGGCTACCACATTAGGCATAACTTAGACACTCATTTATTCATTCCTGAGCTTTTTGGTGAAACAATCCTACTTACCTGCATTATCTATTTATTTTCCCATTTGTGGCTTCACCTCACTTTTATCCTCAACACTTTTAATCACTTTTCTGGCTTTGATCTTTAAAGCTCTTTTTCAAGTAAAATCTGCATTTCTCCTAACCTGATACTTATAATGCACTGATAGTCTGTGCATTTCTTTATAGAGATTCCTCCAACTGGTTGCATTAAATTTCCATGAAACACTTTTAAAAATTCTAAAAAAATTAGGTATCTTTATCCAGCCTAGAATTTTAGCCACAATCATGCTGTGTAACTTGTGTTAATTATAACAAGAAAGAAGTAAAAACTTTTGGATTGGAGAAGTATAGAAGAGGCTAAGGGAAATCATTGCTGTGAATTTTGGTCTTCCTTGCATCAGAGTCAAGCTTGCTGCTGCTGCTGCTGTTGCTTCCCTTCCCTTCCCTTCCCTTCCCTTCCCTTCCCTTCCCTTCCCTTCCCTTCCCTTCCCTTTCCTTCCCTTCTTCCCCCACACTCTAACACACTCTTCCTCTGTTTCTCTTTCCCCCTGTTTCTCTGGTACATCCATAGCCTTGGCTTATGTATTTTAAAGTCCTCATTACCTTTTCTTGAATTCATGCTGCCAAACACAAGCACATCTCTTAACATCTTGAGGAATCAATTGCCCTCCCTTTAAATGTTGCTGTCTGGAATGCCAAGGACAAAAATGTTAGGTAGCCCATAGCCCATAGGTGCATTCATTCATTCATTCATTCAATTTATTTATTTATATTCCTGTCAAGCTTGTCTCTCTTGTCTCAGACCTCTCTGTTGTCAACAGGAACCATTTCTAGGTCAGCTTTCCATAGGATTAACCAAAAGTTCATCGTTGAAGCATATCAGTAGCAGCTTTTCTCTCAATAGTACGCTGACTTTAGAAAAAGCAAACTGCTACTCTAGCCAGAATATTCAGCATCAAAATTTGATTTTACCTTCTATATCTTTATACTTCATCTGCATTTCTTGTAATCGAAAACTGGCTTGTCTGATACCATTCTGTATTGTTTCCTTGAGTTCCTGAGGTCTTATGTTTGCTAAGCTTCAGCACTGGTAGTGAGTCCTGATTTAAACTTTCCCCAGGACTGTATTTCTGCCCCAAGTCTTTCTTTTTGGACCTTGAATGTATTTTAGTGGATATAGTTTGGCTCTGAATCAGATATTTCCATCAGTTACACTTAATTTAACTGAATCTCTTTCCCCTTTGTCCCTAAACATTTGTTCCCTGAAATTGGAGGGAATTGTGGAATTTCCAGATACTTCCCATTAAATATTTTTGGTTTTCTCCAAGGCATATAATAGGATCTTATTCTTAATCTCCTTGAACTTAAGTTGATATTTGGCTTTTTGGGGCAATAAAAATTTTTAGGCAAAGGTGAGACATGTTACTGCCAAGCAGAGGTTTTAAGACCAAGACAACCAAGTGTATCTGACTGTGACTCCCTGAAATTCATATGTCGAAATCCTAACTCCTCAAAGTGATGCTATTAGTTGGTAATGGGGCCTTGAGGAGGTGGGTTAGGTCATGAAGGTAGAGCCCACATGAATGGAATTAATGTTCTTAGGTAAGAGACTTCACAGAGCAACCTTGCCTCTTCCATCATTTGAGGACACAACAAGAAGTCTTGGCTATAAACAAGGAAGAGGGCTTTCACCAAAATACAGCTATGCTGGCACCTTGATCTTAGACATACCAGCCTCCAGAGCTATGAGAAATAAATTTCTGTTGTTTATAAGGTACCCATCCTGTAGTATTTTGTTTCAGCAGCCAGAACAGGTTAACAACCAGCAATGCTGAAATCGGTGAAATTCTATTCCTTGGGCCACAGAATGAGGATGGCACACAGGAAAACACCAAGCCAACCAATAATGAACATGAAGTACAAATTAGAACCATACCTTGTTTAAGCCATTAGAACATGATGGTCGTTACAGCAGAATAAATGAATTAATCTGATTGAAGCAGTTCCCTGTTATATAGATTTTTTTGTATCTTTATTTTATTTATTTTTTATTTAAATTTATTGGTGTAATCTTACAATTGGTTATATTTGTTTCAGATTTACAATATAGCAATTCAACATTTTTATACCTTACAATGTGATCACCTCAATTCTAATAATCATCTGTCACTGTGTAAACTTATCACAATATTATTGACTGTATTTCTCTTCCCTTTTTCACTCACCCCCTCTGCCCCGCCCCACTTCTGGTATCCATCTCTTTGGTCTCTGTTTTTATAATCGTGTGTTTGTTTTGGTTTGCTTTTCTTGTTTTGATTTTTGTTTTTAAATTTTAAATGGAGTTCTGTATTTCCTGAAATTTGCTTGCTGTGTCCATAAGCTCTCTATAGCCTCGTTTCCCCATTTTTACTTGCTCCTTTCCACCAATTTCATCTCCATAGCATGACATTGTGTTCTGGTACAGTTAACCCACTCCTAGAACCATATACCCTTGAAGACACCTTCTTTGGAATGTTATATTTGAGTGTATGTTTTCCCAATTATTGACCCATAGCCCATTATAGTGTGGTGGATAAAAACATAGGTTTTTAGAATCAAAGTTACTTGTATTTTAAATCTAAATCTATGACTATTTTGTAACTATTTTAAAACTAGCTCCTGTTTTTTCACTTATAAAGTGTGAAAAATAATATTCACTAAAGGATTATTGTAGGACTATATGAGATATTGTATGAAAAATGGCTAAGTGCCTTTTAAGCCTTCCTCCATCAAAACAATCCTATTCTAATTGTCAAATATAACAAAGTATCAGAGGTTAATAAAATTTCCAATATTTTACTTTATTCACATACCTGATATTGTGCCAAATGCATTAATCTACAGTATGTCATTTTTTTCTTACATTGTTTCTTTGAAGGAAATCTGTGAGAAAACATCTCTGAAATGCAAACCAAGTCTCAGGAATTGAACTAGGCACTGGCCATTATTTGTGTCATTTTATGGATACAAAAAGTGAAGCCCAGGGCAGTTAAATAACTTATTTGAATTTGCTTGGCAATAACTGAATAAATATGTGTCTCAAATAAAGAATTTCTTACTGCAATGATCTCCTGTACATAAACGGTTATTTCTCGTAAGTAAAACATAGTACAATGTTAAGGATATTTAGGTTATAAAATTCCATAACATGAAAAGTCAAGATTGGTGTTTGGTAGCACACAAATGAACGAATCAATCCTTCCTACAGCCCTACCTTTTTTTCTAAACCTCCTACTAAATTATGCCCCATTGGCAATAGGTTCAAACACTGAAGCTTAGAAGAGAATTTATATGCCTAACGTATGGATTTATAGTTAACCATATAAAAGCTTGAGATTGTAGCCCAAATCAATCTCTATATTTCAGTTTTTCAAAGGTAAAATTCAAATATGGCTCCTGAATTTGAAATAATATTGGGATTTATCTAAGAAAGGATCTCAAAACATCAAAGAGAATTGACTATGTAGTAAAATTGTAAATCAAATGTCCATGAGGGCAAGCTATTTGCCTTACAGAATATTTTAAGGACACTAGAAGTAACAATAGAATTGAAATGTAGCACATATTCAGTAAATATTTTCTGTGACATTGATTTTAAAGTAAAGAAAAAATACAGTAGTTTCAACTTTTAAAATAAAATTACAAAATGAAGAGAAATAAATTTTAAAAAACCAAAGAGATAAAAAATAACAAAAGTAACAGCAACATGATGTGCTGCTAGAATGTAAAGCAAAGTTTAAAAATGTAAGAGATTGAGGAGAATAGGAAAGCTAATTCAAGCATGCCATTTACTTCTTTTGCAGGATGTCTATTTGTGACTTGCAGATAATTTATAGATCTATTCAATTAGCAAGTTACACATGAGTGTGCCTACATCTGCCCATGCAGCTGAAAGCAATAATGTCTATACTGTGGCGTTATTGTTGATAAAAACTTTCTGTAGCAAATGAAAGAGAATTTAGTTTTTCTTCAGCATGGTTGAGGGGGAAATGAATCAGAGAGAGGAATCTTTAGAGATTCAAACACAGCAAATAAATCTGTGGTCTGAAGTGAAAGCCTTAGGCACACAGATGCCACATCAGAAGCACAAAGTGAAATATTCAGCTGCAGTCTTTCCATTTTGGTTTAAATCTTTGGTATATATATTTAAAAAAGTATCAAACATATGGCTTCTGGTCTCTACTTGTTATCCTCTGTAACTTTAACCAAGTTCATTTTCCACTTTCTTTAAGCTAACTCTTCACGAATATGCCCTCGGTCAGAAATTCACACTGTTGATGTAATAATGTGGAACTCCTCTAAAAGTTACAGTATTGTCTAAGATATCATTTGTCAGTCCAGCAGGCTAAGTTAGAGATTTAATAAAAAGAGATTCTTTAATTAAATTTGTGAGAGGCATATGAACTTTATACTAAAATGTCTTTTAGGTGGAAATCAGATGGTATTTGATTCTTAAAATATGCTATCATCTCTTTGCACTGATTACCTAGCAAGTAATTCACCATTTTGGATAGTGCTATGTCATGCAATTCCTGATACTAGACAGATGCTTTTTATTAGCAGCTCTTGAACTAAAGAAAATATAAGGCCTTCTAAAAACCTCAGTCCTTATCTATTACATCTCTTACAGACAGATAGCTGTGAGAAAGATAGGCACATGAAGAGGAGTTCAAGCATAGCCTATCCATTTTGTTGGCATTATAGCTTTTCTATTAATTCATACAGGTATTAAATATTAAATGCTTACCTTATAAATTAGTAAATAGAGTATATGAATATGTATTTCATTTTACCCTCCCTAGGATAGCCATATGAGACCAACTATTTTATTAGTAATGCAAGAGAACAGTAGTTATATGCTCATATTTCAACACATAAGACTTGCATATCGCGCTTGGAAATTATTAGACTTGGTATATTGGGGGGAAATGTTTCATTTTGAAATTAAATCTATATAAAAGGACAAAAGCATCTCCCTCTCCTGTAAAACTCTGAAATGTTTCTGTTTCATAATGAAAACAAATGTTTTCATTATGTATTAACCCTTTGTCAGATTCACTTTTGTGTATGTTCATGTTTCAAGTTCTTTGAATCTATAGTGTGTGTGTGTGTGTGTGTGTGTGTGTGTGTGTGCGTTTCTAATTTGTTTTTCTAATTTCTTTATGGAGAAAAAGGATACAATAAGACCTAAGCCTTCCACCATCTTTTTTCCACATGATTCATCTTACTTCCCTGATGTTGGACTTTTATTTAGCATCCCTAAACCTCATTTCTCCCATCTATAAAAATGTTGAAGATAATAATTCGTTAAGGTTTGTTTGTGTATTAAATCTTTCACTTTAAGAAGAACTAGAATATTAGTTCTTGATGAGTTTCCATGGATCCCTGAAATACTGTGAACAATTCATGAATGTACCACTAGATTTTGATCAATGTACAGTATTTATTTTACCCCCTGCCACTAAGAAGTCATACAATGCCATAATGTTTGCAATTACTAGAGCAGGTCATGGAGTTCAGTGGGTAGCAGGATGTCTTAGTTGCTCTAGAAGGGAAGGGGCATGGCCTAAAAGCAAGCTTATATACACCAAAATAATATTAGATGTTAACTGGAACATGTAAGACATTTTCCTTGTAATCATTTAACAAGAACCATATTGGTAGAAACAACTCAAACATAGCAACATATAACTGAAGAGTGAAACTGTGCTAGCTACAAATGTATTTATAGACATTGTGAGATGTTTTTATGATGTAGCAATATTAGGATTGGAATTATGGCTAATTTGTTTAATGTAATTTTGAATTAGTAAATCCTTCAAGCATGGCATTAAATATTCTAGTATTTTATAGTATTTAAAATTGTTCCATAAGCACAAATTGAACCTACCAAAATATATGCACAGTTAGTACACATTACGTAGTCATTATATTTCTTTTTTTCTTTCCCTTGATAAAAATTTTTGTTTTACTAGCTTATTTTTATGTATATTTATTTTCTCTTCCCTTCTTTTCTCTCTTTCTCCCTCCCTCCCTCTCCCTGTCTTTCAACTGCCAGTATTTTCTTATTTTATTTTTTCTATGGCCTTTGACTATTTTATCAGAATTTTATTTAACTTCTACCTAAATCAAAACCAGGTCAAAATATAATAACTCACCTGTCCTTCACAATTAGTGATTGGTGATTTTTTTCTTAAAGGACTCTAATATATTTTACTTGCCCGTACCCTCCCTCACCTGACCTTCTTAAATCTTTCACCTAATTAAGATAAAAGTGGAGAGTAAGCAATTCTGGTTGAATGTCTTTTAGACATTGCAAATTTTTTTTTTTTTTTTTAACCAGGATATGCATGAATGTCAACTTTGGTTCTGTCAAAGCATGAAATTGCTAAGAATAACTTTTGTTTTTGAGAAATGCATCATCTATCCAATAGTTATAAGTGGAATTTCATTTATTACAGAGTAGAGAATAATTGGTCAAAATAATAAATTTATAATTGCATATAATTACATGCCACTTGCAACTTCATTATGTTCTCTTGTGTCATGATTGGAGACCTCCTTGAACAGTATCAATGGAAAATTCTTATTAATCCCTTCTTTCTTTTTCTCTATATGCAAACATAATCCACGGAACAGGGTCACTATTGTTATGAGATAATTAGAAGAACAGGGCTTTCCTAGTTATTAAATAACTCAAGGGTTTCATAAACTAATAATGGATTTTTTTTTAGTATCCAAATCTGTCATACATAACATTCTTATTAAAATCATGGCCAAAAAAGATGATATTTTAACGTTGTTAAAAGTAAAATAGTATATTTTATTGAAAATGAACTCTATAGCATATTTAATCTCCATTTTTTTTCAATTTTTCACAAACAGAGAAGACTCATTTACTAATAATGCCTGTGGTAGTCATAATGCTTAAGGTTGTTGAAAATCTTGATTTACTCCCTCATAAGTTAATAATGGGATTTCATGTTGGATTTGATTTTTTTCAGGTATATAAAATATAGCACGTATCGTCCGGAAGTATTGTAGTGGAATAGAACTTGGAACTTAGCATAAGGATACAAATATTACCTGTGGAACCAACTGCTTAGATGCAATTTCTGATGTATAACTCTTTAACCTTAAACCTGATTTATAACCTCTGTATGTGCAAGTAAATTGGGGATTAAATAGCAAATCTCCTATGCTTATTTAGAGGATTAACTGGATCAATACATGTAAACTCATTAAAATAATTCCTGCTGCATTTAAAGCGCATCAATAAATATTAGTAAAAATTAATATGGGGGGAAATAGAAAAAATTTTTTCAAAAAGATCCTCCAAAGGTGTCCTTTAGGAATTTGCTTTCTGAAGATACTTAGAATCCGAAGGTAAATATGTTTTTTTTTAATGATTTACATTTATTTTTATGTTGGGTACATTACAGTATGGGCTTTTGATTCTAGAAATTCATGTTAAGGAATTAATATCCAAAGAAGTGCCTGGCTCACCTGTCAGAGGCAGTTTATCTCATACTTCTCATAAATAAGTAGAAACTATATGAAAATATGTATCACTATAATGATTATGTTTTTACAAGAGACTTTCACATCCATATCTTTTTGAACTTTTAACAACCCTGTGATGTAGATAATGTGATTTTTATTATTTTTTCCATTTTACTGATGAGACAATTGAAGTTCAGAGAGATTAAGAGATTTACTTAAGGTCTTACACATGCAAGAAATAGAGAAAGAACTTTAAACAATACCTTGTCCTTAAACCTTTGTATCTCCAAGGTGAAATACATGTAATAAAACTTACCCTTAGGCAACAGGGTGAGAATATTAGTTCTTGATGAGTTTTCATGGATCCCTGAAATACTGTGAACAATTCATGAATGTTCTTTATACTTCCAACTAATATTCTTTGTACTTCCAAAATCATAAGATCACGATAAACACTCTCCTCTATACCTAAGTGATTGTTCTCTGATTTTCTTTGTCTCAGTGAAGAACATCATACTGCATTCTATTTAGTAGGTCAAAACTTAGGTGTAATCTCTACGCCTCTTTGATTCACCCGCAATGTCTAATCCATCCAAAATCCTGTCCATTACATTTATGATATTTTCTTTCTAAATATCTTTTGATTCTGTGTACTCCATATCATCTCCTCTGACACCACTTAAGTCAAAACTACCAACATTCTCTCATACCGTTACACTAAATCCCAAACTGATATCTGTTCATCCACTCTGCCCTTTCTCCAGTCGGCTATCTACACAACTCAAGTGATCTCTCACAATAGAAATCCTGTCACTACACTTTTCAGCTAAAAACCCTTTACTGACCACCCTTTTCTTTAGGATGAAAAAAAAAGTCTTTAATTGTATGTTTTTACAGGATCTGGTCTCTGCGGTGATTACATCTTCCTCGAGACTTTCTCTACTTCATTCAGGTTAGACTGTATTCCAAGCCCAGCATCTTTTCTTATCTAATTTGTCTGCCTGAAACTCATTATACTGCCACTCCTGCTGCTGCAGCCCCCAACTCCTACTTAAAATGCACCTCTTCTGCCCATCCTTCAGATATCACCTTAAGGACTGCTTTCTTGGGAAAAGCTTTCTTTTCTTCAAGATAAGGCCAGATCTCTCCCTTATGTTACCTTTCAGCACATTGTACTTTATCTTCATTGAATTTGTCAGTTTGAAAATATTTATTTTACTGGTTATTAATATTTAATACTCCTATAATCCTTGGGATCAGCGTTGCTTTTTATTGTTTTTACATGATATAGCAATAGTGACAAGAAAATGGGAACTTAAAAATATCTGTTCATTGAAAGAATGAGTAAATGACTGAATGAGCCTTGATATTGTTACATTTTATCCAATTATCCACTGCTTGGTATTTATTTTTTATTTTAGAGGATTGATTATAGAAGTGCTTTTCTGTATTAACAATATTAACAATCTCAAAGACATTTTTTAGAACCAATTATTTATTTGAAGAACAGTAGATGTAGCTGATAATAACTCTAATTTTGTAAGCCAAGAATGACATTCTGCAAATATTTGTGTAGTTTTAGTAAATATTATAAAATTATATAACATACATTTATTAATATACATTTTTAAAATTAATATAACACATGTGTCATGTATATATGCCTCTGTAAAATAATGAACAAATGTACACATTTTTAGAAATCAGTTTGTTACAGATGAGAGTTCAAGTACATAAAGACTTTACTGTAGTTATTAGCTCTTATACTTGTAGTTGTAGGAAGAACACTGGGATGAAAAATAAAAATACTTGGGTCTTAGTTCAGTTTTGATCTTAAATCGCTCTTGGATATTAGGGAAATCACATTTTTAGAAGTCACTTTCCTTATTTGTGACTTAAGGGTTTAGGCTACTAGATCTGTCAAGTCCCTTTAGATTCACAGGGCAATTATCTTTTTTCAATTGTATTGACATTTTTATAGATGGTACTTTCAATTCTAGAAGCATTTGAGGAAGTGAAAAGTGAAACGAGGGTGAAGATTTATGCACAAGTATTGTAAAACGGTTGAAAAAATGCCTTAAGCAAGTTTGACTTCATTATTGATATCTGAGAACTCCATTTTATTAATTAATAATATTTAATGTAACTTTATTTTAATTTTTAGATCATATAGTTCATTTTTTTTAAAAAAATTCATTTAAATTTGACTTAAAATATGCAAAATATAATTTTAGGTTTCTTGGATTTTCATAAATCAGGTAAATTTTGTCAGTTAAAAAAATCTCTCTAGTGGATAAAATGGTTGCAAATGTAAATGAATGTCTACTAGGGGGTTGGAGTTACTTAATGGCCATGGGATTTCAAACAACTTGAAAAATTAAAGATAAATAAAGCAATTAAAAATCATTTTAAAAAAAGGATTAGGTATTAGGGATCTGAAAAGAGAGCTGTTACTATTAAACACATATACAAACTTTGAATAAATATGCCATTTTATGCTTACATGGCTCTTATTGCTCTTACCAGATTACAAAAAAAGAAAACTTCAAGAACATGAATAAACTTGACATTTCTTTTTGACATACTTTTATATTTTTAGAAGATTCAAAATCATTTTAGAATTTTTAGTTCTTTATGCTAGTTGAGAATATCAGTTAAAATTGTACTCTAGATGAACAAGAGTGACAGTTTCTGCAGCATATCTGTTAATAGGTCACGAAAAAACAATTCTTATTGACCCTAGAGCATACACATAGTACTTTTATTAATAAATGTAACAAAACTTAGAGAATTTGATTAAAGGTGTGACCATTTAGCATCTCTTAGTTCTTTTCTCAAGAAATATCTCAGCGATAGCCTTAATATGTTTCTTCATAGAAAACGCAGAGACTGGGACTATATTCCGGATTATGACAGCTGTATATATCATGTAAAAGTTGAAAGGTAGGAGACGGCTTCCAGAAATAATGAGTACCTAGATATCCGATAGTCATCTTAAAACAATTTAGTTAGACAGAGTTGGGAAGCAGCCAGGAACTGAAATTGGAGGTGCAAAAATTAATGGAATAAGATAAGGGTTGTAAATCACAAAAATTTTTGTGCCGTTGGTTTTATATAGCAAGAAGATTGAACAATGATTGACAAGACAGATATTAATTTGAGGAGATAGAGTTGAATAGGATATGGTCACCAGATTGAATGTAGAGAATTGAAATACTAAAATAAATTTAAAGCAAATAAGACCTAAAATAAGTTACTTAATGTAATATCTTGAGTTTTGACATCCTATGTATATAATTCCAACAGAATATATTGAAGAAACACAAAGATATAAAAAATAATAAAGAATTTATTTTTACCTTCTTTATCCAATATTCCATCAAAGGATACTTAGATTGTTTCCATATATTGGTTATTGTGAAGAACGCTGGAATGGACATAGGGATACATATGTCTATAATCATGTGTTTTCAAATTTTTTGAGTAGATAACCAGAAGAGGTATTGCTAGGTCATATGGTAGCTCTATTCTTAATTTTTTGAGGAACCTCCATACTGTTTTCCATAGTGGCTGAACCAATTTACATTCCCACCAGCAGTATGTGAGAGTTCCCTTTTCTCCATATCTCCCCCAATACTTGTTTTTTTTTTCATCTTATTGATAATAGCCATTATTCTAATACATGTGAGGTGGTATCTCATTGTGGTTTTGATTTGCATTTTCATTATAGCTAGTGAAATTGAGCATCTTTTCATATGTGTTGACTATTTGTATATGTCTTCTTTGGAAAAGTATTTCTTCAGGTCTTCTCATTTTTTAATCAGAATTTTTTTTATTGTTGTTGAATAGTATGAGTTCTTCATATATTTTGGATATTAGCCCCTTATCGATGGTGTTGTTTGGAAATACCTTCTTCCATCTGGTTGGTTTCCTTTTTATTTCATTGATGGTTTCTTTTGCAGTGCAGAGCTTTTTGGTTTGATGTAGTCCCATTCATTTATTTTTGCTTTTACTTCATTTGTCTTTAGGGTCAAGTTCACAAAAACCACTATGAGATCAAGGTCCATACTTATGTTTTTTTTTTCCTATGTATTTTATTGTTTCAGGTCTTATATTCAAGTCTTTAATCCATTTTTGTTTATGGTGTCAGATATCGACCTAGTTTCATTCTTTTGAAGGTGGCTTTCCAGTTTTCCCAGCACCATTTATTGAAGAGAGTTTCCTTTCTTCATTGCAGGTTTTTGGAGTTTACATAATGTTATTGACCAATGTTACCCCAATAAATTTAATTTAAAAAAAAAAAATTTAAAGAAATCTCAACAAGTACTAGATACAGATCAGCTCAAAAGAGTCTGAGAAATTTTGTCTATTAAATAAATTCACAGTTATAATATCATTAATTTTAGGATTACTAAAACATTTAATGATGATTAGATAAGTTTTCCATGATTCCTTATAAAGCCAAATATAACAATAAAATACAGGAAAGAAAATGCAAAGGATTTTTTAAATTATGTAAATCTCATATGTACACATTCTGTAAATTTGAAATTCTTCCAGTTATCAAATTGATAACATACAGGTTTATACTTTGTGCCCCATTTGTTGATTATATGCTATTATGTTTGCATGTTACCCAATCTTGCGATCAAGCAGGATAAGTCTATATATGTATTTTTTTCTTCCTAAGAAGAAGGGGGAGGTCGAATAAATGACAGAGAAGTACTGTATATTGATTCACTTCTCCAACTTTAATGCTTATTGTTTTGTTCTTCTTGAAATGATAATTCGTGATCTTTGATAAATGTCTGAAAAAGTTGTTTTGGTTCCCCGTGCTTCTGAAATAGTACAAGGAAAGGTTTTCTTAACTGATGGCAAGCTCACTGAATCAGAGTGTGTTTTCATAGTTTTCACAGTACTGGTACATTTGTTTTTATTTTAAGTTGTAGCAGAAGATTGGGACAATAGCTATTTCTACACTGAGACACAAACAGTGCAGGTAGAATGATGATCATATAACAATCTCTGTCTATTCTGTTTTTTTGTGAAAATTTTTCCACAGTTCAGTTTAGAACAGATGATTCTAAATACAACACATGAAGCAAAAGGAAGATAAAAATTGAGCAGTGAGTGTGCAACACAATCACAAAAATGCTTGAGCATTCTAACACCGTTAAGATTTTTTTTTAAGTACAGTTACGTACCGCTTAATGAAGAGGATACATTCTGAGTAATGTGTCATTAGGTGAACATCGCAGAGTCTTCTTACACAAACCTGGGTGATAGAGCTAGGCTATGCGGTATATAGCCTTTGCTCCTAGGCTACAAACTTTGTACAGCATGTACCACCAAAGCTGTTCGCGACGTTGAAAGAAACCTGAGCTAAACCTGACTACGATGTGATGTTGTTTTTACTCCTAGCTCTGGGTGGTTAAAAACTTCAAGAATCATTTATTCATTACATCATGTGAACATGAGTGATGAGTCTGTGAGTGCTGATGTGAAGGTGTCATCAAACCCTGGTCTTCTGCCCAGTGTGCATAGGAGCCAAAAGTATGACACCAGCTTTTAAGAAAGAGTCTTTGTTATTCTTGAGTTGACCCACGAGGAGACAGGAGCAGCTGTTTGAATCTGCCTCCTTGATTCAGGGCTCAGAGTGGGTTAGGCAGGGGACAGTTATTTGGAAGTGCTGACAAGGCAAGTTTTGATAAGGAGAGTTTTGGAACTTGGTTGTTTACAGTAAGAGGCTTCAGCACTGGATTTTCCTGGACAATAGACCTTTGTTTCTGAAGGAGTTCCAGTGTTCCAGTTCCAGTCATGTCCCAATCCTGTGATTCTGTGGGCAGGAGTGAGACTTTGGTTCTGGGTCCAGATGGAGGACAGGGTGGCACATGCACAGTACCATCGCTGTAAAATAACTCAAGAAATGTATAAAGCACTGATCTACTTTAAGGGAGCAGAACCAATTTTGAGCTGTTCAGTGAGATCTGGGTTCTGTTTCAAAGGCTGCTAAAGAATTTTTGGAAACTAGATAAGCTGATTATAGAGGAAAATTACTTGCGAGTGTTGACTTGGCCTTCTTATTGGATAGATGTCTTTTGAGGCATCCATTTCCAGAATAGGAAGTTTTCATTCATGTTGAATATGATATCACTAGGCAATAGAAAATTTTTGGCTCTGTTATAATCTTATGAGACCACCATCATATATGTGATCTGTTATTGACCAAAATGTTGTTAGTGGCACATGACTGTATACTATAAGGCATGGGATAAAAGACAATGCAATATTTTAAGTACTCGAGATAGAAAATAACTTTCAAAAATAATCTATCTTAATTAATGAAGTGCATACCACAGAGAGTATGCACAAAAAAGGGAATTCACACAAGGGGAGAAATTAAAGTGAAGCAGGGATGCATTCTATGAGGACTCATTGGTTATAAAGTGTTCACATAATTATAACTGAATAAAGAGACTCTTGGCCAAAAGAGCAAATGGCTATTAAATCCATGATATAAAACTGCCACAGCAATATCTGCCCTGATCTCAGCCTCCACTGCTCCAGATGAAAGATTCCTTGTAAGAAAATATTGGATAAGAGAAAAGAGTGAGCATAATGGACTCTGTGAAGCCACACTCTCTGCTTGGACTTCACCTTAAGGTCCTGACTGAAAGAGCCTAATGCTGGCCTCTGTAAATACGGCTTTAATTATGCTGTTGCTTTCATCAGGGTTGAAAGTCCAGATAATTGTCCTCCAAATTAAGGAAATAACAATACAGAAAACAAAGAGGTTAATCATTTCCTTTCTCTGCTGTTTCTTTATTTACATCCAAGAAATTCATACTGATTTGGGAAAACTTATATAGCCACACGGGAATTGAGAAGACCATTGTTCTTCTCCTGTGAGTAACACCAGGTAGAGAAAGGTGATTCTTCTTTCCATCTGGTTAATTTTCACTAGTTAAGCTACTAGCTAGAACAGAGTTTTTTGATACAGATTCTAATATCATCCCCATTAAATGATACTATTTCTGTCCCGTTGTATACTTCAGAAAATATTTCAACTCTGCAGTGTAAAAGAGCTATAAGAGAAATCAATGTCACTAAGAGAAAGTCAGTCACTTGACAGTTCTGTGATACATCTCTTATTTGTTTTGTAGATAAGAGCCCCATGAGGTTTTGTAGTGCTTTCTTTAAAATAAGACGTTCATAAGTTCCATTAGCTAGAACAATAGTTGTTAAATTATTTGACATTTTCTTTGTTCTTTACCCTAACAATGCAGAGAAAACAAAATCAAAAGCCTTTAACCAGCCAGATGGCCAGATGAGCCTGAAACAAGAAAGACCCAGGCTTCCTTCTTTTTAACTTGGGATGTTTTTGCTACATGTCAAATATGAATTTCTGTATTTAAAGAAATTGTCCAAAGCATAAGGCATTTCATCCGCATCACACCAAACTCTTATCCAGATTTTTCCAATGGTCAATGGTGTATTATGAGTGTCTGTAGAATATATTGCATGTTTTTAAATAATGAAAAAAATAGTTTGGTGTAATATGTTTTATCTTGTTTTGACTGGGAAGTTTACAAGGAATAATTCAAGTCATGGTATATTGCTTTGTACAGCAGATATAGTCAACGTCGTTGACTATGTTAAATACGTTTCTTGGCCGTTTCCAGGAATAGCATTCGATAGGGAAAAAAAATTATGCAGCAGCCACTTTAATAAAACTCCCTCATGCTTATTGCACAACGTTTGCAATATAGAACTAATGAAATGAAATTGTCTTAACAGTGGCTGCCAAAGAAAACATTTAGCCAAGTACGTGCAGATGAGGAGTAGTGTTGGCATTTTAGAGGAAAAGGAATTTGTTAAAAGCATGTTCACACATAGGACTCAAGGGAACTTATTTTGAGAGAAATTCGAAGAAGGTGTTTTCACGAATCACTTAAAATTCACTGTTTTGATGTATCATACAGTATGTCGTTTTTAGGTTATTTCGGTTTCCCTTATGTGCTTTGTCGTTATCTCCCTTGCGTAAGAAGCTGATGTTTTCATTTATCATATTTCTTGTGTGATTTAATTTGGGAATGTTATAAAACATGATATTTTTATCTATTACATGAAAACACCATCTCTTTCCTAGTTTATACACTTTTTGACAAAATATAGCTGTACTATATGAGCTTAACATGCACATTCTTGACACTAATAATCAAATGTAACTCTACTAATGCACCCCAACGTCCTACCGCTACTAATACATTCCCTAGTAATTTGCACTTAAGCACATACAACTAGGTTAAGTATCTATTTTTACCTACTGGCATTTGTATTTAAGGCCCAAACATACTTTCTTCATGTATGTAATTCTCTGGATGTGCTAGGTTATGCTATGGTAACAAACAAAGACAAAATGTCAGTTTCTTAAAATAGCAAAGGTTATTCCATGCTCACAGTGCGTGTGTGTGTGTGTGTGTGTGTGTGCGTGCGTGCGCGTGTGTGTATGTATGTATGTTAACATATAATATCTCACGGGATGGCCGATGGCTCTTGTGCAGTTGTTCTTCTCACACTGGAGACTAGACTAACAGAACAAGATCAGTCAGAGTCTAGAATATCGATGGCAACCCTGGTGGACAGAAAATAGTGTCACTAACTCATTACCTAGAATGAGAAATAGAATCTTTTGATCTGTCCAAATTAATAACGCAACATATAAACAAAACCCAACAAATATTTGTGGATAAATATTTGTGCCTAATATCAAATACTCCAAATTTTATGTCTGTTTTTTGTATTAGTAGAGAAAGAAAAGGAGGGAGGGAGGTGGGATGGCAGGGGGGGGGCAGGGCAGAGAGAGAGGAGGAGAGGGGGAGAGAGAGACAGAGAGACAGAGACACAGAGACCTGCCATCTACCACTATGTGGAATCCAAGAGCAATAGGTATAAAGAATACATTTACCAAATGTGACAAATCAATACTGTATTATCGTTTATGCTTTATTTTCAAATTTCATGCCTTTGTGAGTTGAGTTTGGATTAGCCAAACTCCTTTAACTTAGGCAAGTAAAAATCAGCCTGTCCCGTATCCTGCTTTTAGTCATCCCACCTTTAAGCCCTTGAGTTGCCAGCATGGATCACCTCCCATAATAAAGCTCAGGTTTGGCTGGATGTGCTAGTTGCAGAGTTTGGAAAAAGAAAAAAGGTGGGGAAGATGGATCCAAAAGATCAAAAAGGCCCCAAAAAGAGATACTGAAATAGTGAAAAGGCCAAGAACCAGAAATGTAAATTACCAAAAAAAGTCAGGTTGTCATTTTCATGTGTCTTTTCTAAAAGCTATAACCTGTAGTGACAACTAAAATCACGATTTCAATTTGCCCATGATCCATATCAGAATTTCTCTGGGCCTTGCAGACGTTTTGGATTTTGAAGTGCGTGCTTAAAGTTCTCTGCATTTTATTTGAATACAGCCTATTAGAAGCAAGGAAACATAGTTGATGTGTTAACAAAGGGGCATACCTTGACACCCAGGGGTTCAGAAACTCATAGCTAAAAGGAGTACAGTTAACCTTGGGAGCAAGGAGGACAAGAAGAGACAGAGGCAAAGAGTTCATAGGCATCAAGAAAAGGACTTGTATATTTTTCTAAGGGGTGGTGAATTCTTGACTTTTCAGAATTAATCTTTGTGCTAGCATTCAGGTGTTAGTCCATAGACACATAATAATTACTTTCTAGATGAAGAATACTGGATGTTGTAGATTCTTTTTTCCTGCAGTTTTTACTCCATCTCCTTTGACCTTCCATTACTGAAAGTACTTTTTCTTGATAATCTATGGTTTTTAGCCTACCGACAGGACACCCCATGTGGTAAACTCCTGCTAAGTAATTTAATTGAGATCAGATTAGTCTGAGATGATTACCTAGATTAACATATTTATGTAACCAGCCTTAGCATTCCCTGAAATATAAAACAATGAGAGTGGCTCTAGAAAAGAAAAAAAACCCACTAACACCCCCATCACCCTCCCCCTCCCAAATAAATGACTTGGAAAAAATGTCATAATGATTTTTTACTATAATTTACAAGTATTCTTTCAATTTCATGTTTTATTGTTAGAATTATTAGATTTTAAGTGTACAGTGTTTTTACATTTATAAACTATAATTAGTATACTTTAAGCTGTGGGTGGTGGTGCAGTAGAGAAATCAAATAAAGTTTTAAAAATCAAGTTTTAATAGCAACAGCAGTTCACACAATTAACCTAGCAACTCAGTGAACTGCAACTGCATGTTTTACAAATTCCAAACTCTGACACATCATGGGGTGACTTTACAGCCTACTGTTTTCACATCCTTGTTGATATCTTGAATTAGTCAAGCATCTGTTAACCCAATGAAATCAGATATCTATTTCAATACATTTATTTTCAGTATTGCAGTTGTGATCCGATTGCTTTTTTATATTTATGTAAGTGAAAAATTTTTTTCTAATATTTTCTCATTTTTTCTCATATTTGTATTTAATAAAAGGTTGTTTTGAGAAGCTTTTTCAAATCGATCTATTTAAAGATATACTATTTCAATATTTTCACATACTTTCTTTTCCATCATAATTTTATATGAAGTCAAAAAGAGGACTTAAACATAACTGAGTAATTTGGCAAGTGATCATTAACTGGTAGTTTCACAGTCTCGTTCACCACTATCTGGGTTTTCTGTATCATTTTCTTTTCAACATAATGCAAAGCCAAAAAGGGAGGAGTTAGCCTAAGGAATCTAGATAATATTCACTCAGAATATTTCTAAAATACTTTAATGAGATCAAAGATATTAAGAATATCAGGCATATTGATAAAACAAACAGCACTAAATCAGTTTTAAAATTCATACTTTCGATCTGTTAATGAAATGACTCTAGTCAATATATGTTCATTAAGTTGTGATTTTTTAAAATAGCATAAAAGTGAAATGTGGATATTTTTAAAGCAAACACATTTCCTAAATCTGAGAATTAGGAAGAAAGTCTTGAAATGTATTCCCTTTTATATTAAGCTGAACAGCTCTTTCTTGAAATACTTAAAATTTAAATTTTAAAGCTGACAGAAGAGTGGTATGAAAAGGTAATGGATATCCCCTTTAAATTTTGTTCACATGTCATATGGTTGTCTAAAGGACAGTTATTTGTTGGTAAATCTTTTTTTCTTAATGCTGATACCTTTTTTAATATGAAAAAAATAAAACAGACAATCTCTCTGCTCCTCCACCAAAAAAAAAAAAAATTCTTTGCATACAGCCATTGGAAATTTGGAGTTCTAAAATTATCTTCCTTTCCAAAAAATAAACATAAAAATTGCATTAAACAAGTATAAGCAAGTATAAATGCAAATTACTTTAAAGTCAAAACAAATATTATCCACGGTTTGTAAATTTTCAATAGAAAATTATCAAAATGTTTTAGTCAATCAAAAAAGAGCTATTTAAAATGGCTTAACAAACAAAGGGTGATGTTTGGTACATTTAACAAGACCACAGACAATTCTAAACATAGTTAATTCCCTCTAATTTATTGTCTGTGAAACAAGAAAAATCAATTATTTTATATTTGTCTTTCCAAGGATTTACTAAAGAGCTAAGAGGACAGAACTAGGAAAAGTTACTGTCAGAGTGGTTCAAAAACATTTTATTTATATTATTTTAAATACTCTTGTTAAAACCTGGTTAGGACGCTATTATTACTCATAGTTAGGGAACTGAGGCTTGCTTATGAGCACATGGTCAAACACGGGGAAAAATTCTACTTGAATCCAGGATTTCTGCACCTGGATGCATATATGCATTTACTTGGAGGTTTCTCGAAAAAGACTGAAAGGAAGAAACAAGTAAAAGCAAGTGGATGAAGATTGTTAGGGAGGTATTTCTTTCCTTTCAAATTGAGATGTAGCTAAGATGAGGATAGGAAGAATGGCTAGGAAAGAGTTTAGGATTGTGTTTAGGATTCAAGATAAATTGGCAGCTCCTTGAGGAAGTAAAAGGAGGATAATATAGGGAGAAAGCAAAGGCTGAGAGAACCTTAGAGAGTCATTAAATATGGTTTCATTAGTCATGCTCAAGCTGTATCTTATGAGCTTTGGGAGAGGAGTTTGATTATCTTTCTAGTAGTTGTCTTTTTTTCAGGTTTGTAGTATCAATTACTTGTGCGGTATTTGATTTTTGCATTAGGCAGACAGGAAGGGCCAAGGACTTCTTTTGTGAGAAACAAATAGGACAAATGTCAGATAAATCCAGTTCCCATTTGGTATTTCCCTTGTTGAAATACCAATGTAGACTTGCCTAAGTCTACATTGTTTTAAAATATAAACAAACATATTAAAATTTTTAAGTTCTAATTTGATCAAAAATCAATTTAATCAGGCAGCATCCAATCTAGTATATAGAAGGGAGCTCTGAGGAGCTGTACAAAGCAAGACTTTTATAGCCAGAAGGGAATGGGAACAAGGAAGTTATACAAGGCAAAAAAGTAGGTTGGTTATTGCAATGTTACTTTTCTTTAAGGAATGGTAGGGCTCTATCAAACAGCTCTATCTAGTGCTGATCAGGTGATTTCTGATTAACTTCTTTAAGATTCCATTTCTGGTTAAGTCTCCATTTGGTGATGTGGGGCTTAGCAAAAGCAACTCTATTTTGGGTCTGTTGTCTTTTTAACAATTCCTTCCTTTTTGATCAGACTCTCAGTCTAACAGAGAAGCAAACAGAATTTAAGGCATTAGTGTTACTCTCAGCTAAGGTTCCAGAGTTTTTAGATGATTTTCGCTGAGTCTCTGTGTGGTATTCACAGGTCATGATGTCAGGTCACATCCTTTAAGTCAGTGATTCTCTGTTCTTTTTCTGATGTCCTAATCTTAGGGAGATCATTTGGTCATTAGCTGCTGTGAACTTGCATTTAAAACTTTGAGAGAATGCAGTGCACCAGGGAGACTACTTTGATTATTATAAGCTGGATAATTCTCAATGTCTGAAATTCACTTTAGAGCCATGGTCCCCAAGGAACAAACCAACTAGAATCAAGTCAAAGAAAGACCCAATTCAGGGAGTGACTTTCTTAAGCCAAGTGGCTTGTTCCTGTGTAGATGAGTCTCATCTTCCCCAGAAGTGGCAATCCAAGTGTAATAATGTCACCCTTGAGTCCGATAGGAGTTCGGTGTCGCCCAACAGTTGGGGGAGGGAGAGGGATAACAATAGCGCAGGTGTGTAATTAGCATTTTTCCTTGGTTCTTCCTCAAATGACACAGTGAAGAATCATATGTCATTGAGATTTAACAGTTTTATTAAAAATGTTTTAGAAGGACAAAGAATGCCTCAAAGAGGCACAATGAGAAAGACAAAGTATGCCCCAAGGAGGCACATGGTCACAGCACTGTAACCAACACAAAAGGGCCAAAATGGCTACAAAAGGGCAAAAAGGCCACCAAAGGCCACCAAAAAAGGAAGACAGCCCAGAGGGCAAAAAAGGCCCCAAAGCAGGAATTTCTGCCTTTTATTTGGGCCATGATGGGTGGTTACAAAAGTGTTCCTAGATGATTGGAGAGTGAAGTCAGTTTGATTGACATTTGGCTGCTATATAACTTTGCATAGTATGCATGTGCTTACCCAGAATTCTTCTACTATAGGGGTGTTCTTTGGGCATTGACTAGGCTGGGCCCCCTTATTGCTCATGTCTGACTAGCTACCTAGCACTAAGTGGTCTTGGCTGTAATGTGAATACCTCCTTGCTCAGCTAAAAGGTAATCAAGATCTGTCCTATTATTAAGAACTCTGGCCAGAGAGTCTAGGGGTTTTTGTTGGGTTGCTACTGTTTCAGCAGTAGATTCAGGAATGATGCCAGAGTAAAGGAGCATTGTCTTTCTTTACATTAACAGAAAAAGCAAGTAGCAAAAAAGGTAAAAAGAATAAAAGTTTCATATTAGATATGAAGAACTTGATCCATGATCTTAAGAGAGCTATTCACCTCAAGATGCCATCTGCTTCTGGGGAGGAACCTCCATAGTCATTAAATTTAGACCTTGAGCTCATATACAGTTCTAATAATCCGGTGGAACTCTTTTTAATTGGGAGATGTAGACCCAAGGTTTAAGTTCTAAAGTTTGACTGCCATCTAGGTACTGAGAAGGGCCTGGCATTGTCCCTTCCAAGAAGATTCAAGGACAGTCTTTGTTTTTGGTGATTCCAAATCAGAAGTTTAGGAATGAATTGGAAATGTTAGTTTGGAGAATGGCGGTCAGATACTTGAGAAAACTAGAAGAATTTGGCATCCAGTGTCCAAGTTACAGGTATAAAACAAAACCTCAACAACAATAAACAAGACTAGAATCTGATATCCATTGAATCATGTTATAATTTTCTGCTGAAAAATAATTTTTCACTATAATCATCCTATTTTTATCAAGATAATCACAGTAGGATTAATTTGTTGGCAAAATAATTCTATTCTCATTAAATTTGGATCGATTATATAAGTAGAGCAAAAATACCGATTGCCATGTAGGCTCTTTTTAAACCTGTTTTGCTGGAATTTTTCATAAGGAATTTTAGATTGGCTTTTTAAAAGCTTCCCTAGACTAGGAAGCCAAGCCAAGGACTCATCATTAGATTGATTATGCATAAGATACCTACAGATTTGAATGAATTCCTCTCTTCATGAGGTGTTCAAGATATCTTGAAGTTCCTGAGCCTGCCAAGAAGTGATCTTCCTAATTCACCCCCATTAGGTTGCCAGAAACATTATTTGCAAGGTACTAATCTTCCCCCCCTGCCTCTCGGCCTCCCCAAACTCCTGTGCAGGCTTGTATTGGTTCCATAAAGTCAATCTTGTTCTTTAAAGTTGTCTGGTCATATATATTATATGCACATTCTCAAATCTGACCTTACAGTCAAAGCCTTGGTAATATAACCAATGTTTCCAATTGTGTCCAAGAAAAATAGATTCTTAAAACAGATTGTTAAAAATATTTAACAATATTGCCATGAAAATAAGAATAATAAGTTTCCAAATTCTGGAGGGATCAGGTAGGGAGAAAAAGTAAATGCTTAAATTCTGTTTACAAAGGAATACTTTACAAAATTACTGCAAGCCACAGATAGCTTGAGAGAAAAGAGAAAAAGTTTTACTTAAATCTGGAAAAGAAACATTAAAGAATCATCAGTGTTTAAAAGAAAAAAATTATAAAAAATTAGAATCAATTGCATCAGCTTATTCAATTCCATGTTATTCTTGTTCTGCTTGAATCCAGTTTTTCCATTAGTTCTAGAAATTCTCACTCAATTCAGTTTTATAATCTTAAAGTTTTCAGAAACCTGTATTCTAGAGTTCTTTCCATGAATCTTTATGAAAATGAAGCACTTTTGTAAAAGCTTCCAAGTAAAACAATAGCTATCTATAAATAACAAAATACTTAAATACTCATAGTTAAAGATTGATGAGAGTTTATTATGATGGAATTGACATGGGAATGTGGTTATTTCTGTGACATACATTTTAAGATAACTGGATAATATTATAGAATATATCAAATTTCTAGGAATTTTATACAATTTCTAGAATACATATTAATAACATGCATCTACACAAATATTACCTAAGAAAGTTTAACATTACTTCTTATTTGAAAACGTTTTTTATGTAACTTATCAAATAAACTTAATTAATTTAACATCTCTCTTTTTATAAGAAGAGCAAGAAATCTTTTGAGATGTTTCAGGGACCCTCTGGAAAATTCCAAAGTTAGTTTGAGGTCAAAAAGATTTAATTTAAAACTTGATTCTGGGAATTTTGTCAAAACATTAAAAAGTCTGAACATTTAAATAAGATCACAAATCGTTATGAAATAATTATTTAACAAAAGTGACAGAAGATATTAAACCACAAACAGAAGGTTACATAGTTGTGAGCAAAACTTAGCTCTCTTAATATTGAAAAGATTGTTTTCTTAAGTAATCAAAGACCTAACAGAGACAATATGAAGCACAGTAGATTATTTTGGTAAGACAAAACTCTTTGCTTTCCAGGTAGATTCAAGAAAAAACTTTCACAATCTCTTAATAGTCCAAGAAAACTTTGTTTCTTACAGATGAAAATAAAGTTTTAGTTTTACACAAGTACACTATTGATATTATAGCATATTTTTAAACCTCTATGATTTCTAGCAGTTTAATTACTTATATTAATCAGATGTTGCAAGCAAGGAAAGCAGCTACCGAAGTAACATCCTTGAATTCATTTGTCTTTCCACGATGCCAGGTTCGTTGAGTGGAACCTTCTCAGGTAAACCAATCAGATACCCACAAAACACACAGGTGAAGTACGGAGTCTTATGTGGCAGAGTGAAGGGATGAAAGTCCTTAGCATCTCCAAAAAGAGCTCTGTTGACTGGCAGAATAGATTGCTGCAAGTCGGTCCCAAGCCCACGGTTATGACAGGTCAGAAGGTCAGAGTCTTCAGCTCTGGGCACCTGTTAGTGATGCTATTGGGTCAGGCTTGAGTATCGTCTGTCTAAGGTGTTCAGCTTATACGGACCTTACTAGGTGAGATCCTCATGCTTATTGGCCCTGCAGTCAGGGGCGTATTGTGGCAGTCATGGCTTGGCTGACATTTCTGTGGTTTTGGGCATTCAGTTCAGTCATCCCCTAAGGGCATTCCCATTATGCGCCAGTTGACATTACTGTCATGACTTCCATGGAATCTATTTGTAAAGTCTAAAAAGTCCTTTATTCTTTATGCTCTATACATCAAAATTATTAACCCTTAGAATTCTTAACTTCTAGTGAAAACTAAAAAGCAATAGTACAATTTCCAATGTGGCAGAAACATGTTTACGAATATACCTAGATATTTTTAGTTCCTCTGTAAAAGGAAGCCAAAGATCAACAAACCTGTGTTCAGTAATTAATGTATCTTATTTGGAAATGATCTAGATATTCAGTGAATATCCATCATTTACCTTATCTCAGTATAACTTTAAGGTCTCAAGTTACCAAAAAAGATTTGGGAAACTATTCTTAAGTAGACATATATAAAGTACAATTATTTTTGAAACGTTTATAAACTTTTATCTTACATCTAATTTATTATGAATAATCATTTAGATTAGTCATGAAAACTTTGAGACATTAAACAGCTAACCATCATTTGAAGTTACTCGTAAATTTTGTAACAGATCTAACAAGAACTTATTTGACTTTCAGTAAACCTAGGTAGAATAAAAGCATTAGATATAATTCTAATAACTAAAGACAATCCTGCTTTATTAAACTGACAAACTTAAATTAGTTTTAAATACCAAAGATTAGCTTAGATCATGTGTACTTGGTAAGTATTTGAGTTAGTTTCTCTATCTCTGAGAGTATACTTGATTTATATAAATGCTTCTTTGTCTTAAAGATAATTAAATCAGCTCTTTACAAATTAATTTTGGCAATATCATTCAGAGGTAGGAAAAATATGAGCCATCTATAACCTATATACACAGACATATAAACAGAGAGATAGATGCAGAGATTTTATAGCTTTTATTTTAAAATATTAGCCATGAGATAGTTATGATAATGTAAAACTCGCTAGTTTATGAAGGAACAGTTGGATCAAAATTGTGTTTCTGGCAGATGGATAAGTTAAGGTTACTTGATCAAATGACAGATTGCAAAAGCTTCTTACTAATATTAGTGGAAGAGATTTTAAGACTTGTTCTTGACAT